>NC_056704.1:6854617-7183788 GCF_018831695.1 Puntigrus tetrazona | reverse complement strand
GCAGAATCGGAACTGATCAGATTCGAACAATACCCAACCCTATTAAAGATGCTGGTTAATAGTAGAAATCGGAGATAAAGCGAACCGTAGTAATTTGAGCTAGTGTGGCGTGTGTCTCTTAGTGTGTGTGTTTTCACAAAAAACTGCTGGGAAATGCGGCTTTGTGTTCATGAAGCTATTTTGGGAGCTGCAGTGAATGAGGAGATGAAACATGCTGTTCTCAGTGTCTGGAGGGAACGATGGGGTGAGGTGGGAATGAGATGAGAGAGCTCGAGATGAGGAGTGTAAAGCGACAGTGAAACGGAGGGAGGAGGAGGGTTCTCCAATATCCTCCATCAAATGATCAGAGTGTAAAGCAGTAAGTCATGTTTCTGGCAGCATTCAGAGCTAATTGAATTGAACTGAGGCTCCACATGCACTTACTGTAGCCGCCTCTCACTGTGTGCTTTAGAACGGTCTCGAAGCAGTCGGGCAAGCCTTATGTGCGAGGCAGTTCCTCGTTTTCATTTTTAATACGGCCTGTCTTGACCCGAACTCGCGTTAGCATTTACTTTGCAGCTTCGTATTCAATCGGACAGATGCAGACTAGCGTTAAGCTCCAAAAGAACATCCTCAATTGTGAGACTGCCTAAGATCTTAAAGGAATAGTTCACCCTAAAAATGTACAGTTAGTACATTTACAATTAGGCATTTAGTAAATATTAGAAGACTGCTGATTACGTTTGGTTTTATGAATTAAATTGAATTAAACATTATTAGGTGTTATTGATTATAAAAACTGAATTAAACCATTGAAATGGAATAAAGAAACGTTTAAATGCAAAACACAGAATCATAAAATGATTGGGGGATCATAAAATTGTTTATTATTTTTTGTATTTTATTAAACTTTTAATATATTATTGCTAAATTGTACACATTTCGTTATTTCGATTAATTATTAATACTTTTTATTATTCGATTAATTATTAATTTCTAAAATATATTCTAAACATTAAAACTGAATCCAGAAAAAAACACAAAAAACAATAATAGAATAGAAACAGAAAAATATTGGGGGGGGTTAACAGTTATTAAACAGTTTTCACATCATGACGGCTGCTTGTTTTGAAAGTTTTAAAAAGTCATTTATCGCTATACTGCAAAATTTAGCTGCAGAATTGGTTGCATTTAAACATACTTCATACTCTACAGGCAATTTTAAAAAGATATGAGGGTGGGTAAATGATGGTGCCAGATTCATCAGTCTGATTTCAACTAGAAATAGAAATTCTTAAGACTTTTGAACAATACTTTAAAAGCAGCAGCTCATAGCGGTCTTCTACTCATGAAATAGACTTCACTGGTCACAGCTCCAAAGAACAACTCAGTAGTAAGATGTTCTTGTCAGTATTTCGCTGTTCTCTTCAAACACAAATTTATGATGGGCCTGATGTGAAAAGCGACGCAGGGAATGCTGTGGAGGCCAGTTCTTAGACAGAGTGAACTACAAAATTCCATCAGACTTTGATGACTGTCAAGATTTTGGCTGCAGATGAATATAGTTGAGACCAGATATAATCAAGCAACTCGGATCTCATACCAGACGTCTCATTTAAAGGAATTACACGCTCTCGCTGTTCTGCAGTAGAGGAAAAGCCGCTTCATGACACGGAGAGATTTACATCCTGACCGAATGATGATGGATGTCCTTGGGAGTTGTGACTTGCGCCAAGTGCGCCTTTGAGCGCTGCGTAATGGTTAATTGTTGCAAGCTACCCGACACGTTCATTATTGCGCTTTGCGTGTTAGTTCCGCTTTCATAAATCCTAATTGAATCTCTCATGGAGCCTCGTGGTGTCGATTTTTGGACTGGTGTTGGCCTAGTTCTTCAAGTCCCCTCAGGATGCTTACATTGGATGTGTGGGATTTTAATGATTCAGGGAACTCTCTGAAAGCTGCAAGTTCTTAAAATGAGGGTAAATCCTAAGCATGAGAGCTGAGCAGAATAAAAGGAGGCAATCTGGGTCAGGCCATCGCGGACACCAGGACACTGACCCTGGTAACATTATGCAGAACTATTGTAAATTGAGGGACTTCCTGTAAATGTCCTATTTTTTTCTAATTTCACTGTTTTTTCCATCACGTCGTCATTTTTTTGCCCGACACGTAGAGTGGGTGGTGGAAGTGCGCTTCTGTAGTCGGTCAGCTCACAGCGAGGGGGTGGAGGGTCCAGGCAGGTCATGGGAAACCGGCTGAAATGAGACTCTTACTCTACATACACATATAAACAGATGCATAAGAGCATTTAAATAAGACACATGAGCTTCCCACAAAGCGCACAGACACCCCACTTTAGCCCACCTGCTGGAATATCTCGACTGCTCCCCATTTTAAAGTTGGTTTTTATGCCTTCTAAGACATTCGGTGACAAAAACGTGACAATATGACAGTCGAATTTGTAAAGCAACTGTGAGTTTATGTAATTACTTTACTTAAAGCTGAGGTATGAATTTCAAAATATGCAATAGAAATGTTGACATGATCAGTTTTCTAGTTATTTTATTATTATTATTATTTATTTTTATTTTTTTTTCCTTTTAGCATTTTAGGCCCAAAAAAAGTTAATTAACTGTATCATCTGTATCATTAAAAAAATAAATGTAATAAAAATAGGCTTTTTATTTTTCAGCTACAGAATGTCATTTTATCTTTTTTTTTTTTTTCAGTAATGTTTTGCTTTTTTATCAGTTTTTTAAAGATAATGCTTAATAGCGGTTGAAAAGTTTTTCATTACCTGGTGATGATGTAGGCTAATTCTAATATATGTGACCCTGGACCACAAAACTATTTGTAGCAGTAGCCAAAAATACATTGTATGGATAAAAATGATCCATTTTTCTTTTATGCCAAAAATATTTGAATGTTTAGATTTTGTAAACTTCCCACTATAAGTATCTTAAAACTTAATTTTTCATATCATATCCTATTAAACTATACATCAGTGGTCCAGAGTCATAAACATAATACAATTCAGTGTTAATACATGAAATGTCTACAACATAGAAATGCTGACGTGAAAAGAAATACTGTTTACCTAAAACACACACTCAAATTTCACAAAAAAACTAAACTGGAGACAAAACAGAAAACAGAACACAAGTGTCGTAAAATACCTTAATTATGAAAGAAAATTAATAACTCTTTACAGAAGATAATTGTGTCTTTATTCAGTTCAGTTAAGTTGAAAAAGCATCAGTTGGGCAAAATTTGTTCAGTTCATGTACTTTATATAAGCAGCTCTTCTGAAGGAAACAGGTTCGTTTTCTATTTATGTTCATCTTAATTAAGCAGACATGATTATTGGGCAGTAATCTCAAATACTTGACACTGCAGGTCTTTATGCCTAGTTCTATGTGTTTACACCGTACACTTGGTAAAACAACCCAAGGTAGTAATACTGACCTGAAAAAGCATCCACATGAGTTGACAACATTTGCCACCCTTGCTTTTTCAATGATGTACGACACTCATAGACGGGAATATATCTCTTTGCTTATGCATGTAGCCTCATTCATACTAGATTAATTTCCACAAACAAATAATGTCTAAAACCGATTTGATAATATCAGCATCCATATGTTTTTTTTTCTTACATATTGTGGGCCATATCCACACATTTCACACGTGAGGAGAAAATCAGAATTGGGACACTTGAGCCATGTAATATAAAGATGACTAAATATTAACTAGGCCCATCACTCCTTGTAGCTGAGCCATGATCCATTTTTTTTTTTACTGCAAAAATCAACTGGGTTCTCATCAAAGCAAAATGTTTCAGTTGTTTGGAGTCAGTCATTCAGACATTAAACTCCAGACATGCATGCGTTCCCATGAGAAGCAGGCTCTGCATTGTCTCTCCTCAGAGCTGCGGATGAAGAGCAAGGATAATGACTGGGTGTTTTAGTTTCATCTTTACTGCCTTCATTTTTTTAGATGAAATAAAGGCTGATGTCACACAGTACTCGTAGTTATTGAGCTCTCTTCAAACACAAATATCTAGAACCTTCGATATTTTTTTTTTATTCAGAGAATTCTACTCAAGTATAATAGTAGCTTCACACTAAAGCTCTTGCAATGTCTTTCATCACTGTTTTTATCGAGGTTGCAGTTTTACAATCAGGCGTGCTATCGACTTTCATAATGAAAAATAATCCAGCAAGTCTATTTCAATTGAAGAGGTGAAGCAAGACTGACAAGGGCTGTAGCTGTAATGGTTCATTACCGATCTGTCACTCCCATCATGTCTCCTGTGATGTTACAGATTGTCATTTTGAATGAGTGGCAGTATCACAGACAGCTGTCATAGCACTGCGTTGATTGGTTCCATCTGCGCGTGAAGTGCCTAATAGAGAAAAGAGATCTGAGGTCTCAAATAAGTCAGGTTTTTCCAAACAGTATGATTTATATGGGATTAGTGCATCAGTGGTTCAGTCAATTCTTATTTCTTTCTTTAATACCCAGTTGGGTTTTATATGTGCTTTCTATGTGGGTAGCGGATTGTGTTAACCTTCCTGAGATCTCAGGCACCGTGGCCTTTTCAGGGTCACCCCATGGAATATATGAAACAACCCCCCAAAGGCTCTTGTTTCCTTCATATTCTTCATCTGCTAGCCTTTCAGAAAGTGGCAGTGGTGGCAATCCCCAAGGGTTATGCATATATGTTAGCATTAGCGTGTGTTTAGTATGGGTCTCTTGAGAAATTATAGACTGTTGTTATCTGACATCGGTGAGCAGAAGATGGAAGCAAAGCATGCATTGCTTTGTGCATGGAGATGGAGAAAATAAAGAATAAGGGTCCCAAAATCTAATAAGCCTCATGCCTAAACAACATTTAGGACATCACATGCACTCTCTTAATGTAAAAACCGTTTGTAAAAGTGACATGCTTTGTTTGGGCCAAATTTTGGATGAGGCAATAGTTTAGACAAATATAAGTTTGTAAATAGGATAAGATTTCATCAAAGTTTTGATTATAATGCAACCTATTTCAGAATATTTTACACAGTATTTATGTATACAGTGTGTTTTTCTGCTAATGAGATGCTTTATGCTGTTTGTGATATCTATTCGTATGCTAAATAATCACATTGATAGCATCTTTATGTAACATCAACCTTTCTGACTCCAAATCTAAATTCACGACTTTACCATTCTTACTCGATAAAATACTTCAGAGCTAATATTTAGGATTCTGTTCATTTGGTGTACTTTTTAGGCCTGGAAATTTACTCCAAATTAGACTTCCTCATGAATAGAGTTTTCTGGAGGGCCGTTGCAGCCTATGAAGATCGCCCCGATTAGTTACGAATGTGCAGTCTTAAGGATGGCACACGGTACATGAGTTTTGCCTATATTTGTGTCCCAGCTTGCAAACTAGAGGTGTCATTGTTTGTTGCCGAAAGACAAAGGCGAAGTTGGCGGTTGGATTTGATAGATTGCACAGAAACCGTTTAAACTCAACTGAGCTGGTTGATGACATCATTGAATTCAGCGATGCCTTTTAACTAAAAGTGTATTGTTTAATATTGTTCTATTGACACGCTGTTTTAATTAGTAAAGCTGCTTTGACCATCTGTATTGTTAAAAGCGTGATAAATAAAGGTGGCCTGACTTGAGTTGCACTAAAAGTCCTCCGTAATTGAGTTTCACGATCCGACTCTCACCGTAAACTTAACAGCTCTTCTGGAGTCATGGATTTGCCGGCTTATTTGCTGCTCTCTTAGATGTCCTCCGAGCGCTTGAGCCCACGGTGCACCTGCAGCCACTATTGTTCTATTGTAATGTGAAACGTGTTGTGAACGTGGGGGCTGTGTTTAGGCACCACGGGCCCTAATTAACACATATTTGATCATCCGCACTGCTGAAAAGACATGTTTTGGTTTGTAGTGTAGTTTTAGAGTTGTAGATATTTTAAGAGTGAAATGGAAATGGAACTTTGTCTGTTTGACTCGACTATGTCTTTTCCTCCGCTGTTTGTATTGATCAGTGAGCCACTCATCTAGAACTGCTCTGTAAATAAGACTAAATAAGAACTAAATAAAGAACCGAAGGGCATGACCACGTTTGTAATGATCACTCTCTTTCTCTGTTACAGATGCCTTTGTCAACAGTCAGGAGTGGACACTCAGTCGGTCTGTACCAGAGCTCAAAGTGGTGAGTCCTGTCACTGATGTAACTACTGCAAGATTACATTTGCATCATTTAATTACCTTAAATTAGTGTTGCATTGCAATTTTTACACTACTTTGTTGGTCCGCTAATAACATACATAATGAGGTTTGTGTCGTTGGACAGCTTCTTTTCCTCCATCTCATTCCTAAATGATTTCTTGTTTGATAGCATTCTACGATGAAACCGTTGCGTATGAAAAGTTTTACCATTAAACGACCAACATATATCAATGCATGCATAGAATTAGTTGAATCCATAATAAAATAAATAAATAAATAACAGTGCAGAACTTTATTAGGATTCTTTAAATGTTATAATTATTAATAATGTGTTTTATCATTTTAGTAATAACTTTATAGTTTTTTGATATTGAATTAGCTTTAGAATAATGATGTCAAACATTTAATAGTGATTAATCACGTAAAAAAAAAATTCACATAAAATTGTAATTAATCTGACTTGGTCAGACAGACCATGGTGTAATCTGACTTGCTTCAGGTCTAAGCTGAGGCACTGTTTATTTACATGCCAAAATATCACTTAAGGGACCACTATTGATTCGGTTTGTGTGTTTGTGTGTGTAGGGCATTGTGGGTAACTTGGCCAGTGGAAAATCTGCGCTGGTGCACAGGTACCTGACAGGGACGTACGTGCAGGAAGAAAGCCCTGAAGGTAGGTTTTCCTGTCAAATGGGTGATACTCGGAGAATCATTCAAAGAATCATTACTCACTTTTTAATGCATTTGAAAAACTTTAAGGCGTATACGTGTCCTTCTGTTCTTAGATCCCGTTTAACTCTTGAAGTTATGTGTAAATACAGTTAACGTTCTTGTCTTTTCAGTACTTCCGAGGCATAGCGTGCATACACTTCTTAATTTTCTCTCCTCCTCTTACTCTCTCTCTCTCTCTCTCCGCACACCTGCTGTTAGTACGTTAGTACAGTTCAGTCGTGCCGGAGGACTGTGCTATACTCCCCATGTATAATTGAGAACATTCGAGGCACACAGCCAGACCACCACAATATGCTCTCTTCCCCGAGCGCGGATCTGCTTTCAAAAGCTCCCCGTGTCAATATTTCATGTCCGTTATAACTATTATTATGTAGTCATGTTAAACTGACCTTTCAGATGACTCCCTCACGGACCAGGGTTCGTAAAGTTTAGGTATTCACTTAAAAATCAAGGCTTTTCTCAAAAGACCTCAATTAGTTTAAGCAACATTTAGTACAATTGTGCTTAACTGCAGTAATCTGAGTGCCTGGGGGTCCCGCAGAGAGCATGAGGTCACCGAAGAGGGCAGTTAGCGGGCCGACGGGCACTAATCATGTCTCGTCCTCTCCTTTGCACTTTACCGTATAAAACTCAAGCCACTGCATACCAGCGGTCAACCAGGAAATCGCCCTGCAGGAAAAAAAATTCCCCAGAAATGTCAATTGCCTGTTTGCCGCAGTGGATTATAGCACAGAGTGCCAAAGGAAACTTAGCGCGACATCAGAGACCATTGAAGTGTGTGTCTTGCTAAGCTCAAGCGACACGGCTAAATCTTTCACGTTCGAGGCCAGCACGTCATCTGATGTTAAAAGCGCTGCAAAACTCCGATTGGGAGCGGCGTTACGTCACATTTCAGCAACAGAAAGCTGTGATTGAAATTTCCAAATTTACATTCCAGTAAAACTACCGCATGAAATGTTTTCCTACTTTTCGTTTTTGAAGTTTCACTATTCTGGGTTTAAAAATAGTGTTTCCTAGCTTTGGTAGAGTAACCCCAACCTCAAAACCACTAAGTAGGGCCGGAGCAGATTTTTACAGCGCGATCTGCAATGAAAGCAGTCGGCCGCGTGGGTTTTGCACCGTCTCCCCCTTCTATCGCACATGCTACATGAATAGACACATTCTCAGAGCTCATTAAGAGATATTATCACAAGGCCGACTGTGTGACTGCGTTTGTATGTTTACGCAAGAAGAAAGAAAAATCCCTGCAGGCCTTGAGGTCTCGATACAGACCCAGCCTTTACCATTTCAAAACCCAGCACCCCATATGGGTAACTTAAGCAGTTTTTTTTTTTTTTTTTTTGCTTATGCCGCCACAGCCATGTTTGATTTAGAAATGCAGCTCTACTGGGATCAACAGTTTGGTGCAATTGTGCAGACCAGCCCCTCTGGCGTGAAAAATAACACTTTTATCAATGTCAAATATCAAATTTAGACTTTGAACCTTTTTCTAAGTGAGATCTTGATAAACTAGTTGCAAACCGTAAAATCTGGATGAACTAGTTGACAATAGTGAACCATTTCTACACTAAAAAAAAATCTAGTTTAAGACAAGTTCTTAGAAATCTTTGCATTCGTGTTGGTTTTATATGCTAATATATGCTGTCCACTGATCAAAGAAGAAGATGCATTTAGGCAAGAAGGTCTCATTGGTAACTGAACACAAAGGACTTTTCAGAGGTTGGTAAGGAGAGGAATTGCAGGGCAAATAGGATCCGATGTGTACCGGGGTATTTCTGTTTTTCGTTAAGCGCCATCTAATGTCAGTGAGTGAATTTAAACGTTCACTCGGCTCATCACCAGCGAAAATCACTCAAGTATGAACACAAAGATGCAATTAGATGCTCAATAATCATGCCAGTGTGTACAAGGCTTTAGTGTGTCTCTACACACTACACAACTTTAAATTGGTGCACAAAAATATTTGTAATTATTAATACGAATTTAACGAGATCATTTTTTTTCCTCCAAAAATATAGAAATAATTCAATCTTAATAATAATAGAATAGCCGAACAACTAATCATTTTAAGAATTTATATAAAAACAAATTATTTTTTCTTAATTAGTTTTTTTTTCTCAATTATGGTGTATTATCCTAACATGTACTTTTGATGTCCTAAAAAAAAAATAAGTAAACACATTCTTCATAAAAGAGATGTATTTAAGTCACTGTATTTTAAAATTGTAATCTATTTTTGAATGAACAAATCGATTTAGGAGTGTTACGTTGCTGACCTCAATACTGTGAGCATGTGTGATAGTATGTGCCCTTTTCATTACCCTACTGTAAATCAGCTACATTGACCCGACCGTGTCCTCGGGGCTAGACATGTCTGTTCGGATACGACATCCTCGTGACCCACAGACACACATAAGCTTGCGATGAATGGATGAAAGTTATGCTTATTTCTCTCTCTCATTCTTACTCTCTCTCTCTTCGTCCAGCCGTGTTTAATTTCTTATCTGACTGTGCATGTTTAGCTTGGCTGCTTTTTGATTTGAGTTTTGTTTATTCTCTCTTTCCTCGGCCGCTTCTTTAACTAGCCGACGTGGATGCAGGTAACTATTTGCTCTCTTTCTCACAATGTCACGTCATGTTCTTCTTGGGGAAGGTCTGTCGTAGAACAAGAGAGTTGAGAAGGTGGACTTCCTCCTCTATGGCTTGTTAAACAGCATATTCTTCTTTTTTCTGCTTAGACGATGCGGGTCATGGTTAAAATCTCCGAGCAGAGTAGATTCCCCTTTCACTTGGCTTCTCTGTACTCGTCTCAAAGCTTTGAGCGAATCAAGCCACAGAACAGGAGGTTCCACTCTACTCCTCTCTTGATGCCACTGTAGTTTTGTCATCTTCCATTTCATTCATTTCCTCAATGACACCAACGCACTGAGCATTACAGGTCATGGAATATTACATACGGGGCGTTTTACCAAAAACCGTGTTTCTGAGAGTAGCTTCTCAGCTGAGGTTAACTTTGTGGAGAAGGAACCCAGAGTGTAATTAACCAATGGGTGTGTGTCTTTCACTCACCGTGCACTTCTCTCTCTCAAATATATAAATATCTGCGTCCAGACTACATGCTGAGTATTATCTGTCACGATGCTCCTCCGCTTCCTCGTCCTTCGTAATGCAAACAGACAAAGCGTATCATTAAAAGAAAAGCTTGCCATGCCCTCCAGCGTAAATGCCGTACCCGCTCGCCCACTCTTCGTTTTCAACCAAACCCGGCGAATTTTTGTAAAGCACATGAACTTTGGCGTTCGTATTATCGTCCACACGTTTGGCTCGGCTGAGTAGGAGCGGAGTTTAAACATTCGAGACGAGGGATGAAGCTGTTGGAGATCACGCAGGCGAGAGACAATGTGTTCATCTCAGTCGGGTTACAGTAGATGTGCTCTACAACCATTATGCATCTCTTAAAACAGTGCTGCCTATGCTGTGATAATGCCAGTGATGCTGTATTATTATGAAGATATGAATATATATCTGCTCACCAGTGAAAGAGCTGTTTTATTATTAGAGGTGATTTAATGATTTTTGCAGCGGTCTCTAATTCTGAAGGTACGCAGGACTAAAATATAATACCTGCTATATTTGTGCTTTTCACAGCTGTAACTAAATTAAGGGGTTTTAAACTTTTTGTTAAGGACCCTCAAATATGAAAAATAGTGTGACATCATGAAGAAAAGATGGGAAAAAGGGAAATGGAACAAATTTATAATAGTGCTGACAATGATTAATTCCATCCAAAATATGCATATACATATGTGTGTGCTGTGTATATTTATTATGTATACAAAAAGACACGCACATACAGCATATATTTCAAAAATATTTAGATTCATATTAATTATATCATAATTAAATATATGTAATATATAAACATAACACTTTTTCTTAAATACGTACATGCATGTGTATGTATTTATATATACATAATAAATATTCAAACTGCACACAGGTATATAATTTTTTTATATATATATATACAATTATTAAATGATTTTTGGAGAGCTTTTAACAATAAGTACTATGAGAAAAACAAACTAAAATATGAATATATGCTTTAATTTTTTATCTTATTAATTTTTGTTTTGTTTTGCTTTTAAGTCACTTTAAGTTATTTCTAAGTTGGTTATTTACTTAGTTTTTTTTTCTTAGTTCTGATAAACCTCAAAGTATTATCAAGTAAAATAGCGTATAGAGATCAAACCAGTTATCAGTCCTTCCCAAATCTCTCTCTGTATGATTTATGGTCTTTGTTGGTTATCGTGGGGATACACAGTTGAGGTGAGAGGTGAAGGGTAAGAGTTTAACTCATGTCCCCAGATGACCATGGAATGTCCTTTCAGGCTGTGAAAGCAAATGCAAAGCTGTCTCAGGTCTTTGGCACACAAGCTGATTAGCAGTGTAGAGCTGCGATAAGGTTAAGACCCTCTAACATCTCCAGGAATCCCCTCTGATCCTCTTTTGCAGACCAACCAACAATCACCCTCCCCTCTTCTGTGGAGAGAAAGAGAGAGAGAGAGGTCTGTCCTCTGATCTCCGAGCGCCGTGCCGTTTTGACCTGTCCCTCTCCAGCCATCGTTAGCTGTTAGGATGTTTGGAAAACTAATTACAGCAGCAACACTTAATTAGTTTTTGGGTTCAAATACTTTTCTGAGGCATTATTCGTCTTTCTCTTGAAAAAAACCCTAAGAAGGCCAGAAAAAAAAGTGTAGATAAGACACTTTAATGAATTTTTTTTTTTTAAGGAAAAAAAAACAAAAATACAGCTAACACATTAAAATATAATAAAACATAGTTATCCGTTTTTGCAAATAAACTCTTCATATCATATTGTGACAAATGCTCACAGTAATAATATTTGGCCCTTCATTGTCTAGCACAATATTCACAGATCCTTTGTTTTTTTTATCGTAGGAGTTATTTGTTATATAATGAATTAGATTAAATCAGTATATGAAATTGTAAATAGCAGGGATAGAATTAAAAGGAATGAACAATTGAAACCTAATGAAAAAATCCAGTTTAATTGTTACATTTACAAATAATGTTTAAACAATTCTTACAAAAAAATGTTTTTAAATGAACCGCATGAATCCAGCAATTTGCTTATAACTACTGAATAAACAAAAAAAAGTGATCGATTTTTAAACTACTGACAAAATTCATAATGTGTGTCTGTCTCTAGGCATTGAGAGCAAATTTTATTCTAGTTCTAAGCAGTCTGATTTTGATTCATACAACAGTCAGTTCTACTGAATTCTAAAACTCAATTCTTTTGCTGTAAGTGTTTCCACAGAAAGAACAGCTGTCAAACCTTGCAGTGAATCCTAGAAAGTAAATCTGTGCACATCATTGATTTAATATTTTTGTGTAATATATAATAGTTCTGAACTCTGATTTGTAGAACTAATTATTTCCCCCCAAAATAATTAGAAAATATGTAAATTATACACATACCCTTCTTTGTTTCCATTTCAATCAACAGTCCACCGATCATCTCATGTAGAAGTAGTGAATGTGTGGGAATCATCAGACGCTTTAAACTGACTGGCTGCTTTTGTTGGACAGGAGGACGCTTTAAAAAGGAGATCGTAGTGGATGGCCAGAGCTACCTCCTCCTCATCAGGGATGAAGGGGGACCTCCGGAGGCTCAGGTAGGTAGTGCAGACACCGAGGAGCTGTAACAGTACACTAGTTTTGAGTGGAAACCATGATGTAACAGGGTTTGCATGAGGCTGATTTATTTATTTAGACAAACTGATTCTCTGTTAGTCATAAAATGCAAACAGGAAGTCTCATGTGGCAACTTTCTCATGGTCTGTGAAATAAGAATTTTATGGCGAGTCCCATTGAACGGAGTCAATCTTTTCGAGCTGACAGAATTGTTTCACTGCACTTCTTATGGATATTCCCAGAATGAATCATAAATCCTGTGAGCATTGCTTGTTCCATGTACAGTATTCACTTAGCCAACATGTTGTCATGGCCTTTTAAAAAAAATCTGTGAAAATAAATCCTTATTCTTTCAGTATTCTTCAGTCTAAAAAGGAATATTGTATTATTTTTCTCTCTAATAACATCCTGCTCTGTCTCTCTATCTATCTATCTATCTCTGTTTTGCAGGATGTCTTTATAGATGATATTAATACAATAACCCTTTTTATACATTAAAAGATATTGAAAAAGATATGCTAATGTGTTAATAAAAGCGAAAAATATTCAAGGTTTCATTAACACTGTACTTTTCAGGACCCCTTCATCTAAGCTCACATTCACAATAATTGCATTGGAAAATGATGAAATACAGTATAAGACATAAGATTTATGAAATATGTTTAGCCTATTTTAAACAAAGACGTTCTTTTTTTAATAATAATAATAATAATGTTTCTCTTTCTCATTTTCTCAATCTTTCTTTCTCAGTTTGCTTTGTGGGTGGATGCGGTGATTTTTGTGTTCAGTCTGGAGGATGAGATCAGCTTTCAGACGGTGTACCACTACTACAGTCGCATGGCCAACTACCGCAACACAGCAGAGGTGCCCCTGGTGCTTGTGGGAACTCAGGGTAAGGAGAGAGGGAAACAAGCATGTACCATATGGCAGCGAGTCCCACTCAGAAATCAAGGCCATATTCTCCAGCGATTTCTAAACGTTCTAAATACAGTACAGCTTGAGCACTAGGCACAGATCTATTCAATATTTCAGGGATTATTGTAATCGGTGATTTTTACACATTAATTGTCGATCAGCTATTTTGATTAAGATATTTTTTAGATATATATATATATATATATATATATATATATATATATATATATATATTTATGTTTTGAGTCTCTGAGGTAATCGTGACTTTATCTCATAATTCAGAATTGTAAGATAAAAAGTCATAGTTGTCAGAATTACTAGATATAAAAGTGCAGCTCAGATTTTTTTCTTCTCAGAATTTAACTCGCAGTTGCAGGGAAAATAAGAATCAGGATTAAAAACTTTATTTTATTTATTTATTTATTTTTAGAATTGCAAGTTTATATCTCACAAATCTGAAGTTATAAATCACAATTGCAAGTTAAGTCAGAACAGTTCTGCAGACGTCATTTTCCCCTCAGAACTGAAATTTATAACTGTCTCACAGTTCTGAAAAAACCCTGTCTGTATTAGGCAATACAGAGAAAAAAAAGTCCAAATTACAATAAGTAAATAAATACAATAAATTGTACAATCATACCAATAATTTTCTAAAATATTGCAAATTGAAAGAACTGTTTTCTATTTTAATATATTTGAAAACATCATTTATTACTGTCACGCGCAGCTGAATTTTCAGAAACTATTACTTGCAGTATCCTCATCCATAAGAAATTCTTCTAATATGCTAATGTGGTGCTTAAGAACTTTGTTTTAAAGCTGCTTAATGTTTTTGTGAAGATAAACATAAACAGCATGTATATTATTATAAATGCCTGTCACTTTTAATGCAAGTATTAATTTGTTAAAAATAAATAACCCTTACTGTTCATGAACATTTAAACACTGATACATTTATTAAAATATCCAGAATGCATGAAAACCCCCTTCATACCTCTAGTGTTTTCAGTGCATGATCACTAGAGGGAGACACACTCTAATCAATGGAAGATTAGAGCTAAAGCTCATCTACTCCTTCCCTTGTTCTTAAATATATCCACAAGATATTTAGATGGATTTGAATTCTCTCGCTTTTGACAAAACGATCTCCTTAAAACACTATTAATGTTATTCTTTCCTGTTTCTCGCTGCGACCTTTCACAGACGCGATCAGTGCAGCTAACCCTCGTGTGATCGACGACACCCGCGCTCGCAAACTGTCCAACGACCTGAAGAGGTGCACGTACTATGAGACCTGCGCCACCTACGGCCTCAATGTGGAGCGCGTCTTTCAAGACGGTAAGTCTCTTCACGCTGTCCTGAAGCGTTTCAAGCGTGAGCTTCACGTGCGCGCTCTGAAAAAAGAGTTTGAGTTTACCGGCGAAGTTGAGTTAAACAAACACAAGGTCGTCAGAGGCGCCTGAAGTCCAACATTCTTCAGTTGTGTGTCACCTCTGTAAGATCGGATTCATCGTAGTTCATGCTTGGGTAACCGTTAGTTGCGCATTATGTGGGTTACGTAAGGAACGGGAGGCAGAAAGTGCAAGGTGACTTTGCTGTTGAATAGCCGGCCCAATCTGGCTTAATCAGCTCTTAATTACAGGCTAAATGGCCCATCTCCACTTGCATTGCTCTGTGTGCTATAGAGAGAGCCTTTGAGAAGTAAGGTTTCCGAGCTCCGTTAACCATTGCAGGTGTGCTTGCTGTTAAAAACACTGTAATCTAGGAGAGAGAAAGTGAGGATGGAGATGTTAGCTGCTTTTGCTCCACTAGGGGGCACAAGACTGTAAGAAATGGGACTCGTTTCATAAGATTTTATTATTTTTGAAAAAGTATGGCAGGTCTCTTGGACATTTGGAAAATTGGAATGGTGTTCATAGTATGTTCTTACTGACGCTGGGTGCCATTTGAGCAATGTTCAGTGTCATATTGTGAGGTTTAACAAGACATGTATATTTACGTTCTTAAATATAAGTGCTTTGTGGCTTAAATATCTTTTCGGGGGCGTATTGTGTAAACTGCATATGCAATAAAGTTTTAAACTTTTGCAATTGCAAAGGTAAAATGAAAGAAATACCCAAGAAATGAATTCACTGATGAAGTGTTAGTTTTATAACTAATTCATCAGAATAAACAGTATACTTAGTATACAGTATACTGATCTTCATGTTATAAATGAACAATGTCAGATGTTTTTGGGAAAAAAGAGAGAAAGTGGCAATGTAGAATGCAGTTTTTTTCCCCATTCATCGTAGAATTCTGTAAGCATAATGTATCATCGTTTTCACACAAATTTTAAGCACAACTGTTTTAATGTTGATAATAAGGGTAAAAAATGAGCACCAAGTTAAATACGAGACCACAAAACCAGTCATAAGTACTGTTTTTATGGTATATTTGTAGAAATAGACAAAATACATTGTATTGGTGAAGATGATCTGTTTTTCAGTTTGCCAAAGGACATTGAGATATCATTAAGATCCATGATATTTTGTACCGTGAATATATCAACACTAAATATTATTCGTAACAAGCATTGCTAAAAACTTCATTTGGATATTATTTATTTATTTGAATAGTTGTATCTTAGTCAAATATTGCACTATCCTAACAAACCATACTTCATCAGTACAAGCTCATTTATTTCAGATGAAAATGACTCTTAGGACCGGTCTTGTGGCACAGGGTCACATGTTAGATTGATTTCTGAATGATCACGTGACACTAAACACTGGAGTAATACCCGCTTCTCAACACATGAACCATAAAGCAGTTATTTTGAATTGTACTCATTTCTCACTTTCATTTGCCACTTGAAACATGACGTTGTCAACGACACACAGCGGCAGTAAAGACACAGACATGTATCGATAAACGCTTCATTACGAGTGTCAGCCCTCATAAACGAAGCTTCAGGTTATTTCCCAAAGATTTGTTTGAATGTAACTACTACTATCCCCCAGCGAGGAACACACACAAAAAAGAATGGCTGAACCTGGGCGAGTGTGATCTATCATGAGAGCTGGATACGGATAGGGCCTCTGGAAGGGATGCTAACAGAAACAAGCATTCATTATATAGACATGAAGAAACATGAGAAAACCTTGTGAAAAGAAATGGAAATCAAATGCAATAATTTAATTCAAATGACACTTTTCTAACCTTTCGCTAAGGCCGCGTGATTTTTCATATTGATTTTTAGTGAGTGTTTGTCGTTTGTGTGTACAGCGGGGTGGTTTGCATGTGGCGTTACGTGCCGGGTGTATTTGCACACATGGCAGATGTACGGCGCTCTTCGAGGGGTTCAGAGCTCCATCCAGGAGGGAGATTTACACTCTAAACGCTCAGCTATTATCTTCTTAATTATTACACTGTTGGCTGCAGCCAAGACTGCTGTAATTTAACTGTGTGTGTGTGTGTGTGTAAAAGGAGTGGGTGCATGTCTTTATGATGGCCAAGCTCATCAGTAGCACTAAATGAGAGCAAGAAAAGGCTAAATTCCTGATCATTACTGACGCTGTCTCCTCGCATCTCTCATTTCATTATCTTCAATTAATCATGCATTCTAATTATCCACTGTAGTGGAATTTATTGATGAGTAGCAAAATGATTATTTTAATGTTTTGTGTTGCATCGATAGCATAGCAACTGCCCAGAGGTGTGTTTTGTGCGTGTGTGTGCGTGCGCGTGTGTGTGTGTGTGTGTGTGTGTGTGTGTGTGTGTGTGCGCGTGCACGGATTCATGTCATTTTGTTTGCCTGATTTGGGCCTATTTTTGCGTTTGAGCTATGCATGAGCTGTCATTACTACACATGTGACCATAATTAAAGTTTTAATCATTGGCTCAATGCAGATTTACAGGCTCTGTATGAATTTGTGAGATAACTGGACAATAGCAGATATTTAAGTTGATCGTCTCGAAGTAGAAACGGCGTGAACGGATCTGAAGTCTGTTTGGCTCCATAATCATTTTCACATGAAAAATGGCATTTTAGAAATTAAATGAGAGACTGGCTTTAGTAAAAATATATAATAAAAAAACAGCATAATTAATCATAATAAAACTGCAATATAATATAGATGTTTTATCAAAACTTTATTCAACTTGCTTAGAAATTGACTGACTGAATGTGTGTGTGTGTGTGTGTGTGTGTGTGTGTGTGTGTGTGTGTGTGTATATGTGTGTATATATATATATATATATATTAAAATCATGGCGGTTTTATTTTTTTTCCTAAAAATATTTTTTTGCCACATTTTTGAACATGAAATAAAATGTGATCCGTTATCGTTGTAAATACCAAGAGCGTTTTTCTTGAAGCAGTTCTGCTTTGTTAGTTTTCTCGATTGATTTGAGAGATTCAGTGGAGTATTAATGAAAGTGCAGTTTATCAGGAAAATAGATTTTTTTTTTTTTAAAGCATGATTCCCATTGATTTGCAACGCAGTCTTATGCATGTTTGATCACCCTGGGTTACTTTCTGTCACAATCAATTATTACTCTCTCAAATTCATAATTCCTAATGGGACAAAAGTCTATATATACAAGTTTGCTCATGTTTAAGAACAGGGCTCCGGCTCCTCGTGGCCTTTTGCCTCTAATAAATGATAATTGTCTTTGGTTGAGCATTCAGTAATATAATGACCTGAATTGCCATGAATCAAATAATGCAGACGAGCGAGTTGCACTGCTTTCCCAGAATCACAGAGATGCCAACACGCAAATAACAAGAACATTAACCATTAAAAATAATTGGTGCAGTAGTTATCTGCATTAGATTTATGTAACAAAGTGTTTACGAGATGGCCAGTGGAGAAATAAAGTGAGGCAATTTATTTGGTCCGGGTCAGCTGAGGGTTTACTCCAGTAGGTCACGTGTCTATGCGTGGTTTTGTTCTTTCTTATAGGTGCCTACTTGTTTAAATCCAGTCCGCAGCTCTGAGAGTGTGTTTCTACGCCTGCAGAGTGTGTGTGTGTGTGTGTGTGTGGTTCTTGGGTAGAGGTGAAGGGGTCCTGACAGCTCCCCAGCCTGCGTCCATCAGCGTGCTAATTTAATTATCCTAATTACCCCCCCTCCCCGTTTCTTCCCCTCACGCTAGCCGACTTGTCACAATGTCAGAGTGAGGATGTAGAGCTTTGTTAGCGTACGCTAACATCTAACGAGGTCTGCTATGCACTTCCTCTCTCTCTCACAACGTCTTTATTCATATCCTATCTCTCTCTACGGTTTGGCCATTACTTTAAAAGGTTAACGCGGCTCAAAATGAAAATTCGTTATCAATCGCTCCAAACCCGTGAAAGCTCCGCTCATCCTCAGAACACGATTTAAGATATTTTGGATGAAAACCGTGAGGCCTTGTGACTGTCTCATTGACTGCCAGAAAATATGAAAGACGTCGTCAGAATCGGTCCTGATCCGCCGTCTGCTATCGGTGGGACGACTGTAACGCTACGAGGCTACGAGAATACGTTTGGTATGGAAAAAATAACAGCTTTATTCAATAATTCAGCATTGTAGCGCCATTTTGGAGAGTGTCCGCCGGACGCAAACGGCATACGCTGTTCTGTGTCAGCAACGACACACAGATTCACTGCCTTCGTTCAAATCAAATCATAAATAAACGTAGAAGACGCATCTGCGTACACAGTACTCTGACGATGTCTTTCGTTCTTCTCTGGACCTGGACTGTTCATTACTGGCAGTCAGTGGGAATTTATTTAAGCTAAAATGCAGAAAAAAAATTATATTCTCAAATGCTACTATTTAAAATGCCCGTTTTTTAATTACTCCAGTTCTTAGTGATACTTCATAAATAATTCTGGTATGCTCATTTGGTGTACAAAAAAATTTGTTTAGAAATGTTTTGATGGAAACTGGTACTTTTTTTTTATTTAAGGGCGTCTTGTAAAAAGTAATGATATCTTTACTAAAATGACTTCATTTAGATATAATAAATGCTGTAAAAATGTTGTACGTTGTTAGCTTATGATACCTAATACTAGGACTGCACGATAAATCAGATTTGACTAATTATCACAATTTTCGCTTCTATTGATTTAAGCGGCTCTCTTTATTAGAGCTTATATGAAAATAAAATAATTGGGGTCTTAGTGAATTTGATAGTGAAGCCCAATAGATGAAGAAAAGCAATAGATTGCATGCAACCATGACACCACCACTTTCAGATTCACTAAAAAATGTGTTTTGTTAAATCTCAAATTATTAATGCCCTCACCTTATCATATGTACATGTAATCTCGTTGCTCATACTGTATAAGGAATCCCTCAGAAATATG
Source organism: Puntigrus tetrazona (assembly GCF_018831695.1). Classification (NCBI taxonomy): domain Eukaryota; kingdom Metazoa; phylum Chordata; class Actinopteri; order Cypriniformes; family Cyprinidae; genus Puntigrus; species Puntigrus tetrazona. The sequence goes on along the minus strand of NC_056704.1, from coordinate 7,163,872 downwards.
TCCGTTTACTACACTGAGATCAAGTCTCACTGTAGTAATGTTGTATTTGAGGGAAAACAAATTAAATAATATTTTTGGTAATGTACTCGTAATGTATCAGTAGGATATTTGTGTGGTTATTCTTCAAAGAAAATAAAAGATATATATTTTTTATCTATTATATATTAATAGGTTTGGAAACTAGTGATGGAACAGTCTATTTATTTCTGTCATATCTATCATATTATTTCTATTAAGGCTTGCATCTGTCTGAGAACCCAGTCAGGAGTCGAGGCTGTCTAAACGTATCAGTGCTTGTGTGTACATTTGTGACGGATACCAAGTGAAATAAGCTGTCAGCATGTCATAACTATCACTGTTACACCTGTGGCTTTAATTCCCTGCACGGTTGTGTTTTGTGTGGATACGAGTCTGTGTCTTGTATAGCAGGTCTAATTACCGAACGGTAAGTGCAGGAGCTCTTTGACCTTTATACAAGATTCCTGGCAGGCGGCTCATCTGCCCTGCTCTCCACCGACTCATTAGCTAATATTTATAGCACATTGCTTCTAAGCACTCTGACAGCAGCCTAATGAACGTACCTGTGTCTTTATTTAGTCCGACTCACCTGTTCAGTCCATCCTTCGTATGCGCTGTGTAGTCTCTTTTCCTCTTATTTCTCTCTGGGGGGTCGAGAATAAAGGTCAGTCTGTTGTATCGGCTCAGCGTTTAGTAGAGAGGTCACAACCTGAGGTCCAGGTCTTTGTTCAGCAGGGTTCTGTGATCTGTTGACCTTGGCCAAATATTATTGAGCGAATAAATAAATAGCAACATGACCAATAATTCAGAGCAAGGTAATGGCTGTGGATTATTAGTGCGATTGATGATGATCAAATCAACAGATGTGCAGAACACACACACACACACACACACACATATACATAAAGAGAGAGATATTGTTCAACACAGTATCAGTATCATGTTTTCACAAGTTAAAAATATAATTTTTGCAAAAATAAAGCAGCATCTTGTGTTCAAGAGTATGTCATTTTCACTTCAAGCTAAATAAAATCGAATTAAAATATAAAAAATGTAATGCTCATAAATTACATTCACAAAATTAACCCTTTTTTGAATCTGTATGACTTACAATAGACTTTTTTCTTCATCTTTTTTAATTTTCGGGTTTATTTAAATGTAAATGAAAAATGCAATAAATTGTGTTTTGACAAAAAAATACTGTAGGTCAGATTATATTTTCGTCTGATTAAAATAACAAAATGTATTTTAATGTAAGTGTGTTTCCTTCATAGTTTATGCACATTTCTGTTTACCAAATAGTTTGATATTCAAAATTAAATATTCAGATATCTCCAGTTTGTATGTATGGATTGAAACCCGGCTGTCGATATCCACTTCGTCCCGATCGCAGTAAAACGTATTCTAACATGATATTTTGCTAAAGCAAATGTCACCAGTGTTTTATACAGCTGGACGTATTGTTAGTGGCTTTAATACTAGCCGCAGTTCTCTGAATCTCTACAAAGAAGTGTAGCTCCAGTGGGGTGGATGTTCCTGCTCTCTGATGCCTACGCTTCTGTTTCTCCTGTCTGCGCCGTTCAGGCCACCTGCTATAAATCTGATCAAACGGGAAATGTTTCCGGCAGGATAAATGGCTGCCTCTCACAGGGGAGCCAAGATTGATAGTCAAAGTTAAATTGTATTAGCTGTGCAGTTTAAATATTTAACCCAGTCTTATCATAACTGCTCTTAACACTTAAAGTAAAATACAGCAGGGGTGTCTGGAGAGGGATCTGTGGACATATATCTCTCACCACCTCCATGCTCCTGCAGTGCTATTGTCCAATAATACTTAAATGGCTTGACTTATTACGAATGGTCATTATAAAGCTCTCTAAAAGATTCTGGGTAATAACAGAGTCACTGGTAAGTGTTTTCATGGAGGCCACTGTGGGTTTTGTGAGCTGCATTGCTATTAACATAGCTCTTTTGCTCTTTTTTTTTTTTTTTTTGTATGGATCTATTAAATTCCTGTCTATGAATGTAACATGCAGAACGACTTGAATACAGTGTTGCCTTGTATTTGCCGTAATGCCATATTTTTTTATTTCTGAATTAAACTCTGATATCATAATGAAGGAAAAAAAGCCTTATTCATGAATTCAAAGTCATGCAGTCTGACCTGAAGTCTGGTGCAACCGACATGCAGAAACATAACCCCTCCCCACAAAAATGAATAAATATATATAGAAAATGACCCTCACAAATGTGTTTAAATAGACTAAAATGTTAGTAACACTTTACAATAGTGTCATTTGTTAACATTGTATTAACTAACATGTACAAACTATGAACAATATATTTATTGCAGTATTTTTTTTTTTCTTTTGCTAATGTTAAATACAATCATTCTTTAATTCAATTTAGCTCAGTTATCAACTAATGTTAATAAACACAACTTGTGGTTTTAGTAATGCACCAGTAAAGGCTAAATTTGGCATTACCTAAGATTACTAAATGCTGTAGAAGTAGTTTTTTTTTTTTGCGTTTTTTTGGGGGGGTTACGTTATAACATGTCCCGTGCTACACCTCCCCAAAAATATAATATTTATTAATTCAGAATTCATTGTATTTGTGAAAGAAAAGGTTTTACGTTATAGTCACTGGTTTGGAAATAATGAAGATCTTTATTCACCCATTCCAGGTATCGTCTTTCATTTTTGTCGTTGCCTTTAAACATTTTTTTGAAAATGCTATTATAAAGGATTTTGCCGAACCATTTCACATCAAAGATTGCATTTCTAAAAAAACGTGTTTTGACCTCTGTTTTTTTTTTCTCTCTCTATTGTGGACACTCATATTCGTCATCGCCCCTTAACCGCTTTCGTCAGCGCTGTTGCTGCTTCTCTTTACTCTCTTTCCTTTCAAATGAGAGGAGATGCTCGTTTATGATTATAATTAGCCGATTAGCGTGGTAGCGTGTCACGATGAGTCTAAATAAACACAGCTGCACGGCATTTCTGCTGGAGCGGCAGATGGGACAGGGAGAGCACGCGAGTACTGCGCCGAGAGACTTTTTTTAGCCGAGTAGCATGGCGTTTGCCCTTGGACAGTGCTCTCTCACCTGAAGGTAAATGTTTATGACGGAATCATCATTAAAACTCAGACGTTTAATAGGTCCAATTAAAACAATGACTTCATTTACAGCGGGATGAGAGCCGGCCCTATTTATTGGGAGCTGGAGTAATTGAGTTCTGGGCACTTGGACCGTTAACTCCCTCCTGACTCCTGAGAGCCACTTCAGTTTAAAGGATTGAGGAAGTTTCTGAACACCAGAGGGCGAATGTTTGAGGCTCATGGGAAAACCAATCTAAACACTATTACAAGCGTTTAATCAGAGAATTTCAATTTTGAGTTGACAGTTCGCAACTTAAGAGTAACTGTTGAGTTCGGAGAGGGAATAAAAAGCCACTCTCTACTCTTCTTTCCCCCGCACGTGTCTGTTTTAAGGGATTTATGGGTTAAAGAATGAGCTGTTCTCCGTAAGCTTCTCTGCACATGATGGGATCAATGTCGTTAGCCGCGAGATGACGAAGCGCTAGAACATCTCTCGGCGGGCCGGGTGCAGATTGCCACAGGGGCCGTCAAGCGATCGATAGCGACAGAGGCGAGCGATTGACTGACGCCGCCCTTTTCCTGGCGCGGGCAGAGCACCGAGGGAAAAGAGAAATGGACGAGGGAGGGAAAATGTTGAAATAATGGGCCTTGGAGGCTTTGAGAGCGGGGCGAGCGCCGGCCTGTGGAGGAGAGTGATGGGCGAATTAGGGGCGGCTTGGGTTAGTGATTCCATACACACTCTCATGAGGGGTAATGAAGTGCACCACTTTACCCGTCCGACTATAGACTGAACTGGCGCTGCGTTTACTGCAACAGTTTTCTGCCGTGGGTCTTACTCCGTAACGCACAAATCCCCCCTAACCTTTTCAACTTCTCTGTCATTGCAGTGGCTCAGAAAATAGTCGCGACCCGGAAGAAACAGCAGCTGTCGATCGGACCCTGTAAGTCACTGCCTAATTCTCCAAGCCACTCCTCCGTCTGCGCAGCGCCCGTTTCCGCAGTGCACATCAGCCAGGTGAGTGTCCCGCATTTAAAAACATACCTTTTAGATCGTCGTGTAGAGGCAATTTTTGTTTGCTCCCCAAAAGCACCTCTTTGTCAACCCCCCCCCCAACCAAGCAGACAGTAATCCTCTTCCACATGGCTCAATCCTCATTGATTTCTCATTAGCAGTGTACAAGTGAGCCTGTGTTTGTGCAGCCAAGCTTAGAGAGGCTTACAGAAGCTCAGAAGAACTGGAGGCTTGTGGCGTTTCTTTGTAACGTGAGATTATTTTCTTGCTTTGTTGTGTGTGTCGCAGACCAGCAATGGTGGAGGCAGTTTGAGCGATTACTCTTCTTCCGTGCCATCCACTCCCAGTACCAGTCAGAAGGAACTACGTATCGATGTACCCCAAACTGCCAACACCCCTACGCCAGTCCGCAAACAGTCCAAGCGGCGCTCCAACCTCTTTACGGTCAGTTCGTTCTCCTATTAGACATATGGGCGTGATTGAATTTAGTAATTAGTGCATTAGTTAAAATTGCCGCAGTAACAGCAGTCGGTTTGTTACTTGTACCAAAGGAATACAATACATAAATTTATACATTTGAGAAATGTTCAATTGAAAAATAACTATTTATATTTATTAGTGCTGGGCAATGATTAATTTGAGATTAAGAAGTTTAAAAAGTTTTTATGTAATATATGTGTGTGTGTGTGTGTGTGTGTGTGTGTGTGTGTGTGTGTGTGTGTGTGTGTGTGTGTGTGTGTGTGTGTGTGTGTGTGTGTGTGTGTGTGTGTGCGTTGTGTGTATACAACAATTTAGACACAATTAATTGTTGCCCGGCACTAATATTTATTTACACTACCATTCTTAATAGTTAATAGTTTGCTTCATTTTAAGTAAATTTTTAAATAAATACTTTTATTTTGCTAGGGTGCCTTAAGGTGATTAAAAAATACAGTTTAGAATATTGTAAAATATTGTGCTTTTGAACTTTCTCTTTTCCACAAAAATAGCAAGGAGCACTACTGTAGTCAACATTATAAGAAGAAGAAATATTTCTTAAGGATCAAATCAATTATAACGGTAACGATAAAATACAATTTTAAAGAAAGGCTCATTAAATTGTAACGTTTCTCAGTATTTGTTCTTGAATGTTTTTTTTAATCCAATCAATACAACATTCGTCAGCATCTTCTAGGTCATGTATTATTTTACTTTTATTCACTTGACGATTTCCAACTGACTACTTCAATCTATCCATTTCATATTTGATATGATCGGTAAAGCCTGTCGTTCTTCTGGTTTTGTATGCTGCTTAGTAGTACACATCCAGCACATGTACCGCATGTCTTGCTTTCAAGAAGTTGTGGGGGTGGGGTCACGTCAAGGTCAAGATGACCCCTCCCACACCCCCTTGACTTTTGAAGTCATGTGTGTGCCCTGCACTCCAAACTGGATCTAGTCTGAAGTCAGGCTCAATTAGCAGGAAGCTCGCCTTTGACTAAAATGATGTCTTCTCCCCCACAGTCTCGGAAGGGAAGCGAACCAGACAGGGAGAAGAAAGGGATGGATGGCCGCGCAGACAGCATTGGAAGTGGCCGCGCTATCCCAATTAAACAGGTAGGGTCTGGCCGGCCGTCTGGACTGGTATAATTGGAGTCCAACAGCGGCGTATTGTGGACGAAGGGGCCTCAGATCAGTACTCAGACCCACACAAAGCCCGTTTGATGCCATCTCCTTGATTAACAGTGAAAGCACGCACTTGACATCAATTAGAGCCAGGCTCTCCCGTGTGCTGAAATGAGATCATTAGGATAAGAAGTGGGAAGGGATTTTTCTCTCCTCTACGCACCCCCCCCAGCCAAAACCCCTACCCCATCTCACTCTCCCACCTTCTTTTTCCCTGTCAAACGAGGGGATAGAAAAAAAGCTAAGAGGGCCCTAATGAAGTGCAGTCTACCAATCTGCATACGGGCCCGTATTTCCCATCAGCCCTCCCCGGAAAGCTCGGATTGGGTCGCGAACGAGCGGTGCGCGTGGGGAGGGGTGAATAAGAAACAGAAAGTGATGTGAAGAAGACCCCCCTCCATTGCACCGTGGGAGAGATTGTTTGACTTGGCCTTAATTTGTCGCAAACAAGAGTGCGTAGCTAGAGAGTAAAGGAGCTAGCGTGGGGGTGGGGGGGCGAGATCATTCTCGGCGCATCTCAGCTGGAGTGAAAGAATCAGGTAATTAGCGGCACTAATCGTGCCCTCTCATGTCAGCGCCGTGGCCTTGTTTGTAATTTTCTAATGAACAAATTGCATCTCTGATTAAAGCTGCCTTTAAGTGAGATCTGTGTTTATTAGCGTGCCACAGCGGAGCAGCGCTTCCGTCGTCCACCGTGCAGCACAGCTGGCGTTCAAGAGCGCAGATGAAGACCTTTCGGATGTGTGCGACGCGTTCGCATCGAGAGGCTCTGTAGGAGGCAGGGACATTTATACCAGACACCCAGGCAATGAAACGGCCCTCTTTTCTGTAAATTAGACATTGGAGAATTCACAGCATCCTCACTGGCATTGTATATATTGAAGTCAATTAGTGCAATCATAATAAAGATGTCAAAATATGTGCTGTGAATCTATTAAATGACATTAAATTAGATCTATTATTTCAATTAAAAAAATATTCATATTCAGCTCATGTGTCGTCACATAACATACCTCTCAAGTGTGTGTGTGTGTATAGAATAGTTCAAGTTTAGCCGTTTTTGAAAAGAAATAAGAAGCTTGGTGTAATATTTTATTATTTTCTTAAAGAAATTTTAGCAAAGCAAAACGTTTGTCTGCAGGAAATAACATCTTATATGAAATAATGCACCCTATATGTATATCATATAGAGAACCCCCAAAGACCCTCATGCTATAATGTTTACATTTTAACAAGTTTTTTTAATTGATACTTTTACTCCACAAGGATGCATTGAACTGATCCAAGGTAACAGTAAAGACATTTGTAATCTTAGAAAAGAAATAAGAAAATATTTTTAACTTTCCAATCATTAAAGAATCCTATAAGAAAGTTTCCACAAAACGCTTAACAGTAATGTATGAGGTGTAGGGAAATATAGCATAGCATATTCACATGGTAATTACATTTTCTGTAAAAATAAATGTACTGTGTTTTATGTTTTGAATAAAACACAATACATTAATTTATTGATACATATATACATGTATATATGTGTGTGTGTGTATATATATATATATATATATATATATATATATATATATATATATATATATATATATATATATATATATATATCTTTTTCAAAATCATAATAAACTAACATGAATACAAAGAGTACATTTTCAAGAACTTGGCACATGTTTTTGAATAAATTTACAGAAATTTTTCCTTTTCCATTTATTGTCTTTTATATGTCATACAATAGACTTCATGGCAAAATTTAAGCTAAAGCAATTTCCTTCCCTTGATTTGAGCAATAGAACACTAAATTTATCACACACTTGTTAATAAATATGAGCGTCCACTATTGAGAAGAGGAAACGTGTTTTAAAAATCGAGGTCCAAACAGTTTTTTAGAATGTAATTGTTACACTTATTTCATTATTGTATCTTCGCAGTCGTGCCATTAATCGAATTGAAATTGTTGCCAGATTTATTGCTGCTCTGTAAAGTAGAAACCTGATCTTGAAACCACTTTTCAAGCAGATGCATGCCTATTGTTACCTACATGGAGAATAGCTGCCTAGGAGTATTACCAAGATGGCCGCTGAGCGAATTGCCTGAAAGGGACTTTGGAGGTACTTCTTTATCGAGGCACACAAGCGAGTTCTAATGCTGCCAGCAGTGATCTCTCACCTCCTGCGGCTCTATTTGCATAAATCCTGTTAAAGTCAGTGGCGGTTAATGAAGAAGAAATGAGGCTGGCCCGGCTACAGCGGTGCTGAGAGCAGGGCGCCGCGCTAGTGGCAGATGGGAAGGCTGAGCTGTAGCAGGCAGCTGTGCGGAGGAGAGAGCAGCATGCGGTTTTAACTATGATCTGACTCTCTTCCGACTGGGCTTGCGCTGCGGCTAATTTGTATGTGCGACGCCAAGAGCGATCAAGACTATAACGCGTATTCTCAAGAGAGATCAACCGCGTTCTACTACTTCAGACCGAGCCATTTAGATAGATCGCATTTATCGCTTGGTTACAGTAGGGAGTTCTCATCGCGTGCACTATTTGTATATAGGATACGAAAAAAAGTTTTATTTTTACTGTTATAAATATTAGAGAGCCTTCAGTATAGTGAAGCATTAACGGAGGGCGAGCGTGTCGCACGGGGGGGGCCTGGCGCAGAGCCATATCTCTGAAGCATCTCTCAGCCTCTTGACACTGCAGGTACATAAATGAGGGATTAATTTCCCTGGTGTCAGACAGAGCCTGCCCCGCACTTACTCGTACACGCACACACTCTTGTGCTGATCAGAAGCTCATCTCTTGAGGAGATCAATCAGAGCTCACCAGTCTATGCAGTGTTTCAGTTCTCCCTGCTGTCTTTTGTTCACTCGCTAGTGCTTTAGATTCATGGTGCTGCCGACTTTTTTGCATTTTCTTTGCTAACTTTTTGGAAATTTAAGAAAGGCGGCACATTTTGGGGTGAAAATCATATTGCTTGAGATGTGTGTGTGTGTGTGTGTGTGTGTGTGTGTGTGTGTGTATGTATGTATGTGTATGTATAATATATATGTATATGTATATATGTATATGTGTGTGTATATATATATATGTGTGTGTGTGTGTGTAATTTTTTTTCAGATAGCACATTAGTATTAGCACATTATCTTAACTAGTTAACTAATTGCTTATTTGCCCATAATTAACATGTTGGCGGTTTATTATTACTTAAAAAACACATGTATTCTGTATGACCATATTTTATATGCTACAACTACCTTAATAACTATAAATAAGCAACAAAATAGGAGTTTGTAGTTAATGGTTGTAAACGTTTGTAGTTAATGTAAAGTACTAAACCTTTAAAATAAAGTGTGACTTTTTTATGTGCTGCAACTGGGATTTGAACTGCAATGTGATCAACTTTTATTGCTCTGATATCCAGGTAAAAAAAATCATGCAGTTATCATGCAGTAACCCAATCAACATGAATGAAAAAAAGTTTAATTTTATTGTGCAATACAGGTATTAATTTTATATTGTAAAACAAATAGTGGTTGAATTGAAGCAAGACCTTTCAATAATTATATCAAGCCATATCAGAATTTAGATTTTACTTGTATTTTATCATTTTTTTATTGTTTTTTTTTTATTGTGCATTTCTAGATGCTGTAGAAATGTGTGAAAGATGTGTGTTGAGTTCTGCAGAATTCTCTAGTAGCTCATTCTGCGTGCCCATTTGTCCTTTAATTAAACTTTGTTTACTTGAAAATATCAATTTGATCCATGACACATCAGAAGGTCCCCAGCCTCCCCAGCCAGAAATGGATGTATAGAGACACAAGCAGTGGAGCCGCTGTCCAGAATCCCTCCATCAGATCGGTGACTGCATCTGCTGCAGTGGCATTTCCCATCTAATTGGGCGCTACATTTAGGCGATGAGTGTTTCACCAACAGTATGAAAGCGGCCCGGGCGCGTCCCCTCACAGACGATAACGCAGCCGAGCAGCTTGCGCTCAGAGGCACGGGGCAGATCTTCATTTAGGAATTGGATGTTAATTGATTTGATAATTCCCTCTGGTCTTTCCTCTTACGTGCTCGCGTCTCTCTCGATCTGCCTCCTTCCCTCTCACTGGCCGCAGCAGGCTGCTGGGCGTTAGACCTGCTCTCCAATTAGCGTGTGCGGGCATGTTCACTTCCGAGTCTACCTGCCTCACATTAACACCTCCTCACTGGCCACTTTTGGTCCAGGAAAGTGGATTTTACAGATTTTGCTGGAAATCCCTCACTTACGGCACTGCATTAATGACTGGCCTGAACTCTCGTGCACTGGCTCTCAGCTGAACATCATCACCGGCTCGGCTGTTGATGAAGAACGTTAACTTGTAATCTCTTTGGCAGATGTCTGAGTGCATTAGATTTATCGTTCAGATGTTCCTTGGAGGTATGGCCATAATTGTTAGTGAGTTACTCACACACGGATGAGTCTTGAACAAAATCGATTGCTCTTGATGCTTTGGATATTGTGTTCCACTCAACCCTCTTAAAAGATAAAGTTTACAAAAGGAGGGTTTCGCAATGATGGTTCTTCTGTGAAAAGTTTTTAAATAAACTTGGTTTTAAGGCAGTGTATGTACTTCTAGTGAAATCTAACCGTAAACTGGTGTGACATCATTTAGATTGTTTACTTTAGACATTCAACCAAACAGGAAGTAAGAGTTAGTATTAGTAGACGTCTAAAATTTCTTCTAATCGCTCTTCTCCGCAGTAGGTAAAGGGGAGTATGTTGCCCCTCGTAAGGTTTGATTCCTGCTTAAAATAATGAGGTAATAGTTACCAAAAAAGTCAGAATGATCCCTTGAAGCTGCTCTCTGTCCATCCTGACTGATGACAATTTTGGGTGGCATTCAGAAAAGTAAAGACATTTGTATTAACAAACATTTTTTTTATTAACATTTTCATTAAGTGGACAGCACACATTTGCACATTCAACTAAATGCCATGCCCAGCTTTGCTGGTGGTGTCAGGTAATGGCTAACAGAATACCTGCTCAGGTGTTTTAAACTTGCCCCTAAGTAAAGAATAAAGAACTGCATGAGTATATCAGGGCCTTAAGTGTAAAGGACTTTTGAATAATTTTAAAGAATTTTTTTTTCTTCTTCATTTAAACATTGGTTGGAAAAGTACAACTGAAGAACAAGAAAAGGGCTTGGTGGATTTCTGTGGGTGTTACTTCGACACCTAGTTCTTCTTAATCCCAGAAATTCACAAAAACAAAGATATAAAAAAGGCGTGAACTAATTCAGTTGTTTTTTTTTTTTACTGCGTGTGCGCGCATGCTAGTTTTATTCTTTTTTAGTCCTTGTCGCAGTTTATTTGCCATTCGCTGTGATCTCATTACGAAGGTTATTGTCCTGACTCCTGAGCTGAAGGTTACGCTCTCAACATGGCTCTCAGCTACAATAAAACCTTTGTAAAAACGCCTTCATTAGAACATGCTCCTCATTAAAACACGCAGACGGCTCGGTGGACAGTAATGAGGCTGGGGTGGGCTCGCACTCTCCAGCAATTAGATGGCTAAAGAGGAGCGTTTTCACCGCCGTCTCCCTATGGAGGGCTTCAAACCGGCCTCTCGGAGCCCTCCGAGTGGGTGTAGGGAGGTCAGATGTGTCACCTGAATTTGCCATGACAACTCTTACCTCTGCCAATCACAGCCTCCTTTGACCCTTTGCCTTATTCTTAATACGACTGTTTGTCCAATCACCGCAGAGATCCTGGTTGTTTTGACATCTATGGTATATTATGACTATATTAAGTTGTTTGTTTTGACTGGTGGTCATTTTAATGGCTGTTAGTGTTTTTTTTTTTTTTTTTTAAATGGCTCATTTAAATTTGTCAGAGGTCACGCCGAACCGTGATTATTATGCTGAAACTCTGTTGAAACTTGGCGAGCTCTTTGGATCGTCTGTAAAAATAGTTTAGTGTGATAGAGTTGTTTATAGCTTTGTTCAGAAACTAATGTTACTCTAATGATCGCCAGCTTTGTTTACTGACCCTGTGCAGCCCGGAGTCTGCCGACATCTGTTCCACATTCTTAATTAGCCGATTACCGTGCACGCACACATCTTTGTTAACTGTGGAAAGGCATTTTGACACAAGCTTTAATACAAATTAATTTTCGTCTAAATGGTTGCAGCAAGGCTAATATCTGCAGAAGAGTCATCTTCATGTCAATGTTGTACCTACTGGTTTGTGGTATTAATTTTTAGCCCAGTTGTTTAAAAATAAAATCGATATTATTGCTTTATTTTGCCAATTTCAGTTCTGAATAATAATGGTACATGGTAACACCTTTTTTGTATTTGTATCAAATACTGTTGATGAAACCATAATGTGTATCTTTTTTACCATACACCAGTATCTCTGATTTTAATTCTCGCAAAGTAGATACATTAAGCATAATGTATTTTTTGCTTTCACTGGATCAGAAGTCATTGGAAATGTTTTTGATTCATTTAAAAGAATCTGCCCAGTCAGATAGGTATTGGTTATTTGATTCGAGGAGCATGCTACATTGGTTGTGCTGTATGTTCTTGAATCTCTAGGAAGAACAAAATGGTCATTTGTTCAGGAATCACTGATTGAAAATCATTTGGTTTCAAATATAAACCAAAAATAACATCTGTAGTTTTTAGTGTTTTATATTAATGACCATAGGTACTACTATTGTCTTTCATCACAGTTGTTTTCTGCCAGTGTCTGATTTTTTTTTTTGACTATCCACATCGATGTCTTCTCAAAGCTCAAAATTCAATATTTTGACCTTTTTCCACGTTTGGTGGCGCAAAGTGAAAATCTTCACACATTACGTTTTACTGTGCATTGCTCTCTTAAAATTTCCGTTTAGGAAATACAATGGCACTCAAACATCTCTCCTCATCATAAAGGGAAATTAGTATCATGGTTGTAATTGCATGTTCTGGTGCGTAGATGAGCACTGAGCTGTGCACGTTTGACGAAGTTCTGCCCCCTCAGAGCAGGGGTGCTTTGTAAGGAGTTAAATTGGATGGTTAATTCGGGTGTTATTTACCCTGTAATTCATTAGCTTGGCCCTGCCATTGGCAGCGGGCAGGCTGTAATTTCACGCTTCGCAATAAAAGATGTCTCATAATCTGCTTCATTTAGCACCGAAAGAATTTAATGAAATTAACTGCAGCCCTAATTAAGACGGTGAATATTAAAGACCTGCTATCAAGCCTTTAACGAGTGTGACATGATCCGCCTTCTGTGGGATTGGAAAAATATCATTTCCCAGGGAAAGGTTGTCGCTGCTCCGAGCCATTTTGGCCAAGATGGCATTTTTGTCATGCACACTAACCTCCCGCAAATTAGATTTTTTTTTTTTTTTCCTCTCCCTTTCCCTGTATAATTTTAGCTTGAAAATAATTTAACCAAATACACAAACATCAATCAGGGCTCTCTGTTTGGATTTGGCTAATCTCTTGTTGCCAGTATCCATTGGCTTCGATTGGTTTAAGCTTTCATGGGAGTGTTGAAACCACTCATTAAGCTTCTTGATGACCTTGACGTGTTATTGTTTAAAACTGAGAGCCACGATGAACCTCACATTACCGTTTTTACTGTCTGTTCATCAAACCTGGGCTCCTGAGCATTATTTAACATGGCCATGTGTGTAGTTACAAAGACATAGGTTTGAGAAAATGATTCTTTTTCAGCTTTCGTTGTCGGACAAAATTTCTTACGAATATAGAGATTATAATCTGTATGATACAATATGTCCCTCACATTCATAATTCATCCTTCTTCCACTCAATATATTGTCCATACAGAACAGGTGTACTATATTTATTTAAAAAAAACTGTTTATATTAGCTAGGGCAATCATTTCCATCAGATTTTGTCCTATATATATATATATATATTTGTTTGGTTGCACCACATGACTATTTCAAATATTAATCATTCATTGTAATTTTAGGTTGTAATCTGTTATATAGCTTTAGCAAAGTTAAAATCTTTATGTATCTCTGTAACCTGTTTAAGTACCCCTGTGCTATAAAACACGGATAATTCTACGCTCATTTTTATTTAATGACGTATTCTCGTTTCTGGTCTGATTCAGGTGTGTTTGTCAGCGTGAGAGAATGTGCGCAAGAGCTGGCTGTCGGTAAATGATAAATGTCTTTTGGGGAGGCGTGTCCTCTCGCTGCCTGCACCGGCCAGATCAGATGGCCGTAGCGATAGAAGACCTCCAGCTTTCACGCCATGTCACTCACGTGGCCCCACGTCCCTCGTACACACACACACACACACACAGTCACTCACAGTGACAGGGCCGGAGGCGAGTCAGTGTTGGGATGACACACTTAATTTAGCACCCTTCTCTCTGGAGCGCCCAAGAACAATAAGGCCAGCGTGGGCAAACACCCAAGCTTTTGTTAAGCGGCTGTCCGGTGAGGGCTCATAGGAGACGGATCCTGTCCACCATACTGACTCTGTCCACACCCGTGCCACGGTCCGCATTCATCTCCTGGTTAACCTCTCCCTTTGTTGTAGAAGAATGGAAGAAATGAGAAGAGCTGAAAGAAGAGGATAACGCACTGATAAGAGCCCATCGGCACATCTTTTAATGGAAGAGCGCACAGATTAGAGGCTTTTGTTTGTTCGTGAAGTTTATTTGTAATTGACGCTTACCCTGTTCCGGCTCTTTGCTTCAAGATAGAGAATATACATTTTCTGCCTTTGTTTTGTTTTCTTATGTTGACTCGACAATGCCAACGTATACTGATCTACTATTTACTCTAATGCTGTTTAAAATGTTAAAAATAAAGTGGCCTAAAGTGATCAAGCTATGACCGCCCAGCTTAGACTGATTGGAATTGCAATTTTTACAAATCTGATCAACCAGCGTATGGCATTCTGGACCTAAACCATTGTTTTATTAGTAAATGTGTAGTAACCGTGATTTTTGGCATATTGATTATCATTTGTATAAGCAGTTTTATGACAAATACCATGGTTAGTGTAGCAAAACCATAGTTATTGTGTAGTTACTATGGTTTAACTGTAGTATACAGGTTTGTCTGGTTTAAATAGCTTTTAATTTTTGTGATGGTAGTAATGTGCTAAAACATCCCTGTTGAAAAAAACTGCATATTTCGGTTAGCTATGTTTTGAAGCTGGGATGCTGGTTTATTCTGGTCCTTTGCTGGTTTATAACCTCGCTAAATCATGGTGGAGTGTTTTTTAAAGGTCTAATAGTTTTTATGTCGTTTTTTTTTTTTTTTTTGTGAAGTAGTCCAATATGGTTAGATTTTATTCAGTTTGTCTTTTTTTTTGTTTTTGGAAAAGCCTTCTCATTTGTTTGTGCACTTTAGTGTTGCTCTTTATTGGATGATTTAACCACTATATTATTGATGTTCCACTGATTTCCTCAGGTGCTGTAGTTATGTCTGTGCGAGATTTATTTTTTTGCCCCCGTTTGCAACATCACAAGACCTTCAGGTTGTCAACCAGAGGAGGGTAAAATAGAGGCAAGCAGGGTGTCACCGGCCTGGGCCTTAAATAATGAGCGATTACTCCCATCAGAGAATTGACGTGGTGTTCAATTAGCCTCTCCTGCTGAATGATCGCTTGTCATCTTCCCGATGAATGTGTAAAATTAATATACCTAGATCCAAAGCAGACGAGGCAGCTACCTGCCCAACACAACATGCCTGGAAGAGACCCCACACTCACACCATCATTAAAAGATCATCTTCTGTTTTCTCTCTCAATCTGTCCATCTCTTTCTATCTTTCTTTCCCTCTTTCATTTTTGCTTTTTTTTTTTTTCTCCTGAGCTTCTTTCTCTCTCTTTCTCTCTCTCACTCACACACACACACACACACACACACACACAAATCTCAGTCTTGGTTAATGAAGTAATGGATATTCACCCTATGTGACAGATGGGCCGCTAGCGGCAGCACCCTTGTTAGGAAATTAAAAAGCTCGTCAACTTGTGTTTACCACTCAGCAGGAGAGCCTGTTGTTATTTCACCCAGGAAGCGCTCTTCTCTTGTCTTAAACGCTGGGTCTAAGGGTGTACGGACGTGCAGACTGACCTGAGGGAACATCCTCCCACACGTATATCTCCATGACCCAGGGCCAGACTGATCTCAGAACAGTTACAGGCCTCATTACCTAAAACCCAGATCATTTTAAAACAAATATATACAGTATGTCACCTGAGGCCAGGCTGATCTCAGAGCAGTTCAACAACATATATGAAATAAAATAATGTGAAAGTCACACTAGAGGACGTGATCAAAAATATATGCATATAAATATATTTTTAAAGAAAAACGAGCAGATAGTAAATGAATAGAATGCTCTTATACTGAAACATCGGCCTTGCAGAGATCGACTAATACGAGCTCCTAAAACGTACTACAAGATTCTGGAAGATAAATTCTTCAAACAGTGGTTCAAGATGCTGGTCCTTCAGTAGTCCCTCACAACCTATCTGTCCATGAAGCATCTGAAAAATGTTAGTCTTATTAAGTGAGGGTCATTTTTTTTAGGATTTTGTACCCAAGCCACATCTCTAAGAAGCTGACACGTCACACTTGTGGAGGCTCCACAAAGGTCGCAGTTCTGGAAAATGATGGGGCCTGAGTCTAAATGGTTCCTGATTGTTTCTCACCTAATTCTTGACATTAATACTTAATTCTTTTTCTTTTTCTGTCTCTGCTGACCCAATGAGCATTGTGCTGGCAGATGGTCATTTTTTAGCTTTGCTAATTCAATTATTACATTAATATTGCATACTTCTCATGGGCATTTAATAATTTTATTATTTAGTCTGAGTTCAGTCTCTTTCTTGGCTTATTTTATCTTGTAACAGAAAATATTTTGTGTTTTTGACTTTCAGTCTTTTCCTGGACAATTATATATCACTTATAAATTATTAAAAACAAAACAAGCAGTAGTTATTAAGATTGATGTGGTTTGGGATTGGTAAAATGTTCTTGAGAGAAAAATATGACGGAATAGAGAGTGTTAGAGTTAAAAGGTAAAAAGTGATAAATGTCACCAAATAAGGTTTTTATTTTGCTATTTCTTAACATTATTCTAATATAGCTCTTTAGTAGCTCTTCAGGTTTTGTTTTTAAAGTGGCTTTCCACAAAAATCAATTGCAAATTTGAAGCATCCAATACACTACACACACACACACACACACACACACACACACACAAACAAAATCAGATTCTGTTTTCAGATTTTTTTCAGAATCAGATTGCAAACTTCATTTTATTCAAATCCCATTACATCCAACTCTGTGGCGTAAAAACCTTTTTTTAAACATCACTAAATAAGATAATAGCAATCATAGTTGAAATATAATGTTAACATTTATCACATACAAAATAAGAAAAAAAATCATACAAATATATTACTACATTTTGCAGTTACAATGTAATGAAAATCATGACAAAGCTTTTTGTCTTTTTATTTTACATGCATCAGGAGAAAGAAGTCTGGCACCGACTTATATAAGTGTGTGTGTGTTATAAATACATTTATTATTAAACATTACTTTTAAAATCTGTATTACATCCCCCCAAAAAATTATTTTTGTTATATGCTGTAGGAAAAAAAACAAAGTATTTTAAAGTCGAGGTGAAGGTTATTATTTAGTTCTTAGCATCTTGTAAATGCACTTCACTGTCACTCCTTTCGCTAGATCATTTCCGCCTGTTTTTTTCCTTCAGACTGTGTTTAGATACCAATTACCACGTAATTAGGCCAGTTTAACGGTGTGTGACAGTTAGGGATCGTGGCATTTTTTTTTTTTTTTTTTTTTTTTCTAAAAATTCAGGCTGTGGAGTGACTGAAAGAAAAACAAGAAGAGAAATAGGCAGCGAGTGACAGAAACTTGTCTGCTCTGGTGTTGCACGCTTCGTGGCAGCCAGAGCAAGAAATCTATTATTATCCGTCCTGTCTGCGTGTTAATGTTTAACAAGTCCAGCGAAGTGACACGCCGCCGCAGCAGCGTAATTGCTAATCAGCGGACAGTTTTATTCCCTTCTTGCCTAATGAATTTGGCTGAAATGAGGTGTGGGCGGCCGGACCCTTAAACGGGCAGTCAGCCGCCACTGATGTGCGTAGGAGAGGAAGGTTAGTGCTCGTGTCATAGTGCTAATGCGCTCGCTAACACTCCAAGGGGAATTTGCATGTGTAGCTCACAGTGCGTTTTTTTCCTCTCTCTCTCTCTCTCTCTCTCTCTCTCTCTCTCTCTCTCTCTCTCTCTCTCTCTCTCTCTCTCTCTCTCTCTCTCGCTCTCCTCAAAGTGTGCAAATAAACTGTCTGTCCACTTGAGTGCAAAATAATTGTTTGTAAGTGTGAATATTGGGGGACACTTTATGAACCATGGACATTTTTAGCCCTCTTTCATGCTATAAATTCTTTTTGTACAATGCTGTTATTGCGTGATGAGAATTAAACTTTGCGTTTCTGTTTTTGTGTATCAGGGCATGTTGCTGAAAAGAAGCGGCAAGTCGCTGAACAAAGAGTGGAAGAAGAAATACGTCACACTTTGTGACAACGGAGTCCTCACGTATCATCCTAGTCTCCATGTGAGTACCAACACACACACACACACACACACCGCCAGTGTGTATATTATTTGCCTTTCTCCTCACCTTATTGGTCCTGCCCTGTTAATGTCGTTATTATTCACAGTTCACCCGTCACTGTAACATCCAGATTTTCTTTATGTCCTTTTCACTGACGTTTAACGGATTAACGTGTCCGCCTCAGTAAGCATGGTGTCTGATGACACGATCTTAATTACAGACTCATCTGTTTGCACGGGGCTGACGTTGTTGATGTGTAATATAACGCTGTAATGGCTTGTCATAATCACCAACTCAGACGACCTGTTTGCCAACACACCAATGGAAATGGCCGTCTTTTATTGGTTGTTTTCCCTCTCTGGATTTTTTTTTTTTTTTGGAGTGATAATCAGACCGTATTGTTAGCGCTAACCAATCCCGAAGTCATTTGCCAAACACCTCATCACGGATGCAGATGAAAGATACTATATAGAATGAATGGATGAAGGCATGGACTGGAAGTAGTCAGACCTTGTGCTTAGTTTTATGGTTTAAATGAACAAGATGGAAATTATATTCTTTTTCATGTTCTCCACAGCCAATAATTCACCATACGAAGCACGTAGTAGTGAGTGTATGAAATCTATGACATTTTTTACTTAAAAGGATGGGTAATATGAGGTCCAGCCATTCAAAAAAAAATTATATAAGCAAACACTTAAAATAATATGTGAGGTCGTTAATATTTTCCTACTTTAGAGACATTTCTAGAATACAGGATGCTAGAAGTTAAGAAAATAAATAGCATAGCGTGAGATCAATCATTTCAATCATTTTCATTTTGTAAAGATGAGACTTGGACTTGATGCCAAATGGGATAACTGAAGGGATATTTTTCATTAAATCAAGTGAAACAATTTTGTTTGGTATACTTATACTTTATACTATAAGATATGGGCCATCATAATAAAATTCTGAAATGTTGCTGCTGTTCTAGTAAAGGGATGCTTTGCCCAATAATGAAAATGGTCATCATTTACTCACCTTGTCATTCAATTTATTCATCTTTCGAGCACAAGTGAAAATATTTTCGCTAATTTCTCATCATTCTTGTCTCATCATTGTTTTTTGTGCACTCAAACACTTCAGTTTTTGAAGCTTTGAAATTGCTGTTTAACTATACTTTCCAAAAAATACTTTGTTTCTGGTAAACTGTGTATATGTCATTTGTATGTAGGTTGTTTTTCTGAACCCATCACTTGGTTAGATGCCTTCCTGACGCGTTGACAAATTGTAGTCCAGCCAGCTCATCTGGGTGAATTAGAGGAAGTGTGCGTCATCGTATACGGTCCCCCTCCTCCCTTTGGCCGTGAACAGGTTCCTCTCATCAGCAGGTGTCTTCTACACAGGCATCAATTAGAGTGTTTGCGGAGGCTAATAGAATGAAACTCAATCAGGGCTCTTAATTGCTCAACTATGTGAAAAAGAAATCACATTAATGCAGCTGATTAAGAGGATGGCAATAGATGCAACCTAATTAGTGAGGAAAAAATCTCAAATAACTCATCCATGTACACATCCATTACAACCACGCCACAACTTCATAGAATCTTTTTTTGAGGCACATAACTATTGTGTTGATTAAATTTGCAGTTTTGTTAAACATCGTGATTATGATTTTAGCGCAGTGCAGTCTGATAGATTCATCGACGTGGGGCATCAATTTTAAATGCACATCTGCCCCTGAAGTGGCCAGATGATGATCTTTTCATCAACCGTTCTCATTCGAGCACTCAACTCCCTTAACTAAATCCCTCAAGTGGCTTGCTCGTCCTTTATTTTAAATCAAGAGTTACATATGGACCAGTCCCCGGAGTGTATGTCCTACATGGAACGCAATAACATATGTTCTTCAATAGAGCAGCTTCGTGGA
Organism: Puntigrus tetrazona; assembly: GCF_018831695.1. Classification (NCBI taxonomy): domain Eukaryota; kingdom Metazoa; phylum Chordata; class Actinopteri; order Cypriniformes; family Cyprinidae; genus Puntigrus; species Puntigrus tetrazona. Next base: position 7,143,548 of record NC_056704.1, on the reverse strand, counting down.
GTCTTTCGCCTTAATGAGCAGGGGCAAGGCTTTGAGAGCGAGAGCGTACCACCCAGAACTGCCATACATCAGCTGAGTGCCAATCAAATAACACAAAGACCTGAGAATCTCTGTGTATGTGTGCAGCACCGAGCAATTTACAGCAAGAGCATAACGTGTCCATCCCTCACTAGAGGCCAACAAAAGGGCAATTCAAAGCCAAGAGCTCTCAACACGGTTTAACAAGCCACAGGAGAGCCCTTCAGGAGTGGCGGGCCAACAGCTTGCGGCTGGTAATTGCATCCCTATTAGCATTGAGTAACTTTCATCATCAACGCAAGCAAAGCCACGCGCAAATCCAGACAACGCAGTCAGAATCCAAACACATGCTGCGACGGCATGCTGTGATCCGCAGAAAAGGAAAAAGAAGCTCGCGGGAAGATTTTACATGTGTTCTGAAAGGCTGGTTTTCTGCATACAAAGTGCACCGCACCATGAATATCAAATGAATTAATATTGATTTCTTCACCTCCGGAGGGTGGGCAGAATTAACTGTGTGCTGACAAAATAAATTTAGTAGACACTTTTCATCCGAAGTGTCTGCTGCTGCTGTTGTAGTAATCCTTTTGTCATTTTTTACTGAAGGATTATATGCAGAATGTTCATGGGAAGGAGATCGACCTGCTACGGACTACAGTGAAGGTTCCAGGGAAGAGGCCCCCCAGGGCCATCTCCACATGTGCGGCCCCCAGTCCCAAAACCAATGGGTTGACCAAGGACATGAGCAACCTGCAGCTTGGGCAGACACCAGGTATCACGATCGTGCTTTTGTTTAGTTTTTTTCTGTTTTGTTCAGACTTTTTTATTAAATAAAATTGGATAATAATATCACAAAAAAAGTGTAATAATTAAATGTTTTTTTAATTTATTTAACATAAAATATATGCTGGCCATTTATCGCTATATGTACATTAATGCTTTTGTTTTGCTTTGATTTTTGTTTTATGATTTTTTTTTTCAATCATTTAATATAATTTAGTAATGTAACAAAAATGAGCTAACAATATAAATTTAATAGTTAATACATGTTAAAAAAAACTATACAAAACATGTCCTTACAATGTGTTATCTAGGTAAGAGTGTCCTGATGTCAAAGTAATAGGACTAGGTAGCGGTCTTCATTAGTAGAGAATTAAACAATTAAGTTATTGTTTAGTTATTCGTGCAACGCTCATTGGATCAACAATCCTTAAGCCCCCCAAGGAGTGTTAAAGACCCTTCTCAGGCACATACACACACACACAAAGCACCAGGAGGACCAAACTAATAGCATGAATATTCAGTGACCCATAATACATGTACTAATTATTGTCATGAATATTAATGCAATCAGCGCTCGTTCTCCAGTCAGGCAAGTCCGAAATGAGCACTAATGAGAGGGAGAGAGAGAGAGAATGAGGGAAGGAGGGAGGGAGCGGTAGAGGAGAAAAGAGAGATAATTCACAGTGGTACAGCAGTCAAGCTTTTGTAAGTCAAGTATTTGACTGTAGGGCTGGGTCAGCTTCATGATCACATGCACCTTTTATTCCTTTGGTCTTAACATCTCTTTTTGCGAGAGCTCCAATTATGCACCGAATCCATTACAGCATATCTTCACACACTGCTGTTTTTGTGCTGTGTGTGTGTGCGTGAGTGCGTGTGTGTAGACCCTTTTCTGCGCTCATACATACATAGTGTTTATTTTCCTCCAGACGACCACTGATGTAAAAATGTAGTTTATCAGGGCTCTCCTGAAGTATGATCAGCTTTTGCCATTTACCCAAAGGTGCTGCCGTCTGATTTATCCGCTACAATGGAGATTAAATTGAGTCATGACATTTCATTCAGTCGAGTTTGCAACGGGCCAGTGGAGGCCCGTGGGTACACCTTTTTGCAACAACAACATATTAAAAACCAGAAAATGAAGTATTTACCGAAGCCTCTTTTTCTGTTTAAACTACATTGAGTGTTTTGTGTGTGACTAGCTAGATAGAGCGAACGGTATCATCGACATTTTGTTTACCGTCATCTGACAAACTGTTAGATTTGCTCTTTTCTGAAGCCCAGAAGCCTTATATTTGAGTCTGTCATATCATATCCCTACTGCGTTTTTTTTTGTAGTGAAATCTTATTAGTGCGATTAGACGCGACTTCCTGTGATGTCCACTTTAATTTAAACGTGAGTCAGACGAACCTCTCTCGCAGTTTAATGGTGATGATAATTAACCTTCGAGTAATCTGATGTCACTTATTTATTGACTTGATGACAACAAATCAAGAAGTTTTGTTCATGAGTGCTAGGTATTATTATTACTACTATTAACAAGCATTGCAGTTGCTACAAAGATGATACTTGGAAGTCAAAAAATTGGTGAAGCGCTATTATTGCAGTTTTGGTCGGTATCAGTAAGGTGAAAATTGTATTATATGATATTAATAGTGCATTAATTTCCCACAGGCTCTGTGACCAGTAGTTCTTCTGCATCTCAGATGGCGAGTGGCATCAGTCTGGTGTCGTTTAACAGCCGGCCGGATGGGATGCATCAACGCTCATATTCTGTGTCCAGCGCTGACCAATGGAGTGATGCCACGGTCATCGCCAACTCAGGAATCAGCACGGGTAGGTGGAGGACACACAACGGCTGTGCATCGCCACGGTCTTGAAGGTTTTTCTTCAGAGCTGAGAACAGATCCTTAAACAGTGATTTGTTATCCTATAGTGGTAAACACACACATAACACCCGCTCCACCTTTCATTGATCCTTGTGTCAAGCTCTAATGCTGCTTTAACTGTTTATTAAAGTAATGGCCACTCAGGAGAACCACATTACCAAAGGCTCATCTGTCGACGGCTAGCAGAAATGAAATGTTCGGAGGATGATGTTTATCGGTCCGTCACCTTTCTGTTGTCGGAGAATTTGATACTTGGCTATTTTTATTAAATCTTTCGTGTCTAAACAGCCACGGGCATACACGTAGAAGTCACTATTGAACTGACAGCTGTCAGGCCCGATGTTTTACGTGTGCTGATGACATGGTGACACGGTGTGAGTGGTTTTAGGCCTGTAGTTCACTCTGTGTTTACCCCTGATAACAATTAAAGCTGTGAAACACTTAAACGCCTCCGCAGCGGGACGCTACTCACACACAGCTGAGCCACAGACTCTCCGACTTCAACAGTACTTCTTTTAAAAGTTGTTTTATTCTAATTCTTTTTCACAAAACAGTCGTGTTTTGGTTTTTAATGTCAATTTACAATTTGTTCCGTCCCCCTCAAACCTGTTTCACACAGCATACATAAGCAAAGCTGCAACATTCCTGGTTAAGAACCTAGTTTAACTTCTAAACTGACTCTAAAGATTTCATTACTTATTTCGGTTATGGTGCTGATTGCTTTAGAATGCTTTATTTGCAACCAATTGCCTTTTGAAGAGTTCATCAACTTTTTTTTTCTCCAAAAATCATAATTTTTATTACGGTATTGTGATATTTAGCTGTATTTTTGTGTATATTTTGTTCTTTACCTAAAATAGCTCAACTGAAGTTTGATTGAGATTTATTGGAATGCATACATTTTTGAAAATAATTAAAAGTGAAGTTATCTGTTTTTGCAAAAGTTTAGCATTGGTAGTAAGTAATTGGTTTAGGTGAAGAAAAAATCATGCCAACATAACTTCAGTAGGACTGTGCTGTTGTTGTTGTTGCCGTTTTTAAATAACATAGGACTGTTACAAAGTTTATCATTATTAAATCTGATTTACAAGATCAAACACAGCACATTTAATTCAAAATCCACAGGGAAATCACCAGTGTCGCTATAAACTGTTTAATAATCTACATTCAGCAAGTGCTGGTTAGGAGAATGTGCTGTTTGCATAACTTTGAATGTGGTTTTTGCATAAATTGGCAAAAAAATTAAGAAAACGTTTACGCATGAAAAAATAGACAAAATACTTCTATGCTGAAAAACACGACATTAATTAATCAATTAATTAATGATATTTGCATGCAAAATAATCGGTACTGAAATGAAGCAGTTTTGGAAGATAAATGTGTGTGTGTGTGTGTGTGTGTATATATATATATATATATATATATATATATATATATATATATATATATATATATATATATATATATATAATTTTTATATATATATATATAAAGATGTATATGAGTGTGCTGCTTATGTATCTAAATACACACATTCGTGTATATATTTAGGGAAAAAGTGTTATATAAAAAAATAGAATAATATAATGAAATACACAATTTATATTTATATAATTTCTATTTATATAAATCTAAATACAAGTAAATCTTTATATATATTTATACATTAGTATAATTTGTATTATGTATAAATATATTTAATATATAATCAAGATATTTTTCTTAAATATATAACATATACATGCACGTATTTATATATACATAATAAATATACACAGTACGCACACATGTAAACCAATCCTTCATTTTGGATGTAAATAATAGCAATTATTCGTTTGACAGTACAACAAAAATGCTCAAAAAATATAGTAAAAACATTTAGTAAAGATAACACTGTTAGTGTTTGTTGATCCTATGAAGTATTGTGTGTGTGTGTGTGTTAGTGACTAGAGCAGTGGCACCGTTGAGAGAATCGTTCAGTGATGTTCAGAGTGCTTGTTCGGACGCTGTGGCGCTCCGGAGGGCTGTGTTACGAGGTTGTGTGAGTGCTTGTATGCTCCCCCCTAGGACTCTCTTAAAAATAACCTTTCTGCTGGCCTAATGATGTGTCTGTCCACGGCCTGACTGGATCAGATCTGATGGCTGGATGACGGTAGTGCCGTACACTGATTGCTTGTCACCTCTTGCCCCCAGGAGCTGACGGGAATGAGATCCTGTCTTTTTTTCTGAGAGAAGTGAAGAGAGATAAGTGGTAGCAAAGTAATTAACTGACGTTGCTGGCTTTGCGCTGTGAGGGAGAGACTGCTGAGCAACCCCTAACCTTTTGTTTAGCCTTTTGCTTTGTTTAATCTCTAACCAGGAAGTTGCATTATATTTTCATAATAGCTGAATGAAATCCAAGACTTTTTTTTTCCTGCTAGGTTTGGGATTCTGTATTGAAATATTTCTCACTAAATAAGTTTTATTGTCATGTAATCACCAGAAACGGTCACAAAGACACGATTCCTGTCTTCCTCTGAGCCAGTTACCACTGTTTGTGTAAGGTGTGAATTATTTCTTCTTTTACAGAATTATGCATGAAATAATGAATTATGACCAGTGACAGAAAAAAAAAACATCACCCAAATCTTTTCTGCTAGCATCCTTGGATATTTTACTACTTTTTATCCAAAGGGTGACAAAAAACAATTTTTTTTTTTTTTTTACAAAATGAGTTTATGGAACGTTATTAAATTAGAGTATTTGAACATATTTCGTTATATTAAGTTAAATTATGCATTTTGAATACTTCTTGTCGTCATTAAAATTAAACATTTAACATTTTAGTGCTTTCGTTATTTTCATAAGGTACTTTTTTATTATATATTTGTTATATATCTAAAAATCTGGAAATATTTGTACTCATTTAGTTTAACCTTTTTTTTTTTTCTTTTTTTGCAAATCAGCTGAAAACAAATTGTGGTCTAAAAGTAAGCTTGCTTTTTTAATTTCCCACAATGCAATTATTGCGACTAAACACATACTGACAACCTTGTGCTTTTTATACAAAATGAACTGGAAATCATTTGAAACTACAGACGCCTTTAAAGTGTAATTGTAAGAGGGTCAAAGTTGAAAAAGAGCTACAGTGGTTGACGCTTGGCTGTGCGCCGTCTGAATGAGTTGGATCGCATCAGAGCAGACTCGTTCTGACTGGACATGGCTGCCATTTGAGAAACACAGCCTCAGTAATGAGCTCTTTTATTCCAGAGGAAACAAAGCCAAGTCCATTTAAAGGAGATAAGATCCCCTCCAGTGATCGGGCTCTGTGTCTTTTTGTCTCCCTCCACGTTGTCTTGAGGGCATGGGAAAGGCAGTGACATCCCTGTCTCTTTACCTGGAGCATGCTTAGCTCCAAGCAGACAGTTGCACATAAAAATATCCCCTCTGTCCCTCCCTCTGTGGCTATTCTTCACCCTCCCTCTCTTTTGCTTAATAATGAGAGACAAACAGCAGCAGAAGTAATGAGTGTCTCTTTGATTAGCGCTGCTGTGTTTAGGTGCTCTGGGGTGTACATACTTTTGTTTCGACTCGCCTTAAGATAAGTTCCTGGCCGCCCTGATGTCATGCCACCCAACTTGTTGATTAATGCACTTGTTTGTTTTTTTGAAAGAAGCCTCTTATACACACACCAAGAGAAATTATCGGTTGCTTATTTCATTATATTTTAAAATGCAATGATTTGCAGTCAGTGTCATACTTCTTTCCACCAAAGTAACTGGATATTCTTTCACACGAAACCTAAAAACAAACTGGCTGTGACTGAATGTCTGCCAGAATTACAGCAGACGAATTAATGACTTTTTGAGAATACGAGCGAGAGGGAAAAGGTGTATTTGACGTTGAGGTGTGTGTGTGTGTGTGTGTGTGAGAGAGAGCTCAGACAAAGGGGCTGTTAGAACGAGGTGGTTAATTGTTCACTTTGGGATGGCATCTTGTCAGCAGAGATAAGTTGTCACGTTTTCCACTTGAGCTGAGACTAAACGATTGTAAAATAAGTTACGGCCGTCCTTGGGGCTGTCTGCTGATGCACGGCGCTGGGAGCATGCTCAGTGCCAGCCCGAACATCCTCCCAGCCCCCCTCCCCACATCAGCGCTTTCACTCCGCCTGATATTGATGTGAACTGAATGTTATTTTATTCTGCCGCTAGTCACAGCTGTCAGTGCCGCTTATGAAAAGTGAAGCAGCCTTCTGATAGCCTGAGCCGGAGAATCCAGCCAAACGCCAGTCAGAACTGGCCCTCACACGAACGATCGTTCAAACGAGAACGGACACCACGATATTCCATACGCATACGCCATCTCCTCCTTCTTTTTGTGTCCAGATACGGGTCTGGGAGATTCTGTGTGCTCCAGTCCAAGCATATCCAGTACCACCAGTCCTAAGATGGACCCACCTCCATCACCTCACGCCAACCGCAAAAAACACAGGAGGAAGAAGAGTACCAGCAACTTCAAGGTGGACGGCTTCTCTGGAACCGCAGAAGGTACTTCCGGTCTCTGTCCCGCTCCATCTGTAGTCTTCTCTCCCTCTCAGATCTGCTCAGATCTCTGCTGATCGTCATAAATTCAACCATGTTCCTAAGAATTTGCTTAAAAAAGACAAAAAAAAAACATGCAGTAAAACAGTAGACCTATTATTAAAGCTGGTAAAGTCATCCAGACAAGAACAGTGACTGGTTTTTATCTCGTCAATATTGCTGTCTAATACACTTCACTTATACTGCAAGACTAATAGAATTCTAAAGTGTAATCTAATTTAAAAGAAAAGTAACAAAGGCAGGCCTTTTTATTCATGCGTTTATGCACATTTCGTTATAATCCAAGACGCCTTCCTGTATACCAGCATGTATACAAACACTAAGCTGCATGCATCGCTGCTGTCACGCGCACACAAAAGCAAGCAGCGAAGTTGTGTCTGCTGTGACGGTGCAGTGGAACAGATGTTTCTGAGCAGCAGATGTGTAATATGTTTCCTGCCGTCAGTATGGATCAGACAGCTGACAGGCCTGCGTGGAGCAAGAGAAATATGCTGAGTGATTATTACACACTCACACAGACAGGCCGGTTAAACGCCGTCTGTCACTCTCACACACACACACACACACACACACACACGCAGACTCCACTCATCACAGCAGCCTCGATTCTGACACAAGAGATAGAGATTTGTATTTATTTGATCATTCGGTCACAGGAACACACTACTGTTGAAAAGTTTGGGGTCAGTACTTATTTTATTATTATTATTATTATTATTAAAAAAATGTAATTCCACAAGAATGCGTAAAAATGAATACATTCATTAAAAGTGAGACCAAAGACTTTAACAAAAAGAAAAAAAGAACAGCATATTAGAATGATTTCTTATGACTGGAGCCATGATGAAAATTGGTCACAGAAAGAAATGCTATTTTAAAATAGAAAACTGTTATAATATTTAAAATACTTATCAAAAGTGTCCAGTGACAAGCTTGTATTATTTGAAAAATTTGGATAAACAAATGGACCTAGACATTTATTTATTTATTTGGCAACTTAAAAAAAACTTGAACAATTAATATTTAGAATTTGGTTATGCCTTGCTGCATTTTTACAGTTTATGTATGCGTTCATACCAAAGTGTAGCTCTTGGTGTGAATGGTAGTTGATAACCTCTTGACAGGGTGAGAATACAGTTCTGAAGCGTTGTAAGGTGGTCTTGTATGTGCGTGTGAGAGAGGAATGATGGATGAGTGTGTGTCACCTCAGAGAGAGTGTGATTAATTAGACTGGGCTTGTGTGGGTGGCCCCGGACTCCTGAGAGCCCAGGATCACTGCTTGTTTAAAATGTTCCCAATCACCCTTATTGATCCTCTCCCAAAGGGGGCCAATATATTGTCAGCGAGGGAAGAGTATGTGTGCATGTATTTATACACGTCAGCACGGCACACGCAGTGTGTATCAGAATGCAATGCAATCAACATATTTCAAGCAGCATTACAAATACTATATATTTATGCATTCGGTGGTTTTCGTTTAAGGGGGTTGTGACCCAAAAAATGGGCCAAGGATTGATTACTGGACAGAAGATAAAGCTAAGGAAATCTCTGTGACTCAAAGATTGACAGAATGAATCATGTATAAGCAAAGCCAAGACTAAATTAAACACGGATAACATGCGCTATAACTGCGGTTTAAATTATTATATATCATACACTTCCTTTTTAAAGAAGCGAATACTTTTATTCAGCAAGAATGCATGAAAATTCGCCAAAAAAGACGTGTGTAATGTTACTAAAAATCTGTGCTAAGAATATAAGCATTTACACTACAAAAAATGTGTGTCCTGTTTCCACAACGGCATTAAACAGGATCATGTGACACCTGAGAATGGAGGAATGGCTGCGGAAAAACTCAGCTTTGCCATTATAGAAATAAATTACATTTCAAAATATATTGACACAGAAAACAGGTGTTATAAATTCTAATAACGTTTCATAAATGGTAAGCATAAGAGACTTCCATAAAAATAAATAAATAAATGATTACAACCCCAAACTTTTGAATGGCATCGTGTGTTAAAATGCTCCTAGTGAATTTTTATGGCAGTGTTTGATTTGATAGATTTTGTTGTTTTACTTTTTTGCTTGCTTGGATTGCCATTTGATGTTCAGTTTAAAGTCTGGGAGTCGTAGCAAAACCAATTGAGAACCACTGATCTGATACACCATCTCTACCATGACGTTAGCATTTGAGAGTTTTGAGAGACCATCTGTTCCACTTAATTCTCTCTATGGTGCCACCATGTGGTCATGGAAGAGTGGAATCATGGGAAATGAGAACCCTGATTGTAAGGAGTCCCAAGATTGTAGGAGGCCAATACATGAACATTGTTCTAAAGATTTTATTTAATCTTCGATGGTAAATCTCTAAACCTAATATTTTATTTTCCAGTTATTCCATTCGAAAAAAAATATATCTTTACCCAAAAATGACCAAAAACACACATACCCACACACACACATAGTCTGTTGATGACAATTTGATTATTATGATTGATATTCTGGGGTTTATATGAAAACGTATTCTATTTCTTCCTTTACTATTTTTAAAACATTTCGTATTTGCAAAGGTACAGAAAAGGGAGTCGTATTTTTTAGCATTGAAACAAAAGAGATTTTTCTTGTGGTTTCTGACCTGTAGGGGTCCTCTATGAGAAATGGGGTTACATTAATGTGCCTCACTCACCCCCTCTTTATTTCTCACCATCACTATCTTTCTTTCACTCTTTCCCTATCCTCCCTCCTCCTTTTCCTTTTTCCTAACCCTGGAGAGCCACTTTGTCTTGCCCTGATTCACGTTTTTTGAAAAGGTTGAACGTTGTCAGACGCTGCCCGGGCCTCTTCCCCAGCCCCCATTCGTCAGGCAGGCACTTAAGTGAAATATTATAAATAATCTACAGTATTGAAATCTTTTATCAGCTGTGTCACTTTCATTATTCAATAAGCGATTAGTAACAGTCTCCCAATTTAGCCATTAAGCACTTGTGCGTGGGGCCGGGGAGTGCTGTCACGCCGCGGGCCTGCTGAGGGATAAGGCTGTCAGCCTCTCTGTTATTCATGAGCTCCACCAGCCAGGTACAGCGCTCGTAGTGTTTTATATAACACACACATACTGTCACGGTCAGGTACCTCGCTCGTACTCACACACACACGTGTATGTGTTCTCTCATACATGCTTACTGCTCAAACAGAGTGCATGTGTTACAAACGAGTCATGTTTTATTCCAAAATAGGTAAATGATATGGTAATGAATAATGAAAACGAAAGGTGGCGATACTTATTTTAAGACCATTAAGATTTTTTTGCGCTGGTATGTTATAATTTTCATTGGATTTATGCACAATTTCCCTCTGCATTCTCATTGCTTTAATACAATTTTGTAAATGAATCGAGTCTTCATGCATCACGGTCGGTTCGGTTGTTTGTGCGTTTATGCATTTAAATGCGTTTGATACGTAAGCTTAATACATAATGCTGTGAAAAATGTTAAATGATTAAAGGAAAATGTGTAAAAAATGATCATTCTCTTCTATACATTTACAATTAATCATGCTTCAATGAGAGTTTAAAAAAATGCTAAAAAAATAGCTATAAAAACTGCCTATTTGATTTTGTCATGTTTTTTTTTTCAGTTTTTTCAATGAATTGAGTAAAAAAAAAAATTACTAGCCTAATTGATTGAATTCACAAAATCGAATTTATGCAGTTCAAAACAAGTTCACATTGATCGTTCACTCGTGGAATTATGACTTAGATTTCTGTCTGTTTGATCTTATACAAAATGAAAGTCCATATATTCGAATATTATCATGAAGTATGCTTGTTTTTGGTTGCGCTGTCCCTTTAAATTCTCATCAACATCTCACAGTGCTTTAAAAGCTTAATTAGCTTCATTTTCTTCACGTAATATATATGAATTATATTTTGAGGCGAAATAAGATGTTTCTGTAAGATTCAGCTATACACGGTATAAGCTGGTTTGGGTATTTTTCTTTTATTATTTAGCTTAAGCTTTATCCGAAGTGTTCTTAAAATATCATAGACACAAAGATCTTTTGATATCGAACATCAGTATAAATGACACGCTGCATTTTAAAGTCAGTTTAATAATGTTACATTAGCAGTGGGTTCATTGGGCTGTCATAAAGACATTGTACGGTTGTCTTTAAGTTCTGGTTGTTACTGTTTTAGGAGCATCGTTTTAGAAAAGTGTCCCTGAACGCACACAATCTCAACATGCTGATGATTCTCAGCTAACATTATGGCAGTTCAGGGGTCTTTCTCTAATTTCAGCTCACCTGCTCTCCACTTTTCTCCGAGACAAAGTCTTCTCAGACACGTTCTGAAGATCAATGGATCTCAGCATGCCGTGCATTTTTACACTCCTCGCATCCCCCCCACAGAGGGCCGCTGAAAGCCCACCACTCAAAATGGCAAACTTACTGCACGGACGATCACAGTTTATCAATTACCGCTGAGCTGTAGGGCCCTAAGTGGCCCTTGTTAAGTAATTACTACGTTTGATGAGAGCAGGAGAATGTGAGAGCCTTTGAAACCGGATCGGGCAGACGGCGTGGGCTCTGCACTGCACGGGGACAGCGGGAGGCTCATGAATGCCTTGATGATCGCACAAAGACATGGATACCTCAGGAAGGCGATACGTTTTAAGAAGCAGCCAGAAAGAGAAAGACATTCCAGAAGGCCTCACAGGTGTCCTCGGCTGGAGTCGGTCAGGCACGTGGCTGTAACGTTTAATTAAAGCTGTTACTGACAGGAACAAAGTGAAGGTGCTCTTATGGCTTCCTAATGGTATGGAAAAAAGACCATTCGTATCTTAAACTAAAAGTTGCCCTGTTAGCAACAAATCCATTTCGAAATGTTGTTTAAGACCTACAAATGAGAGAGAGAGAGAAGTTAAGAGACAGCATTTGTGGAATTGATGTTATTAGTAGGCGAAGAACGGTTTGTGTGAGGGACCAAGCGTGGCACGCAGACAATAAGACACAGTTAATCTGTCGCATGCAGTCTATTGTGTGGAAAATAGCTTGATTCCGGGCCACGTTATTGTAGTTTTTTTTCCCTCTCTGATGCTGTGCGCATGGAAAGGACTGGATGGAATTGTTTTTCCAGGATTACTGTTGTGTAACAAATGTCCCCTTTGGCCTAAGGGGAAAAGAGTCGGAGTGGATCGAGCCGAAGTGACTTCAGGTCAATCGTCAGCACAGCTGGGAAATCAGCAGTTATTTAAAGAGACCAGACTAGACCTATTAACACGGTGATATTCTTTAACATGGATTTTGCTTATCAACGTGATCTTAGAATAATTAGTTTTAAGGAGCCGATTTCCCTTTTTTTTTTTTTTTTTTTTTTTTTTAAGAATTATCATTAATCTTATTATTTTAGAACGTGTTAGTATTTTCTTTTGGTTATATTGGTCACAATAAACTTTCTCTGGATTTTTTAAAGGGGTTTGTTTGCTTTACCCGTGTCCCAGATCCAGACTTTGTGTTTTAAAAGCTGAAAATATATTTCAAATTTTACATTTAAACTGTGTGAAATAAACAAACACACAGTGAATTAAACATCAATCATGAAACGTGCAAATACCAATCCATAAATGTTTTCAAAGCTTGTAAACATGTCAGCTCAAGTATTTCCATTTTTGCTAAAAAAGTAAGTAGCAGTCATTTTGTGAAGATTTCCAGTCAGATTGTAAATTTGATGTTACAGTGTGTCACCTAAATCTTTAGTCATTTCCAACTCAGAATGCTCTTAAAGTGCATAATTTGGTGTGCTGGAATTGCATGGTGTTAGGAGTTTTACAATAAATGAATCTTGGGATCTCGTGTACTATTGGGACACATTAGTGGACACATTATTCTACAGGACTAAAAGTGCCATAGTTGACAAAACACTTTTTACTCTACTTTTAATGAAATCCACACATTTATTAATTAATCTTTATTTTCCGTTTAGCCACTCTGCATGATAACGTGGACATAACCTGTTTTGTCTTGCAGTTTTCCACTCAAACGGTGCATTATTATGCCTTTTTAAACTAATGCAATATGTTTCCAAACCCAGTGACTTCATTAGCCAATTAAAGATTTCTGTAGAATTCTCGTTAGTTTGAACATTTGCGCTGCTCACTGCAGTTCTTCCTTTGTTTACACCCTTCCTTTCTCAGTCATTTATATATCACTTCATGTGACACTTCCTGTTCATTTCCCAAATATTTATCTTTGTGGCTCTTCTACTTTCTCCGCTCCTGTCATTTGTTTTGTTTCTTTTGTCTTTTTTTCTTTCTCTCCACCTATTCCTCTGCCTGTCGTCGGATGCAGCCAAACGTAGGGCATGGAAACTAAATCGCGTCGGTAGTCTGCGCAACATTTACAGCAGTGCCTCCAATGCTGAAGGTAACTAGCTCCAGAAACCAGACCAGGGGGAAGTCGACGTACCCCACTTTTACTTTAAGACAAGCCCCTCACACGTGCGGTGAGACCCCATGAATATGCTTGATCCTTCTGTCCTCCCTGATCGTTCACCCCCCCACAACATTTCCTGCACGCCACTTACGTGTTTTAGAGCATGAAGCAATTGTAAAATGATGCTTTGCTTTTATAATCGTGCTTGTAGGTGTAGAAGTGTCGTGTTTGAGTATCGACGATTTAGTGAATTGGATGATGTCGTTTAGTGATATTGCACTCATCGTGGGAGGTGTCATGTGCGCTTTGGCCCCATCCCCTTTCCACGCCCCTCTTTCCCGTGACTCCACCCCTCCCCTGCTTTATTTATTTGTTCCCATTTTTCCCTGGATGTGAATAACTCCTATAATATTTGCCAGGTTATTAATGCTGGATGCTTGAAAGGGGAGGGGATAATATGGGAATTAATGACCTGTGTCACAAAGCAATACTGTGTGCTTTGACATTTCGCTCGGTTAATTTGTGTTTCCAACCATTCAACTCTTCCACTGTACCCCCGAGCACTGCCGTCTGAGCCGCGTGGAGGTAACACCCCCTGCCTCATTTCTGTTCACGCTGCGTTCTTGCTTTTCCGAGTTGATTGTGTGCCGTTTGTCGGTAAAGGTTGCCTGTGTCAGAGTTCACATATTTCCTCGCCGCTGCAATATTGCAGCGCAAGAACAGAAAAGCTTGAAAGTGATTGGATACTTTCAGTCTAAATTGTGCGAAACATAATGATTGCCCTATTAGTGGCTTGTGGAATATTGAGAGCAGTACCAGGCGCCCGATGAATGATAGCTGCCCCGTTTTAAAGTTTAAGGGCGAAATAGAGGGGAGGGGTGGCAAGTCTGATGCCCTGTCATCGCAGTTTTTGTATTACACAATTGTTTTCTTATTAATTGTTTGCTAAGGGGAGGAGGCGGAGCCAATCTTCACATTTGCCTCCAAATATCGTCTTTCTGCATTGTTGCTTTTCATAATTGTCAAATACCGCCCTCTCCCCAACAGCACTGCGATTTAATTAGGGTGAGAACATTGCTGCTGACCCCAGAGGGCCCGGTGCCTTTGAAGGGTGGGTCCAATCTAGGCTGGGATGCTCCAGTGATCCCACCAGCCCCCAAACCTTGCAAATGTTAATAAAAAAACCTTTAAATGAATAAATAATAGGCCCAGGCTCCCCAGCCACTTTTTGTTGATGTTTCCAGTTTGACTTTTGCTGTAAATGAGCACATTTTCTAATGTCTTGCTTGTTCCTTTGAACCAGAACAGGAAAGATCTCTCTCCCTACAGTTTCTTTTCTTGGGCCAGAAAGGTTTAAGCTCTCCCAACTGCCAAGCATGTCTTTCCATAAAGGGAGGAATTTGGGGATTTGAACACAAGGCTCTTTGACAGCGGTGAGGGCAGCCGGTGGCCCTGCGGGACCTTTGATATGACTTGTATGATAGGAGTGCAATTAGGCCTGTGATTGACTGAAGGAGAGGAAATGGTGTGGCTGCACAGATTTCCCGCTGATTAAACTTGTGAAATGGCCTCACAGGGAGACGATTCCAAGAGCTGTCTCAGAACATCGCATAGCTGGAAGAGAAGTCTCACAGACAAATGAGGGTTAAAGACTTGTTAATGTAATGAAGAACAAATAAGCTATGAATCCGATGGACAAATTTGTTTTTAACTTGCTTTTATCTGAATGATTGATTCACGGAGCCTATCAGACTATCAGCATGAAATCCGGTCTGTATTACAGCTTATTCTAGCAAGACCTTCCCACTTAAGGCCCAGACGCACCAAACCAACATCAAAGAACTAGTGGTGACTAAAGCTGACTGGTGTGTTGCATCGCATTGCCTGTGTCTGGGCTGAGAAGGTGCAGCCGACAGCCTCCTTTTATGTATGTGTAGAACATAAATGATGTGTCTGCGTGAGAGAAATCTCAGACTGTGGATACACAAAGTGTGAGCAAAATCGTCTTTGTGGGGCCAGTTGACTCCCGAATTTGTCGCTTCTGCTGCCATCATATCGTGGATATTAATAGGAAATGTTACTTGAGCAACAAATCAGCATGATAGAGTGATTTCAAAGGGATCAAGTAACTGTTCAGCTTTGGAAATTGCAATGACATTTTAAGATATATTCAAATAGAAAAAAAGGATTTTAAATTAGAATAATATTTTTGATCGTCCTTGTTGAGCATAAAAAATCTTTCCAAAGCATCAGGTAAATCTTAATTTTCCGTACTGTTAGTGTAGGTTTATCTTACAGGGGTGCCAGCTGTCCATGGGAGAATACGTCGAAGAGTTTATACTAGAATGGCAGAGTTTCCAGGTTGTTTCCTGTTCCTGTTTCTCATTGGCCTTGCGGATGCCATTGGGAGCGTGGGGTTTTCCACTTCGTGTGGCATTTTGGCCTTAGGGATGCCTCTTTTGTGTGTGTGGAGGGTTATTACTTCCCTGATTACTTCTTCATTATGTAATTGCCCCTCCAGAGTAAATTATAAACAGAACGTGTAAAGTGTGTGATCTCTTTCTGCCTCAGATCGTGTTTCGGGTGGGATCCCTTTGATTGTGACACACCAGCACATCTCTTCAATGCCGGTTCTCTGTTCGAGCCATCTGCGTGCCCCTTCCATTGCTGTCCCCTCTGATCACCCAGTCAATGGCCTTTTGTTCCTAACACTTTCCAAATGTTGACCCTCAGTGCCGTTAAATAACCTCCTTCCATCTCTCCGTACTCTAGCTCCAGAGATAAACTCTTGAAAAGGGGGCTCTCGCTCTCACTCTCTCACACGCTCACACACACATTTTTCTAATTGTCTCGTGATTGGCCCATTAACCTAACCAGGGCCCTGGTTAGCAGATCCATATGTCAGTTTGCCTAGGGAGCGTTGTGGACAGGACCAGCCGCACAGTTGGAAAGATCGGGACTCTGGTCTGGTTTGTAATTAGTGGCATATCCTGACAGGGGTCACGGGGCAAGCCCCCCGGGTCAAGGGTTACGGAGTGTGTCCCACAGCTAACAGGTGCTCTACGGGGGCGAGAATCCTACCTTGTGAATTTTGTTCTTGAACAGTACAACCAAAGTGTCTGAGTTCATCATATGATTTTATTAAGATGCACTGACAAAATTGTAACTCATAAAATGTTAAAGTTGCTTCAGAAGCTGTGTTGTTGTATCTGTCGATTAGTAATCATCTTGACTTTTTTCCTCCTATCTGATCTAGAACAAGAGGACAACTTTGAGTTCATCATCGTTTCTCTGACGGGACAGACCTGGAATTTTGAGGCGACGTCCTACGAGGAGCGGGACGCATGGGTTCAGGCCATTGAGAGCCAGATTCTGGCAAGTCTACAGTCCTGTGAAAGCAGCAAACAAAAGGTAGAGATTTTACACATAGTAAATGTATCACTTACAGTTTCCATTAATATATGCAAAAGACACAAAAAATGCAATTTATACATAGAGTAACCCAAATACATCTCTTCTATACAGGGATGGGAAAATTCAAAAAGGGCAACAAGCCTCACCGCTACATTTAATTTGAATCTTTTGTTTTCCAACAATATGATATATACGCTTTTTACAATACATATTCCAAAGCAGTTTTATGACTGCGTAATTATAACGATGATGATGATGATAATAATAATGTATATATTTCCCTCTCCTCCTTATTTGCTGACGTACTTTCTAATCAAAGTGCTGATGTTGTATCATGCACAAAAGATAATTAAAATTCAACACATCGTTGTTCTATGACTAAATATATGTACATATGAACAGTATGTGTATCATGCTTACGTTCTTGCACACATTTAGAAACTGTAATTACTTTCATTCTAATATTACCCTTTTGCAGTATTACATTCCTGCTTCACAGCTACAGTCTTAACTCTCAACCCACTGTGTGTTTATGCCTCAGGCCAGGGCAAATTGCATTTCCCTGGACCTTGTACAGAGTGCCTCTTATTCTTTTTATTTAGCTCCCCTTCTTTCCCCGCTTTTGAATCTCATTTCAGCATGAAATGCAGGGTGAAATGTTGCTGTGTAGTCAAGAATTGTCTAATGATGCTTCATAATGTGCCTTAAAAGTCATTAACATTCAAATAAACTTTAACTTGCATGAATGTCCCCACAGTCTCGTCTGAGCAGCCAATCAGAAGCCATCGCTCTGCAGTCTGTCAGGAACATGAGAGGAAACACGCGCTGTGTGGATTGTGAAGCCCAGAGTGAGTTTTGTTATAAACTGAGATCTGCATGCATTTTGTTAAGATGTACTGATCTATATATATATATATATATATATATATATATATATATATATATATATATATATATATATCATCCAGAATTGCCTTCTCTGTCAAAAAAGAAGTTTCATATGTATGTGGTTATGCTGTATATAAACTGAAAGAGTGTTTCTTTGTTTCTGTTCCTGTTTATCTGTTTTTTTAGACCCTGACTGGGCCAGTCTGAACCTGGGGGCTTTAATCTGTATAGAATGTTCAGGCATTCATCGCAACCTGGGTACTCACCTGTCTCGTGTCCGCTCTTTGGACCTGGACGAGTGGCCTCTAGAGCTCATCAAGGTCATGTCGGCTATCGGCAATGAGTTGGCTAATAGTGTGTGGGAAGCCAATGCTCAAGGACGCCTAAAGCCCGCCCCCGATGCCACCAGGTACGCATTGACATCATTTCCTCTTCCAAATAACTATGTATGCGCTTTTCTCAAAATAATTGCATTCTAGTCATTATTTGTGCTTCATGTAAACAAGGTGCTTCATCAAACCACAGTTACAGCAGTTGTCATATAAGCGGCTGAGTATTCACAGGTTATAAAGCATCTTAGGTTTCTTCTCATCATGTAAGCAAGACCTGTACATGCAGTGAGCGTGTGACAGAAAGTGGGTTTGCACTTCGCCAGAGAAATTTATTATACAGACGACTGTACTACACATTGAATATAATGCTGAAATAATGTTCATTCTAAATAAATTAGTTAAGTGGCAATATTATTTTAAAATTCTATATAAAAAATGTATGCAGTCAGTGTAAAAATCTACATAAAAGTGTAGAAAATGCACAGGAGCCCTAAAGAAAACGCTCTTTTGCATGACCTAAAACTATTTTCTTAACAGTCCAGCAGTCGTGGAACATGTGGAGGTCTGTGGAAAACCTAAAATCAGATTTTTTCCTTTGCTCTGCTCCTCCATCTTTAGCAGCGCAATTATCGGCAGAGAGGCTTTAGTCCCACCAGCCATCATAACAAATTAGTGCTGACTGCTGGCCGCCAAAATATCGACTTCCCATTCCACGCCGGCCTCATTAGTCACCTGAAGCACCTTTTAATTACTCCCCTCCTCTCGAAAATCTTTGATATGGATCCGCCATTTTCTGCCGCCCGTTGTCGATGTGCTAATGCGATTATAGTTCCTCATGTAGCTGTTTATTTATGTATGTGAAGCCATGTGGCCCCCTGAGTGGGAAGAGGAGATTACAGAGAGGGTCAATATTATCTCAATTAACCTCAGTCACTGGACACAGTCCTGCAGTCATCTCTCTACTCATCCTCAATACTCCTGCTAAAATAGATAAAGTGGAATTCTGTTTGATTCTTTCGTGTTTTTGATTGGAACTGGCTTTTACTTGGTGTCATTAATAGTTGATGTGTAATACATTTATAAACTAAGCAGTCAAAATACAAGGTAAAGCAGTACACATGACATTTTATGTTGTTACTTCAAAATGTCGCAAGAATATTTTTTGAAAACTCTTTTTCCGAGAAATGGGGTTTGTTTTGTTGGTGAGGACTGGATAGGCTACTAGCCTACATAATTTGCACACTACATGAAATTACATATGGTAACGCCTCAAGGGCAAATTTTTTGGCAGTACAAGAATATATATTTTTTTTGTAATGCTGCCATTGCACATACCAAGATAAATTGGGTGGATTTTTTTTTTTTTTTTCAAATATATAGTTTCAATAACAAACTGGAAAACTTTGAACTATTGATAAGAAATGTTTTTTGAGCACCAAATCAACCTAATTGATTTTTCGAAATATCACTCATACTAATGACTGCTGAAAATTAAGATTAATAAAGTTTAATTTAAAAAAATGTATCAAAGAAAATATTATTATTATTATTATTATTATTATTTTGTAAAGTATTATTATTTACAGTTGTTTTGTTTTGTTTTGTTTTTTTAATTTTTCAATTTCTGTCAAAATCTTATTAACCAGTCAAGCCTCTTGAACCCCTAGAGTTTCATGAGGGAAGTGCAGGGTTCAAGAGTAGTAATTTAATTTTACAGCTCATTTTTTTTACAGCTTTTATTTTATCAGGTGATTGTTTTAGCTCAATAAAAGCTGTAAAAAAATTAGTTATACTTTTACTGAGAATCTTGTGGAATTAGACTTTTAAAGACTACATTGTACATCTAATTCGTATATCTCTAAATAAATGAGTTTTTGGCATAACTTGTGTTGGCTATGTATGAAATCTATGGTCTTTTCGATTAGCATGTCTCAGCATAGAGACTCTGAAGTGTTGTCTTGACGCTAAATGCTGATATTCAGCGAGCTTGTGTCCTGGTAACAGCTCGGGCATTGGTGTGTGTGCGCTCTGCATCCAGGATTGGTGGCTGATAAATGAAAACCCTCCCTCGTGGTCTCTCAAGTGAGTAATAGAGCTCGAAATTTCATTTTGCAAGCGACTGATTTAATGATCCAAAGGGTAATTAATGGGCTGATTATCTTAATGTTAAATATGGCCAGCAGCAATTAGACTGACCTCCCGCCTGTCAAGGTCTGGGCTACTCTCGTCTTTCAATTAGGGGTCTGTTTGGGGGGTGTGAGGAGGTAAGGAGGAAGAGAGACGCTGTCTTCCACACCTCTGTCTCCGCATGTATCATCCCTCGTTCCGCAGGCTGGAATTATGTTTGGGACTGATCACACTCAGACAGCCCACCTGAATCTGACAAGAGAAATTAGAGGCTGTTGTCAGCCTCTCTCTTTTCCCCTTTTTCTTCTTGACCAAGCTGTGTCTATACAGTTTTGTTTAGCATTTAGCCTCGACAAGCTCTGCTTCTTCCTCCGTTAACTGCTGTTTGAAAGAATGTCAAGAATTGAGTTCAAGGTGCTGTATGTTAGCCGTTCGTAATAATGTACCCTACATGGATGCAGTTGTATGGATATAAACAGCATGGCCAAAATTGTCAAAAGTAATGGTAAAAAAAATTCTTAGAGGACATTCACACAGAAAAAGTTGTTTTTTTTTTTGTTTTTTTAAGAACTTAAAAGCGTTATATGGCTAAAGTGGCTAAACCAATTTGACTATAGATGCACAGATCTATCAATACCGTATCGTTTACCAGTTTTGTCAGCATTAAGGTTTTTCCTTGTACATGCAATTTTCCCTATTGCTTCATAATTTAAAACACACCTAACGTTACTTTTTGGTTAAGCCAAATCGTCCAAGCATGACAATTAGGGCTGATTTCTGCTAATCTATAAAAAAGTTGTAGCTTTTAAGACCTAGATGGATTGGTTAAAAAAAAAAAAATGTGATTATTTAGCCAAAAAACAGTTTTCTGTGTTTAACCGTTTACTTCAAAGGAAATGGAAAGTTTCTTTCTGTTGCCTCGTAGGCTGCTTTGCCGTTATGTATGATAGAGCCCGAGAGAATCTCTAAACATACCCATTAACCTTTTACTGCCTGTGATAAATTCACACCTTCACTGCCTTTAACAGTCTATGAGGTCGCTCAAAGACACCGCTATGGGCTTATTTTTGGGACTGTTTGACACACACACACACACACACACTGTTTTGTAGGCGATAGGTTTTGGCATGAGTGCTCTTTGGTGGCAGCTAGGCCATGTTGCAGTCTCATTTTTTTAATTAGTGTGGTGCTGCCATGGACACCAGAGCCCCCACTCACACACTCCCCTGCCTCACACACTCCATGCCGGTCTGTATTAGCGGCCCAGGCAGGGTAGGAGTGACAGCTCTGCTAATTGCGCCTCGTGGTGACTTATTGGGAGGGTGGCGCTCGCTGGCATCTCACACTGCCAACCCTCAGCAACACTCTGACGTTTCACAGCCTGTCACCAAGCGTGAATATCTTTAAGTGTGAAATACATCGCAGACGTGTTTCACACACCCCTTTGTTCCAAGTGAATGTTAGTGATATACTTGTTTTTCCATGTTATCTGGGTGTAATGGCGCAAAACGTTTTTACACAGTAGGGCTTTTGCAATGAGACTAAAGTTCACTGCATGATTATTGAGATTATTGAGACAATAGAGTATATAAAGGGATAAAAAAAAAGAAGAAAATTTGGTCATTAATTACCCTCATTGTCTATACCTGTAAGACCTTCGTTCATCATTGGTACACAATTTAAAATATTTTCGATGCATTATGAGCGCTCTCTGACCATCCAATGTGATCAAAGCTTAAAAACATTACGAAGCTACGGGAACGTTTTTTGTGCGCAAAGAAAAAAAAAGACTTAATTCAACAGTTAATCTTCTCTGCATCACCCTATAGTACCATTTTGGAGAAATAACGTATGCAATGTATGTGCGCAGATACATTGTTTGCGTTCAGATCAAAGCGTAACAGAACAATGTTGTTTATGCATGTGATACTCAGAGGAAACAAATCATTTCTTCAGTCATCATTTTTGTGCGCTTTTCACGCCAAATATATTTTAATAGCTTATGTTAAGTTATGGTTGAACCTTTGTCAAATGGATTATTTGAACGAATTCTTTACTGCGTTTCTGGTCCTTAATTGTATAATGATCCTTGCTGCCTGTGGAAGAGTTAGAAAACTCTCGGATTTCATCAAAAATGTTCTAATTTGGGTTCCAAAGATGAATGAAGATCTTACAGGTTTAAGTAATTAATGACAGAATTTTTATTTTTGGGTAAAATATGCATTTAAGCTTCAAAATGCTAAATAAATCAAGAATAGCAAAATAACCAACTTACAAACTTTTTTATTCATTTTATGAAATTTTTTTCACATTGAGTTTCTCGCTTTTGTCTGTCACTTTCTCTGAAGTGATTCGATGCAGCAGCGGTTCCTGCTCGATGTGTGATCATCTATTTTATGACTGGTGTCAACCAGCATTCAGGAGCAGTATCTTCACCTGCTATGTGGGACTTTTTATGGTATTATTGTATGTGTATAGCATTAACATGGTCTCAGTATTTCATTTTTAAATATCACGGTTATCATCAATAAAACTATATTGCGACACCTCTATTACACAATAGATATCATTATAAAAAAGGACTTTGAGTGAAGACTTTGTGTTCTACATGAGTGTAGTCTGTTCTAGAGGGGTTTTACCTCCATCAGACAGCTGAGATATTGAGCTCCACACACCGCCTGACTGCCGTAGCCACATGCGTCATCATGAGCAATGCCTGGCCTATAATAATTCAGAAGTAAGTGGATAAAAAAGAGCCTCTTTATGGCCAGATATCGGTCTCTGAAAGGGCAGAGCTAACAGATTTCAAATTAGACCCGGCTCTTAATCTGGGCCGGGGTGCAGGTGTGCGTCCCCAAAGCTGAGATCAGATTGGGCCCTGGGGACTAGGATGAGGGGGGTGAGCCGGGGAGACCTGCTGGGTTTCATTCTTCCTCAAATCCAGACGTAGACGGAGAGCGATGTGCTATTAATGTCCCATGAGCCACTTACTCGCTGAACTTTCTCTTTGCGGGAAAGGAAAGAGGAAAAATCACATTTCAAGATTCGAAACCTTGTTTCTGTCATTTACTTCTCTTCCCGTTCACCAGCGGTTCGCCGTCAATGGCGTCAGACGTTCACGGAGGTCCATTTCTTCAGCATTAACTAGCTGATCCTGTGATGGTCAGCCTCTGACCTCTTCAATCCGAGAAGACCGGTGATATGAGCCAACTCGCGGCCTGCATGTTAAACAGCTCTCGGTGTTGCTGTCTCTTTTTTTTTCTTTCACTGACAGAAAGCGCTGCACAAATGTTTCAAATAATTGGCTGCCCCGTTCTAATTCATCTGTAAAAGGACTTCTTGATTAGATTAGGCTAATAGACATTATTTTTTACATGACTGCCTACCATTGCCCGTAATCATGTCCCAACTAGGTTAACAAGCCTTCCAATTTACTATTGACATTAAACTGGCTGACAAGAGCCAATCAGAGCGCAGCATATTATGAGGAGGACAGATAATATGAAGCAAGAGGGCATTTAATGCCTGAATCATCACATCATCTACCTTTTCAGCCAATTTAATACAGAATAAATAATGTGTATATATTTGCGTGGCTTTGTCTCTCCCTCTCCCTTGCTCTGCCCGTGTGGCCTTTTCATGGGTATTTTTTATTCAGGACAGTAAAAGCTATGAATAAATGTCATGTTTCATAATTTTTTTTAAATACCTCTTTTTGAAGCGTTAAATCCGTTCGCACGACAGGTTGACAAGTACGTCAGTTCGTCAAAGAGTT
The DNA here is from genome assembly GCF_018831695.1 of Puntigrus tetrazona. NCBI lineage: Eukaryota > Metazoa > Chordata > Actinopteri > Cypriniformes > Cyprinidae > Puntigrus > Puntigrus tetrazona. The sequence goes on along the minus strand of NC_056704.1, from coordinate 7,119,312 downwards.
CTTGTGCAGGAAACTTGCCTTTTAATCCAGCGGTGTCACAACCAGTTCCCGCCCTTTCTTTTCTGCCACACATGGAGCTTGTGGGAGCATATCGAGTACAGATACTCAAAGATAAAGCCCTGTGCTGTTTTACTGATGCTTAGCACATTTCTTTTTTGTCTCTTTCTATCTCACACACGCTTTTTTTCATCTCTCTTTGCCCTTTGGCCCCCATTTGCATGCTGCCACTGAAGCGTTCTGATCCAGTTAATGGAACCTCATATGAGTGTGGCCCATTGCCTCCAGTGGGACTGATTTGAGTGTAGCGCAGGCCAGAGCTCAGTCAGAATCAGAATCGCTAAGTGGCCGTAATATTAAAAGAAGCGCTGAGCTTAATTATCTGTGTCTATCCAAGGGCAGCTAACGACTAGGCTGGAGAGGATAATTGATTTCAGGCCCTTGTTTTTTTCTTGTTAGAAAAGGGGGTGGGGGGAGCGGGAACAGAGCAGCTCTTAGAGTAAAATTGCCCATTTTTGGCCTTATTCACCCTGTGAATGCTGTCTGTCAGCGAAGTTTATTTCTTGTATGTTTTGCAGAAAATGGCGAGTTCGAGAATCATTGGCAGACATTTTATTGGTGGTCCATTTGCTTTGATGTAAAACCCTTTCGCTTTTTGTGAAATCCCTCTCCAATGTAGTCCACTGAAACATATTTCTGCACTAAAACATGAGTTTAAACTTTGCGTTCAAAGCAAAGCAACACATTTAAAACTTTGGAACAACCTTCCTCACGGAAGACTTCCACATGTGGCGAGACAGTGCCATGTGAAAGTAAGGTAACAAAATCTGATCGTTGATTGGTCACAAGAGATGTATTTGAGACATGTAAAGATTTAAGGCAGGCATGCGTGTCTTTAAGTAAGGGTTAACGCACTCAGATTAATGGGCATAGATGTATGCGCATGCGCAGGTAAATGTGCAGCGCTGTCTGTTTGACAGATTTAGCCTGTCAGAGTTCATTACCTGTGAGTCAGTAGGGCACTAATGAGCTGAATTAGTGGTATAATTAGCCTGAAAGAAAAGAGCATCAGCGTCGATCTCCTTTCTATGAATTTCTCTTTCTTCTGTTTTACTCCGTACTACCTGAAATCGGTGATCTCATTCAAGCAAGGTAGTTAGCGTCCGATATGTGGTCTCTCTGAACTCTCACAGAAGTTCAGAGGTGTGTGTGTGTTTGGGGTGGGGGATCTCTTGGGCCAGTGGCAGCTGGAGGGCTGTCCTGTCACGGGCGGCTGCATTAGCGGACGCCTGTCAGTGTTGGGTAAACAGCCGCTGGCTTTGAGCTGGACAGGAAGCGCTGGCAAGTGGGTAAACACAAGCCCACAAAGTGATCATCCAGGGAGAACACAAAGAGCATACACACTCACAAACAGGAAACCGTTCTGACAAGGGATTGATGTAGACTCCCGATAATTCCCCTGTGACCCGGCCTGTTGCATTCCAGCAGCGGTGAAGCTACCGTCTCATCCCCCGCCTTCCCCTCAGGTAAACGTCCCAAAACAGCAACGCAGCACACTTTAATGAAGCCGTCACGCAAGCAGATGTTTGCCACGAACACAGCTTTACAAACACCGTAGCCTGCATCCAAAATTACAGTTAGTGTTACTATAATTAAACTTTCATTACATATTAAAATGAAGTTGGGTTTGTTTGTTTGTTTTTTTTGATGTTTTAAAGCATTTTTACTTTTTACTGTAGCATAGTCGATCACACAATGTACTTTAAATATAAATAAATAAATTACTTATCAATTTGTTAATTAATTCAGAATGCATTAAATTTTGTGCATTGGCTTCAATGCACCGCTTTTGTAATAAAATGCTTTCGTTCTTATGAAATATGTTTTATTTCAAACACTTGAATGATGATGGACTTAATGTCCTGATATCATAATAGAAGATGCTTTTGTAGTATTTTTAAATATCAGATAATGTAACTTTTTTAAAATGTGATATGGTACTTGTTTATACTTTTTTTGTAGTTAATTAAAATGACGACAAAGAAAAGGGATTGAAGGTGGATCTAAAATATGTTATTGCTTTTGGTTTACTGGTCATACTGTGTTACATATTTAGATTAATTAAGAAGAAATTGTGAAGAAACCTATATGAATAGAAAGAGTACTCTGCACAAGTATTTTAAACTAATTTTACAGATGTTTTTATCGTATGCAGTGTTATTTATTATTGACTTTGTGACATTGTGGTTGTCACAGTCATTTTTCTGCACACTTTACTTTGGATTCAGACTGGTTGTATTGTTACAGGTAACCATTTTGGATCTAACGTGCATGGCTAGTAATTCTTAATTAAACTTCTGAAACCTGCAGTCTGCTAGCAGCATTTTTCCCCAGTATGTCTACACACACACACACACACACACACACACAATGATACACGGTCGTGGAACAGAGTTGCTAATTAATTCAATTAGCCCTCTTCCTATGTAAGGACACATTCCCCTAGATTCAGATGAGGTAATAATGTGTGCCCATGCCCTGGTTACCCTTTCCTACTGACACCAGGTGGTAAGCTTCTCCTGATCTGACCCCTGGGTATCATTTGCTCTATTATTTTTCACATTTGTATGCGATTATCTTGTCATCAGACAGAATTGTTGCTTGACTTTATTTGTTAATTTGGCATACAAAGACAGGGTAGCTGTTTTGTACAGGTTTTTTTTTGTGTGTGTAAATTAAAGTGGTAGGGTGGGCTTTAAGACAGGAATAGGAGGCAGCAGGTGACCTATTTTCTCCTGTGTGTGGAGGGGGTTTGTTCAATCGTCCATCCTCTCCCTTAACACTTGTCACCATGACTTCTGAGCCATTTTTTTGCCTTTTGTTGCCCCTTTACACTCCATTTACGTTCATGCGGGTTTAGAGAGACAATCAAACACTAAATGCAGTTGTCTTCCTCAAGGTTTATAGGTTAAACAGGAAGTAAAACCAAAAGCTTTTAGCTACTTTTATCTATAATTTTTCTTAAGTGGTTATCTGCAAAAATGTTTAGTTTTTTTTCCCCATTAGACAGCCTTGGGCCTTGGCAACGCTGCTAAATGGGGAAGGCATGCGTTTCAGAGGGCAGTGAAGTGCTCCACATTTCCTCTAGACACAGAGAGGCAGAGGGGCAGTGGGGAGACCCTGCCGAGCCTCTTCCTCTCGGTTTCCCCTCCTCTATCTCCCTCCTCCACGGCTCCCAGGATGCTTTGTGTGGGGGCTGTGGTCCGTGGCCCTCGTGCCAGCCCTCTCACTCACCCTGGACTGACCAGCAGCACCCGGGACATTCCGTGCTGCTAGACCCCCTCTCAAAACACACACAGTTAATAAAATTCTTCAACTTTCCCACAGAAGCTGAGGCTTTTCTCTACTCCTCTCTTCTCCGTGTCTTCTTCCTGCTCTTTCATCCCTCCTGTGTTTTTTTTCTAGTGGTCCTACTGTGAATCAAATGATCAATGCTGGAAGTTCTGTTTAAGTTTCTTGATACTGTCTGCATTTGAGTGCTGTATAATTGGTCTGGATGAATTTCAAGTCTTTCAGCAGCCCTTACCTCAGTCTTGAGTGGCTGACATAATCTTCCAGAAATCATGTTTTAATATTATTAGCAATGTCGAACATTTTTACTGCTTAATATTTTTGTGGAAACCATGCTAAAATGCCGTACATAAGTAAGGTTAAAAGGAAAAATAAAGGGGATAAAATGAACTTGATTTAGCAAGTATGCATTAAATTGATCAAAAGTGACAGAAAAGACATTTATGTTAAGATTTCAGTTTCAATTAAATCCTTTTCTTTTGAACTTTCTTTTAATCAAAGAATCCCGTAAGAAAATAGTATCACAGTTTTCACAAACCGCAAACACATTATCATTTTCAACGTTATTAACAAAATTAATCATTGATAAGAATTATTTACTGAGCTCCAATCCAGTATATTTGATTTCTGAATGATCGTGTGTGTGTGTGTGTGTGTGTGTGTGTACCCTTTTAAAAAAAAAAAAAAAAGGAGCAGAGCTTGTCTCATAAGAAAGCAAACTGGTGGTTTTGCAAATTGCTTGGACCGCCCCTTCCTTTGATCTTCAGTGTCAAAGTAAAGCAAAGTAAAGCAGACATTATGCTTACAGTCTAAGGCCTGACTTTAGCTTGGCATCAACAGGTGATTGCTTCTCTTCCATGTGTGCCGTGTCTGTGTGTGTGTGTGTGTGTGTGTGTGTGTGTGTGTGTGTGACTGTGAGGCGTGAGGCTAGCTGTGACCTCCGACAGAAAATCTTTGAGTGTGCTGTGGGGGGTTCAGGTCCGTCAGCATGGCTTTGCTGCTTTGATTAAGAAGGATGTCACTAAACCATCGATCCCCTGGGCTATTGATTACCTATTTTTATCCATCTGCCTCTCTGATAAAATGTTATCTCCTCTGCACTCTGGCCCTTGACATCCATACATGGCTAATTTGTAATCAGGGTGTCTGAGTTTAACCCTTTGAGACACAGTTGAGTTCATCTTGCTTGGCTGTGCCGTTGAGCGGTGGATAGGCCATATCAGCTTGGAATTCAATAAACTGGTGAATTTATCATCATTTTAAGCCTAATATTTGCAGTCAGTTTTATTATAAAATGTAATTAGAGGTTTTTAATGCACTTACAATAATCAGACGCTAGTGCAATTTTTAAAATCTTTTTTAATCCAAGACTTCATTTGAGACCAGATATACATCCTTGGTGCTTCAATTAATAATTAAAATTCTTTCGATATTGATAGTAATAATGATAATATGCCAATTATATAACTACATTTAAATCATTTTGATTTAAACATTTAGACATTTTAGGACCTCTGTTAACAACCACTGCCCTAGTAGCTTTTTTTAAGGCCACTTGACGATATAATGCTCATTAAAAAAAAATATAGAAGAAATAGGAGAAGAAGATGATGATATTGGACTTCTTGTCTACTTATATTGGAGAGAAATTAGAAGTACAGTCCATGGTACATTTGTGCATCTTTTTCCTGAATTGTGGAGATCATTCAGATGATGAAACAGTCCTAGACTATACTTATCCATCACAAATAGTTTTTCATTTATATCAAATTAAGTGTGTCTAATGCAAGATCTGTTGATCAAAACCTGAAAATAGAAGCCAGTCCACTGGTGTTTAAGAACATTTTTTGTCTTCACGTCTGTGATCATCGACGGTCCACATTGTTCCTGTCCAGATGCTCCTTTTTTTTGGGAGGAATTGTGACGGTAGGATGTCTTTTCTCTGGTCTCATGGGCTTGGACTCCCTGAGGAGCAGCTGTGTTTTAGGGAACAGCTCAATATCCTCTGCCCAACTCCCTTCCCCTCCTCGGGGGTATCAGAACTCCCTCTGCCCCTCAGATAGGATCTGAAGCTGAACTAATCCCGAGTTGTCTGAGAAAGGCTGTTTACTCTGCGGGGATTAACAGAGATTAAGTGCTATCATAGCACAGTTTGAGGAGGGGATGCTGTAAACGATCCAACGATTGCTGATGGCCCTCTCCTGCTCACTGTTACAATGTCAAACAAACACTTTTATACCGCTTCAATCAGAGACTTCAGTGTATCGCTTGCTTTCTCTGTTTATTTTTTGTTGAACCTGTTCGTCCTTAAGGTTCTGAATTACAAGAAGAATCAAACCGGTCAAAAAATCAAGATAAACCATAGTTTGGAGTTGATTTTCGGAGTTTGAAAGATAAACTTTTTGCGCTAATACAAGTAAAGAGCTGCGCTATCATAAAAACTTAATTGTAGTTCTAATTGAAACTCTTTATTTAAACTGTTGGTCTATTTCATAAAAAAAATACTAAGACAATTTATGAATGCCTGGTAATTTAAGACAAATAAGCTGGTGGGTGACGAGGTTAAATTCAAACCCTGATTAAGTAATTAAACATGATGTGACAAAATATCCATAACGCTAAGATCAGATGCTTTATTAACTGTCAAATCGTCAAAAATAATAAATACATTGGTAACACTTCACAATAAGGTGTTATTTGTTAACATTAGTTAGTGTATAAACTAACATGAACAAATAATAACCGGTGTATTTGTTACACTATTTAATGTTAGTCAATGAAAATACAATAATTCATTGCTTATTCATGTTAGCTCAACTAATGTTAAAAAACACCACTTATTACAATTTAATAATGCCTTAGTAAATGCTGAAATTAATTTGATAATGATAAGTAATTAACTTTATTGTATAGTGTTTACCAATAAATGTTTGCTGTTAAGATATTTATTTTAAGAAAAATTGAGAGAGCACAAATCTGCTTTTAAATATCTAAACTTGAAAGAGATGCAGATTTATGATGATAATTATCGATATCAACTGCTTTTTTTAATAACCTTATTGCTCATCCCTACCCCTAACCGAGGAGCAAAAAAAGACCTTTGATGTGAATTGTGGCCTTAAAGTGAGACACACAGCAACCGTTCAGAATGTCTCCTGTGGTTATATAGTTTCTGTGGTTATGTAGTCTCACTATAATATTTTTTTCTGGTGTATTAAGGTCTAGGTGCTGCTGTGTGTGATAGAGATGTGAGAGCTAGTAAATGTTTGGCGCAGGACTGGGAACGAAATCAAAAAGCTGTACACGAATCCCATCAAATTTTAAATGTCAGTTGGAATGAGAGCCAGATCAAAACATGCCACCGGTGTAAACCATGTGTTGACAGCCCAGCATTAATTCAGGCCTGAGCCTAAATCTGGTTTCTGTGTGTGTGTGTGTGTGTGCTTGCAGAGAGGAACGTGAGCGCTGGATCAGAGCCAAATATGAGCAGAAGTTGTTTTTGGCATCGCTGACGTGCACAGAGCTGACTTTGGGACAGCAGTTACTGCGGGCCACAGCGGAGGAAGACCTGCGCTTCGTGGTCATACTGCTGGCCCACGGCTCCAGAGATGAGGTCAACGAAACCTGTGGGGAAGGTGATGGCCGGACAGCCCTACACCTGGCCTGCCGCAAGGGGAATGTTGTGATCACGCAACTGCTCATATGGGTAAGAACTTGGCTCTTCTTTTAAAACACACTACAAACTAGTGGCCAAGGTGTGGGTTTTGAGTAAACACTATTACCCAACAGATCTAGAGGTGAGAACCAGGAAAGGTGTACGTGACATTTCACCAACTTTAAAGGAAGGCCTTAAATAAAATTCTTAATAAAAAAAAAACATTTTCGCCTACTTTGATAGGACTCTTTGTACTTATTTTAATAGTGTATAAAAAGGTGTATACTCATGGCTGACAGTATACTTTTGCCAGTAGAAAGAGTTCACAGAAACGATCTCCATTTGACCCAAAATGTCACCCTCCTGCTTCTCAAAGCTCTAATTGTGACCCTGGACCACTAAACCTTAAGTTTTTCCTCATCATCATTAGGATGATGATCATGTTCCATGAAGGTATTTTGTAAATTTCCTGCCATAAATATATTAAAATCAAATTTTTCATTAATATGTATTGCTAAGAACTTCATTTGGGCAACTTAATTTTCTCAGTATTTTGCCAAATATCCTCCTATCCTAAGAAAGCTTGTAAATTCAGTTTTTTTCCTTTTATCGACTCTCCTGTTCTCAAGTAAAACCTTCAGTGCGCGCAGAGGCTTAGCGTGTAAATACAGTAGTTTTTTACAGTAGTCTAAATATAAACATGCATTTATGTGTCACTTGAATAAAACCAGATGTAGCATTCCTCGAAATGAATAAAAACTTCAATGAAAATTCAAAAGAGGATGCAAACCTGCAATAATTAAATGTTAATAAATGAATTTACATTTCCTTTAGCCTGAGGCTTACTCCTTTTACTTTTGGTGTGAAATGGCTTTTACATGTGCCAAAAATAATATTTTTTATTATTGAGAATATACAAGCAGAACAAGCCCAGAAGAGCATTACATTCTACTTTGTACATTAATGCAATTACTGAATTAAAAATTATTTGAATGCATCGCTTTTAAAAGTAACTTTCCACATCTATCCTGTTTTTGCTCTTAGGCCTTTCTCTCTCTATTCACAGTTTTACTCTAAATATATAATTTCCATTTATTTAAACATCATTTTCTGACTTTAGGATCATAATAATAGTATTCTCTCTCTCTCTCTCTCTATCTAGTACGGCGTTGACATCATGGCACGGGATGCTCACGGCAATACGGCTTTGGCTTACGCACGGCAGGCTAACAGTCAGGAGTGTATGGACGTCCTCCTGCAGTACGGCTGTCCTGATGAGCGTTACCCGCTCATGGCCACCCCTAACCTGTCACGCAGGAACAATAACCGCAATAACAGCTGCAGCAGCATGAACAGTGCAGTTATATGAGAAGTAGACTCACATACACACAAACATGTATTCTGGTCAGCACTCCCTCCCTACACACACACACACACACACACACACACACACACCCCTTCATATGTACAGCTCCACCACTACATCAGAATCATGAGACTATACCAGACTCAAGGGAAAGACCCCGACACTGATGACGACGACGAAGAAGAAGCACGAGCAGAGCTGCTGTGTTTGCCTGACTTTACAGTCCCACATGGCAAGGGCTCGGCCAATCACGCGTCATCCACTTTTTTGTTGTTCATTTTGGGAGAGTGTCCCACATCTAATGTCTCGCTGCACTGCATTGGACTTTGGTTTTTCTGACTGCACCAGTTTAAGCTACCAATGCATGATGGGAGAATAGAGTGTGAGTTACATGAGCGGGTTACATCAGCGTTCATGTTTCTTAATACATGACAAAGCAAGACAGGAGATGATGGGGCGGCATGGGATACTTTTACGCCGGATCTTCAAAGTGACCCGGAAGAACCAGAGAACGTCACACCATGTGTGTCTGGACTTCCATCTCACCGCTTTGACACTGATTTTTCTGTTTGATCTCATTCTCTCAGACTTCTCTTCGCAAATGTTCTTACCGTTTTACGTCAGCATGTCCGTTTTAAAAGGAATATGAAAGGATGTAATGACAGTTTTTGGAAAACACCCAAATATTGAGTCCTAGGTTTGAAGTTAGAATCAGACACGGTCTTTTAAACTGTTTTTTTTTAACATTGTTGAGTAGCATTTGTCTAAGTGCTTATTTGTGGACCAATGGAAAATTCGTAAAAACAAGTGTTTCTCAAAAGTAAAAGGGAATTGCATTTTTATTTTCACCAGCTTTTATTTAGCAGGATAATCTTCTAGTACGTGAATCTAGCCTTACGTGTCTCCCATCGATCGGCTCACAGTGAAGCGTGCGGACACGGGTTCTGATGAACCACATTTCAGAAGTTAAATCATCAGAAGTGCAGGACTGAAGCTCGAGTGTTCATCATTAAAATCTCCACAGAATATCAGGAAATCGTGCAAAGACTGAAGACGCTTTCATGCAGCGACGTGCCTCTCTCAGGTCATCTCCGTCTGTTCCTGAACCTCGTATCTCAAAGGAGAGAAGGGCTCTCCGGGTCTTCATTCCTGATCTGTACATACTCTCTCTCTCTCGTTCTGTTGTTTCTCTAAGTAGTGTAATATATAGAAAAGTATTTCAAGAAAACTCTCCCCCTGAGAAAAGGCGCTATTATATATTTTTACCTCACCCACTTCTCGTTTCAGTGCAAGTGTGCCTGTTTGAGTCCAGTTCACTCTTCCTGCTCCCTCTCTCTTAGTTTTCCTCCTTTATAACGACTATTAAAGCAATACGAAGTCAAAATTCAGCCAGGTAGACACACGCGTTTTGGACGTCACCACAGCGGTCTGAGCTGCTGTTTTTCTTGAGAGACGTAAAGCCGATGTAAGACTGTCTCAGGGCGTATATATATCATTACAAAAGATCCCACGAAGGCTTTGATATGGACTTATTCCATATTTTGATGGGCTTTGATCATTTAATCTCCCATTGATCGTGCTCCTCACTAGGTAGTAGAAACGTGAAGGTACTTGGCTTAGGGTTGGAGACGGGAGAAGATGCGTCGCAGGATGTATGTTCCGCAAAATACAAACGATCTGGAAAGTCTTTAAGCTAGTTGATAGACGTTTGGGACTGTGTAGAGAATCTTTAACTAGCAAGCGGCGAGAGTTGAAAAGCTTTAGCGAAGGACGTGGTTATAGGAAGTAAGAGAGAAACCTGGAGGTATGTTGATTTTCAGCTCGTAAGGGGGCAGTTTTCGCCTTGTGTATATATATATGACGTAGCAGGCCTTTAGAGGCTTTACCACAATAACCATTATTTATGACTAAATGCACTACAGAACACAGATCACTTGTCGTGAAGAACCCACGATATAATGTCCACTCTGAATCCTTTCTGTGGAAAAACAGTTGTTTTTGATCTTTTTGCATGAATGGATGTAAATGTTCTCTTCCTTGTGTAAACGTCTTCGTCTTCATAAAATGACCGTACCCTTGACAGGTGACACTAAAGAGTCTGCCATCGTAATATGAAAAAATACTTTTTATCGACTTCTTCTTCTTTATTTTCTGTCTGTCCTCCCATCTGCTTCTTCAGTGATTCTTCTCCTTTGGATCATCTGTCCGTCTGTAACGATAAAGCAAGCATGAATGAGCAAAACAGACAAAAATCCCACCAATACCGTAACGGCAACCAAAGCATCACGTCACCCCTTGCGAGCGAAATAATGCAGGCTTGAAGGGGGCTTTATCAGTACGCTCCGAGTTGCTCGAACATATCCTTGTTTTTTTTTTTTTTTTTTTCGTTTCCATTCGCCAGTCATCGCTTTGTGTAAATAGATGTAAAAATGGAGAAAGCGTAGTGTTTTTACCTTGTTTTTGTTTGTGTTTGTTACCTCATTTCAATGACAGTCTCCATGTTACGTTGGAACCCGAGACACCCGTTTAATTATTTATGAATATGCTAATCTCAAAGGGGAGGAGCTCTCTCACACTACTTGGGTTTTGCATTTGTTCCTTTATTCAGTCCATTGGCATCACAACTATCATTCTGATTCGAATTATCGGTGTTGTATTTCTAATTATTATTGTTATTATATTGAGTTTGTGTCAGCTGTACAGTACTGTGTTGAAAAATTATACCTGATGCAGAGTCTTATACTGTATGTGTCTCTTTTCAATAAAAAGCTTCTTAATATAATGTTCTCTTTTTCTTTTTTACCCTTTTATTTTGTTGTATTTATCGATATTTGTGTTCCTGTTACAGTGTAAATATAAATTGAAGTACTCAATAATAATAATTAACATGTACTTACATAGGGTTAGGTTTAAAATGAGGGTTTGGTTTAGGGTTATTGCATGTAATTATGCTAAATTTTGTGCTAATGCTATAGTAAGTACTTGTGTAACAAGGAAATAAAATGTTACATTTATATACTTCTATATTTACACGGTATCAGTAGGCTATGTACAATAAAATATATTCATATTCAGCATATTAGAATGATTTCACTCAAGATGAGTAATGGTGCTGAAAATTCAGGTTTGTATCACACACATTTAAAAATAGTAAAATAGAAAAAATAATGATATTTTACAATATTACTGTTTTACTTTATTTTTGATCAAATACATCACCAGACTTCATTAAAATGTGAAACGATGTGAAATAATTATAATTTCAAAATGTGTTTCCAAACTGTTGGCAAGTACTTCATGTAATATTTAAATATCAAATGTTTACACAATGACTGTAATAATATAAAATCTCATTTGTTTTCTAAAATGTTAGGCTTAAATATGAAAATTAGTCATTATTTATTAAACCATGTACTAATTTGCATACATTTCTAGTACAAAAATCGAAACGCTGGATTAATTTTTTTAATTTTTTATTTTTTTATTGTTTAAAACACACTAAATTCCCTCTGTAAATATTTTACTATCTCATTCTAGTCACATTTTAGTTTTTAAGGGGAGTAAAATCTTGTATATAATCAAAGAAAGTACAAATCCCTTTGTAAAAACCTTCCGAATCTAGGCAGGAATAAAAACGAAAAGTTTGCTGTGTGTAAGAGTAGATTTATGTCTCAAAACTCATTTTGAGTGCTCTAAAAGAAACGCTTAACACTTCACTAAAAAACTAAAATCTCAAACTTAGCAGGTGCATGAACAAAATAGCCTGCGGTGTCTCCCTTTTAAACATAGCTAGATTAACATTCAAATCTACCATTTATTCATAATATTTAAATATTTTTCTCAAATACAGTTCAGCTGTGTTTTTGTGAAAATGTTCAGGTAGGTGTGTTTGGGTCCTCCGCGGTGCAGATGAAGGCGTTAAAGCCGGACCCTGCCGGCTCTCTGTGTCTCTAATGAGATAAAGATCCTCTAATCCCCTTCTCATCCTCTCCCTCTCAGGAAGAGAGCCGCAGCTCCACAAAGCCTCCAAAGAGGGGATGCAGGGCTCGATTCTGCCCCCACAAAAGGCCCCTGACCGGGAGGACAAAAGAGGCCTGAGCGGCCCAGGAAAACAGATGTAATTAAAGAGATTAGACAAGGCAGAAAGGCAGAGGAGAAAAAAAGAGCAATCTATAGAAAGAGGAAATGTTTCGTGCTCGAGAGGGGAAGCGGGAGCGCGATTATGAGTTAGTGACAGGAAGCCTGTTTGTTTTCTTATAATTCCTTTCACAAACATTTACAGCTCGTAAGCTATTGAAGGCTGACGGGCTGAAGGAGCCGCGGGAAATGAATCCTTAAAATGTCAGTGGTGGACCAGAACCACGAAACCCTGAAGCATCTTGTCCAGATCTACTCTGATCATCTCTCATCATAAATCAGTTCCACTTAGAAATCCAATGAGGCAAAGCACTGGTTCAGTGCATTAACAGAGCTGTTCATCTATCATGATGTGTGTGTGTGTGTGTGTGTGCGCGCGCTCCTCTCAAACACACAATAATGGCATTAGAAATGCTAGAGAAGCCCTGAAATGAGGCGTGAGCTGCACCATCGTGTTGTGATGATAATCCAAATGTTCAGAGAGAAAGAGCTGGCGTAGATGGGAGCGCTGTCACAGCTTCTTAACATCTGTCAAATGTGTGCCAAACTTTGAGACCATCCCAGAACTGCAGCAGTTAATAAATCTGTGTCTAAATTGGACGATTCAGTGTAAATCGCGGCGAGTGATGTGCTGCTATATTTGACAGCCAAAAAAAAAAAAAAAAAAAAAGGGAATTTGAAATGACATGGTTGTGCCCCGTGTTCATTTCACCTTTATTCAAAATATAGAAAAAACTCTCCACAATGATTGGATAATGCCTTTTCTATCCATTGACATCATCAGGATTTACTATAATCCAGTGTTTCATATTTTTTGTCCTCTTTTATATTTCACAGAGATATGATATATACATATGTAGTGTTTTCATCATTGTTTCTTGGTGTTACGTCTCACCACATACGCCAACTGACCGCTTAATGCTCTTAATGCTATCAAATTAATTATTACCAGCAGTTGCACACGTTACTGTAGAGTAATAATGTTGGGATTTTAGCGTATTATTGGCCTAATTATATTTATGAGAGAAAAAAAAGCAAAAATCAACATCTATAAATCTATAAACTTGTCTTAAATGATCTAAATGTCACACAAACGACAGACACGGTTGTTTTGTACAGGTTTTCTGTAAATATTCAGATCTATAAATAATAAAAAAAAACAATCTTTATAATCACATTACATTTGCTGTAATTCAAATTTAAGGCAAACACCGAAAAAAGTCAAATGTAAAAAAAAAAAAGCATATTCGTCCTCCTCTCGTGACTTTGTTGTTTAATATGAATGTGAGAGAAGGTTCCCAGCGCCTGTGTGTGTGTTAGAGTGTCTCCGTCAGGTTCATTTAGTGCAGGAGGGACATGCTGAGGCCCGAGCCAGTCCCCCCCGGGGCCATCTATCTGTCAGACACCACGGCCAGCCTTGATTACAATTTGCAAAAAAATTCATTAGAGTTAAGGCAATTGTCAGATCTCTCTTTCTCTCTGTGTCTCATCACTGTTCCTCTAGAAATGTCTTTCTGTCCAGGTTTCCTGTTTCTCATAATACATGAATGCACATCAACCAGACCGGCACATTTCAATTGTTTTACTGTGTGTGTGTGTGTGTGTGTGTGTGTGTGTGTGTCAGTAATGATGAGGCGCTGATGATGTCTGATCTATTGCGTTACACAACAATAAATCTACTACTAACAATAATTCAATTCCTCTGGTAAGACAAATGCGTATTCCAGTTCAATAATGAAACTTCAGCCTGCAAACCGATGCAGTATTAATAACTTTTTCTCACATTACAGTTTACTCTCCATTTACAAAGGTACACACAACTACAAAAAAAATCATGTACTTAATACGTAATGATTTAGCAGATTATTATACATTGTTTGCATTACCACTTTGTTTTTATCGTCTCTAAATTTATAAAGCAATTAATTAGATAACATGCACACTCTTAAGAATCTTTCTTTTTTCCTCAAGTACTTACCAATTTCTGCTTGCGTAAAAACGTTCTTAAAAATCGCATCAAAAATCTTACACACATGAATTATATTTCAATAAATAATACGCCGAATCCGTAGAGTTCGGACATACAAGGTCTTAACTGACGCAAGTGGATTTTTGTTTTCGTTAAAAAAAATTCTAAACTCGAAATTTGAACTTGGAAGAAAAAAAAAAAAAAAAAAAAGTTAAAATATTTCGTCGAGCTTTTATGCAGAAGCAAACGCGAAATATATACGGCAGCAATATGTATGGATAGATAAAGCATAGTACTTGTATTAAGTCATTGTTTTATTTTATAGAAACAGATTTAAAAGCACGACGTGAAGGGGCTAAAGAAGTGTCCGCAGCTGTGAAGTGTAAATGAGATTGTTGTGTTGTAAGGAGTGTCTTACACTGTTTACTCGTATAAACTCGTTTGATTTACATCCGCGTCTCGAGCTTTCCCGACAGGCGCCGTGTGGACCGAATAAGCGCGTTCCTTCTCTTCCGGTGACGAGCAGCCTGACCCTGAATCTATTCATCCTGTCAAATCATTTCACATCATCTCTAAGAACACGGCGGGAACTGCGCGGAACGGACGCATGCCGTAAAACAGTACGATTATTAGTAATAATAGCCTAATAAGAGTAGTAGTAACGACAATAATAATAATCATCATCAGACCTATTATTTTTGTTGTTATTGTTAAACGCCGTTTCGACGATACAGGACAAAATAGACGAACGTTGTAGAAAAAAAAGTTTAAAAAGTCAAACACGGCTGTATTTGAGATTTTGCAGGAAGATACTGTTGTTGTCCTCCGCGCGCGCTTAAGTGAACGAAGTGAGGCGTTTCGGGGAAATAAAGACAAATTTCTTTACAATTGTTTATGGTCCAGCTTTAATCCACACAATATTCTGAAGTCAGTAAACTCATGAAACGTTAGCAAGTTTTTTTTTTCTTCCTCACAATATTAAATAAATTAGCAGCGTGCCCGTGACGTCTTGAAAGGTTACAGAAATAAAGTGGAAGAAATAATGCAAGAAAACAAACAAACAAACGAAAAAAACCTAAATAAAATTAAGACTATTTACCATTAAAAAAATAAAGAGCACGTAT
Organism: Puntigrus tetrazona; assembly: GCF_018831695.1. Lineage (NCBI taxonomy): Eukaryota > Metazoa > Chordata > Actinopteri > Cypriniformes > Cyprinidae > Puntigrus > Puntigrus tetrazona. The sequence continues at coordinate 7,103,713 of NC_056704.1, read as the reverse complement.
TTAACAGTTGGTGTTAATTTCGCTATTAATTGAATTACATCGCGTTCTTCAGCAGAGACCAGAAGTGCTCCTTTTAGGATAATATTAATCTCCGCCAAAAACACAAGAACCGGACAGTCACACGAAACTAAACAGAAATACACTGTGGGGTTTCCTCAACTAAAAGTCGTTCGTGGTTTGGTCCGAAGTAGGGGATAAAACTGCACTTTCTTCCAGAATGAGGTCTTAGTCTGAACTTTTCGTTTGAGTCGAGTCTGTTGCTTCTTTTTCCTCGTTTGAACTATATATATATATATGTATGTATATATAGCACAAACTATCTGCGTGTCCTGGGTTCCTCGAGAACGGTTTTAGCCTTGTTTAGCCTTCGCTGATCTGTCTCTTAGTCCTCCAGTATCTAACCCCAGCCTATCAAGGTCTGGCCTGTTCTAACTGTTGGTGTTGGCTGCGTATCGCAAACCGACTGACATGCACCGGAATGGGAACCACAATTTTGGGGTTTCTGGAGGGCTCTCCGGTTTTGGAGTTCACGTTGCCCGCTTTGACCCGTTTCCACTTGGCCCTTCGATTCTGAAACCAGATCTTGACCTGCACCTCGCTGAGCTTTAAGGCATGGGCGATCTGTGAGCGTTCTGTGAGGGATAGATATTTCTTACAGTGAAACTCCTTCTCCAGTTCTAAGAGCTGCTCGCTCGTAAAAGCGGTTCTCCTTCTCCGGTTTTTCCCGGTGGACGTGGTGTTCCCGGCCCCGTTCCCGCCGTGGATGCCATCGTCCATTCCTCCGCCGGCGTCTCCGTCTTCTTTCTGACACATGGCGTTCCCGGGCCCGTTATCGTCGGAGCTGTAATCTAAATCACTGTCCATGGAGAAGCTCTCGTCTTTCCTGTGGCACTCGTCCTCCTTCGCGTCGTCTTTGTTGTGACCTCGCGCTATGGGGATGAAATAAAAAGCATATTTAATTTGTGAACCGCCTAAGGCTGGGAGTCGTGTTTATTGCTTCCGTGTAGTGCGGTTGGGAAAACGAGCTGTGTCTTCATGAGAATATTATCTCGCGACACGTTCTTCCTGTTTATTGCGGCCACTTTTACGCGCAATTACGCACGGTGATGGATCCCTTAGGAAGGCTGTTTGTACACCTCGAAACAAGACTCTGAAACCGGCTTAAAAGTCGTCTCTTTAGATGATTTGCCTTTGCATCTTATTTATATTTTTTTTCTGAAAATATCACGTATTTAAAAAAACTATCCGATAGCTAATGCGCATTTTCTTTACGTCTCGGTCACAGGCTACACTTTATTCTGAATACATAGAAATGATCCAGGCCACGGTGAATTTTGCTTACAGTTTTATGGACATTTAAACACCGCTGGTCCTCCGATCCTTCAATTAAAACGAGCTAATTTAGTCATTGATGGCTGCTTGGCCTCGGGCGCCATTCCCCGAAAACTTGATTATTCACGTGCGTTGCGCTAAAATTCTTTAAGCCACAATCTTTTACATAATTATTTCTGTCCCTCATCGGTGCGACTGGGTAAATTGAATTTAAATGACAAAATTAATTTCAGCGTAAAGCATGCCGGTTAATCATACCAAGACTAGCCTGCACGATTTGTTTCTAGAAAGCAAAATAAAACACGTGACACGTTAAAACGTAGATTAATAAATAATTGCAATAATCGATATTTTAACACTTAATTAAAAAAAAAATAATAATAACCGGATACGTATTTATTAGCCTTTATGTTTTTAAATGCGTTTCGGTCTCACCTGTGGAGGTGTGCACGGACTGCGAGTCGTGAAATGAAGGAAGGGTCGCCGATTCTTTCGTTGGGAACGTTTTCCCATCCTCTCCGTCCAAACGGATATCCTGAGATTTATCGAACATGGCATGAATGGACTGAGAGCCGAGCTTCCTCGCCGCGTCCTGGTGCTGCTGGGATGGCGACGTGGAGAAGCCGCCGGGTAAGGTGGCCATCAGCGTGGATGTGAGCGCCATGCCCTGCGCCAGGCTGGAGCAGAAGCCGCTGGGCAAGCCCGGGATCGGGTGGTGCGGGTGGGTCGCGGGGAGACCGCTCTGCGGGAGAGCTGGAGGAGGTGGCGGAGGAGGCGGAGGCAGCACCACCGACCGATAGGGCATGAACATGGGATAGCCCGTGTACACGAAATGTCCCGGACTGGGCTGCGGTGGACCTCCGATGAGCGAGTCAATGCTGAATGCGGTGGTGCTTCCCACCGGACGCTGCATCATCATGAACGGGGAACTGAAAGCTGCACTCATATGATCTTATATAGACAGTTTGTGAAGTCCTGAAGTTTGCGGGAGTCTCCCCGTGCTTCTCAGATGAGAATGTCACCGCTGCACGGTGTCATACACTGACACTGATAAATAATCCCGTGAACGACCGGCGCATCTGTTTCGACTTAGCTCAGAGGCAAACCGTGTTTTTCGTTAAAGGAGCGGAGACGCACACACCGGACGCAAATCCCCTTGCCGAGAAATCTCTGGTCGAGCATCTCAGATGAGCTTTACCGTCCTCCTTTGAGTTATTTCAGCGTCCTTGTCCCTTCTGCTTGGCCGCGTTTCATTTCGACTCGACGGAAGTCGCAATAAATCGCTCCCCGCAGCATCAGCTGTGATCGTCTACTGAAGTGCGAGTTTGAATTACGCTCCTTCGGTTTAAGCGTCTCCACCGCGCGCTCCGGCCACGCCCACCGCGGCTCCGCGCCTGCTATTGGCCAGCTTTCGTGTGGACCCGTCCTGACGCTCCGGAGCCGCGAGCGCCGCGCCGCCGTCTCTTAAATGAGAACGTCACCAACACGGTCTCACGTTCAAAAACAGTCAAAACAAGATCCGCGCGAGATGTGATCTGATGTCTATTTTGGCACCGCAATTGCATTTGTTTGCCTAGATTCCACTTAATGAAAAGTACCCTTCGGCCAGCGTTTGCACGCACTGGGTGATGTCAATCTGTAAATAAATAAAAGAAAAAGCACACAAACCGATAAATGTCAGCTTCAAATAGGATTAATAAAGCATTCAAATGGTAAAACCTTACATATTTGTAATTTTAGTTAACAAACAGCCTATACTCAACTTTCTCAAAGCTATTATATATGAATGTTTTCAACATCCTTTGATAGGAATAGCATCCTTTCTGACACACAGATGACACTGGCATTGGCCTGCTCATAATGACATGATCCTGTGCCCTTTATAGCAGTCAGTCATCACAAGATGTCCTTTCATACAATACCCCCCACACACACACACACACACACACACACACACACACACACACACACACACACTGTATTTCTCACATACGTAAACGTATTAAACATATTTCAAAGCGATTCCATCTGCGCTCCATGAAGCCAAAGCGTAACCCGAGACTGAAAGCATGAAGTATAACTCTGATGTTACAGCATAATGCAACGCATAAATAGGCAAGCTAGCTAAAACCACGAGTAAACATAATAATAATGAAATTGTCAATGTTTTTTTTTTTTTTGAGGGGGATTAAAGCATGAATTATTCAGCGGGATTGCTGATCAATAAATGTGTCTCCGTGTTTGTAAAGTCTTTGGTCATGTGCGCATCATTTGTCCCACATAATTAAAAGGAATGCGTCCGTTTTCTGTGTTCACGGAGGTGATTAGTCCTAATCTTTGGGGACCTTCCTTCCCCTCGTGCACCCTAAAAACCTTGACCCCTCACCCCCACCCCTGCCTCCGCGACAAATCAAGGGCGATCCCCTCACCCCCTCCCCAGGGTCACAAGGACACGGTCTCATTAAAGGCAGGCTGATACTCAACTGCGATGCAGACATTAAATAGCAGTATTTTTCAATTAACGCTGACAAATTCAATCAAAATTCCATAGATTAGGATGAAATGAGGCATGGGTCATTTACAAGGGGATTTAATTGCACCACCATTAGACAAATAGTACAGCAGTCACCGTTCCGTTATCAATCATGTGAAGGCATCGATAGTACAGGGAGAGGATGGGGGATGGGGGGCGCTTTCTGATACCGGCACCGCAGAGCAGCTAATAAATACCCTCTTTTGTACTTATAAATTATCTAGTTTAATTAACAACATGGATTATGATTGGAATATGATTTAATTAAACCTTTCCTGCATGGTGGAGTGCAGAATCATCCATTATGTAGAAGCGAGGGGGAGCGTTGCACCGTGGGCTAAATTAAGAAGGCCCAGAAACACAGACGGGCCCTGAAGAGCTTCCGAACGGGACAGTAACTGCAACCGCGCGGCGACGGGACGCGGAGAAAAAGGCCGATATGCATGCTTTTAATTGTGCGGCTGACTGATGGAGGACTGGAGAAAACGCCCCGCATCTAAGAAAGGTTTACTCAGTGGGCAAACCAATTAAAGACCTCTTATTGCTACTCAGTGCAGTTTTGCAGGGGAAATGGATTTTGAAATGTTGCCTGCAGCGTTTGACCATTCAACATTATTTAGCTACTGTGTCTCAGGCTCAACCTTTTCATCAAGATCCAAATGTCAGCTATAATTTATTCGGCACAGTTCGCCTCTCCCAATGAAAACACGAGTCGCTGTTTCCCTCTCTCTGATCCGGTCGCATTAGGAAAGGGCATAGGCTCCAACACTTTCGTATATATATATATATGTTTAATTTGCTCTCAAATTGTTTTGGTCACAGACAAACGGGCCATTAAAAGCCTGACCTTCGATTTCAAATTATGAGATCTATTTGAAATCGATTGATTAACCTTTAACTGATCCCTTGATGATAGGAGATCAGGCCCATTCAAGGGCTGGCCATGCGTGACTTCTCCCCGAGGCTCAGGCTGAGCACAAAAGATTGATCTATCTCAGTCAACCGGTCCTCGGGGCTCAACGGTATTGCCGGTCGATAACTACTGAGTTTAGGGCCGCTCTACGTTCCATACGCTCGCAGGAAAACTTGAGCCACTCGCTGATGAGTGGGCTGCAAGGCTAAAAGCCCCCTTAAGGAAGTTAAGAAGTAAATGTTCAAAGAAAAATCGATTTATTGAACACTGATGGAGAAAAAAGACACAGCGCGTTTGCTTAGTACGTTGTATGTAACGTGCTTAATTTAGCGTTCGTTTAAACAATTTGAACTTTAGCTTTCAGCACAAGTACAGTGCAACAGAGCTGCTTTAATGAATATCGTGAGCACACTCTACACATCATTCACATCAAATCCAGTCCTTCCCAATTACACAAACAATTAGTTACACTACAGGTATTTCGCATCTGCTTCTTCTGTGAACAGCTTTTTAGTGGCATTTTTTCGGTCAGAGCTCGTCTTTTTGTTTCCAACTCTGTACTTCCAGGTTCTAAAAGCAGCCGTACTGATTTCACTAAAACGGAAATGAAGATAATCATGAAAGTGCAAACAGACAAACAGGCATAAGCAGCAGAAATACTCATATCAGAAATTCTATTATTTTAAATAATATGCTCGAGTGCATAATTAATGTAACGTATTTGGACACTTAGCTGCATATTATCTGACATATTAAATGCAAATGTATTATAGTTAAAACTGCAATTAATGCATTTAATTGTACTTGTACATGGGCCAAAAATATCGTTATTAGTCATATGTTTTTTAAAATGTAATTGATGCACTGATGGTCATTTATGGTCAAATAAAATATACCTTGATGTCTTTTCTATTAAAAGCGTGTTGAGAAACAGTCGTGAAAGTGTACATCCTTTAAACACACTTAAGTAACCCTTCACGTCATTTATATTAAAATCGATATTATATTATCTGTTTTTTTACAAGGCTCAGAAAGTGCTGTGATGTATATGTTGCAATTTTGTGTTTTTGGGCGACAAAGTATTTTTTTAAATAATTCATTTTTAATCCTTGTACCATTTTATCAAACTTGCCTTGACATTGTTTCATATCGTTCTACATCAATCAAAAATAAAATATTCCAAAAGCAATATTCCAAGCATTGGCAGGCCGGTCTGAATGGAGTGAAGGCAGGTCAGTGTCACGACTACGCTAAGCATGCGCTTTACATCGCTTCAGACTGCCGCTTGATTTTACATTTATATCTGAAGGTATACTCGGTAAATAGACGCAAAGCTCAACACAGCATACCTACAATAAAGTGCGATTTAAACCATTATTCCAATTTTAATACGACTCACATTAAAGGGATCACACCACGACACAAGTGCATGGTCCAATTCATCTTGCTTTATTAAAGCGAGGAAATGAGGTGAGGCATCAGTGCTTTGCACCCCCAGGGCACGTTCAAGACAGATGAACAACAGGGGCAAGCACAATGATAGCACAGGATTAGCACCCCACACACACTGGAGCGCACCGCAGCAGAGAATGGCTTTACAAATCCTCAAAAGCAACATTCTGATACTGTCACCATCATTCAGCCAAAAGCACCTCACACATGCAGTCTTGTACCGCTCAAGGAAATCAATACTGCGACTAAGTGCGTCTATAAAAGACCGCCGTAAACATGCCAGCTCATTCAGCCCAGTCACTGAACGTATTGACAGCATGCTGCCTCATGTTTTAGCACTTTTTTTTGTATTTTAGCCAACTTTTTTTGTGCAAAGAAAGTTGTAAAACCATACCATTATAAGTTGCTGTGTGCTCATGTTAATCAATGATTCACACAATGTTTCATTTTTCTTTTAAAGAAAGCAGATGAGGAGGGTTGAATCCCTTTCCGGTGTACTTGATTTGCCACAGTGCTTCTTTAAACACACTACCCACACATTCGCTGTCGTATTTCGAGTCATTGTTTTATGCATTTCGTTTTTATTATTGCCCAACTGCATTCGCTACTGATGTCTTTTTTGAGTTAATAAGCTTAAAATGAAAAGAAAGAATAGGATAATAATGGAAAACTACATAACAAAAAAGTAAACGTGTCCACAATAAATTAATTTTCGAAAGGGACATTGTACACGCCTCCACTTTGTGAATGAATAAACTGTGTTTTTAACCGGATAATTATAAGAAGATTATTTCAAATGCATACTTTTTGCATACTACAGATTACTGAATAATAATGTGTTACAACACTTCTCCCTAACTATAGTACAGTACAGAGAAAGACTGTTTCAATGAGTCAGACTGATCCACAGCGCCGCCTGCAGGTCATGAGAAAAATACAGTAACCTAAACCATGTTCAACGCGTCCAGGTAAAATATGTAGAAAATATGTTTATAAACTAAAGTTATAGAGTCACATAAACTAATACAGCAATATAAACTCTCACATGAACACAATTTCTACATGTTAAAGATAGAATTAGATTAAGAACAGAAACGAGAACTTTCCTCCATTGTCGTGCCCCTACCATCAACTCCGCTTAAAACTAGCAGACGTCAATCACGAGCAACTTTTAAACGCTCATGAAAGAGAAATCCAGATGTGCCTTAATTACAGTCATTTCAAAAGCATCAGCAGGCCTTCGCTCTCCGCAAGACCTCTCAGAACCAGACGCCCCGCTCCACGACTAGACATCAAATTCTCCCTTTAACAAGCTGAATTGAAGCCATTCTGGCTGAAGACATGCACGGGATCAGCTGCCCAGACGGTCAACATTCAGCGTGTTGAAATTAGGTTTCCCGAGAGTTCAACCTCAAACGGCTCTCCGACACGTCCCGAAGGACATTCGTTACGTACAATACGCGTAACAGCCCCCGTAAATGATTGTCCAAATAAACAAGTAAATAAATAACCGAAGCTGTTACGTTAAAACAGACACAGTTGAGTTAAAGAGCAGTCAGTTTGTCTTGTTATTGCTTGGCTAGACAAGACGTGAAGTGTTCATGCGCTCCTTGACTCGTGAAAAGCACGGCACTCATTATAACTTATCTGTACAATGTTCTTCCAGGTCTGCGTGAAATATGAACTTTAAAAGCCTCAGATGTCGAAACGAAAGTCAACGCACTCTTTTAAAACGTTAAAAATTGTTTTTGAATAACGGTTGCTTCGTGGTGCGGTTTTTGGCGACTCTGAGAAAGCGCTTTGATGGATTTCAGAGCAACCTTAGTGCCACATCTTCAGAGGTAGGAAGAACGAAGAACTGCAGGCGACCTACGAATCCACCTTTATTCATCAGAGGAAATAGATCAGTTTTCTCCCAAATGAAATAGACAACAAGATTCAGACTACGACAAAGAGAGAGACGAAGTCAGCTGTTGAGTTAACCCTGTGCAGACATCTGTTTGATATAGTGTGAAGCGCCTTCAAAGATGGTGGATCCAGCATCATTACGAGGAGAGGGCCACGGTTAGCTCAGACCTCCAGAGCTTTTAATGAGTCTTTCTTTGCTAATTAATTCTGACTATAGCACCCAAACCTCTAGCCGCTAAAACAGTCCTCCTGAACACGTAGTGACCCACACACACACAAAGCTATTTGTTTCTTGTAGGTTTTCAAGGGTTATGACACTTTTTCTGCGGCCAAATCTTTTTATTTAGTCAAAAATACACTCAAAATTCAGTTCATACATAATGATCGTGTTTTTAAATTCATTTAGATTTTTTCTTTTCATGAAATACAGTGCTAGAACTAAGATCACAATAAAGAAAAATACTTACTAAAAATATCATTTTTATGAGCCGGTTAATCTTTTAATTATAATAGATCGGTCAAAAAAAAAAACTTCCTTCAGTATCTGATAATCCTTGTCTGTCATGAAAAGTCATGAAAGGTCAGCAACATACAGAAACAAGAACTGAGATAAGACCTCCGCAGATTCTCATGTCTGAATCTTAAAGTACACATCATTTTTCATGACAAAGCAATTTTTTTTACCAAGAAAAATATTTTATATAGGCTATTTTAAAATAACGTTTTTAATATGATAAACGGATAATTCACTTAATACCTGAAATTCTTAATTAAAATGAAGTAATTAAAATTTCATGTTGTTTAAACCTATATGACTTTCTGTCTTTTGTGGAAGTGAAACATAAGAAAGAAAGAAAGAAAGAAAGAAAGGAAGAAAATATTTGAAGGTATGTCTCAGTGGTTTTTGTCCATATAATGGAAGGCAATGGAAACCAAATCTGTTTTATTCAAAAATATAATTTGTAATAGTGTATATAAAGGTCATAAAGACCTTTAGTAAGAGAAGGGTAAATAAAACTGTAATGGCAGAATTTTTCATTTTGGGTAAATAATTTAGTGTTAATGATTATATGAAATGCAATATGAAACTTAGATTAATTATACTATAATTTTTATAATTACAGCAATTATATTCAAACGCTATAAGCCTCAGCTTTTTTTTTTTTTTTTTTTGCTTTTGTTAAAAAAAAACAGACCGATAAAAAAAAAAAGAAAAGACAAATAGAATTAGAATAGAGAGTCCTAGATTTACAGGGTCAAATAAAGATGGGAGAGATGTGTTTTTCAGCTACTTGGATTGAGTTGGGCAGGTCATTTCACGTCGCTTGTGTGATTGTTTTGCCTATTTAAATAGATTGAACATGTTTTTTTATTTGTTGTGGACACGCTCCTGTGGGAAGAACTGTAGAAGTTTGTAAATAACGAGCAATTCCATGGGAATCAGCAGAGCTTTCTATAGCCACAGATTCAGTCTGGGTCTGCTAATAAAGACATATTGGCTTCTTTAGCATGTCTGCACATGTAATATAAAGGACATTCTTCCCTCTTGCCCTCGTGCTCTTTAATAATGATTTCATCTGAAAGACCATCTAAATGCTGTAGCTGCTTTATGGAGACATGTATCATCCCTTTATCACCTCTTTCTTACTATGGTGAGTTATGCTTTTTTTTTGTGTGTGTATGAACATTTGCTTGGAAACATATGAGAATATGTGTGTAACCGTGTGTGTAAGTGCTGGTGTGTGAGTGTTATGGGTTTTTCTAATGTAGCTCTGATGACAAGGAGGTGTGGATTCTGAATGGCTGTGGTTGGCAAGGTCACTGTGTCAGATTGGGTTCTATAATGTTTCCATGATCTTAATAACAGATCTTCAAGGTTACAGTGCCTTGATCTTGATCACGAGGGAGCTCAGGGGTGGAATACATTCAGAGCACCAATATGCCACTCAGGTCAGAATTATGCATCTACGTTCCCTATGTTAACTGATGTCCTTGAGGACTGTACTCACAAAAAATATGGCCCTGCATGGAGGGACCTTAACCTCAGGATAGAGAAAAACAAACGGTGTGTGTACAGGAACGTTGTTGTAAAATTGCATGGGTCTATTTTAAAATCAGGTGTAATGCAACACCTAATAGTTCCCTGATATTTTATTAATGTAAGATTTGGAAGATTTTTGGATTTATTTGATAAAAAATACAGAAAAAGCTGTAATATTTAGAATTATTATTGCAATTAATAATTCACGTAAATTAAATGAATAATTAAGTAAAAGCAATGGGCAAGAATTTGAACGCTGCGCAGCAAGCTCATCGGCTGCTGATGTGATATAAATTTGACCACAGAAATGTGTATTTATCTGATTTTGTTTCGTAATTATGGACAATTGTGTACATTCTTGCTAAATATTACACATATAAACAAAAAAAATGTATTAAAAACATGTCGATATAGCTCATCTATAATAATGTGTATTTTGGTCTTCATTTTGAGGGCCTGAAAATGCATTTGAAAAAGGTGGCAGTTTTTGAAAACTGCACGTGAAACCGTTTTTTAGCACATAGTTGTCATGTAAACATACCCTTAGTCTCTTACGATCTAATGATGTGAGGCTTTGACCTGGCAAAAAAAGAAAACGTAGACTTCAGTAAAGAGCTATGCGGATAATCACTTGCACTTCTGTTTCTCAAGGACGTAAAACAGTCATGTTAGGGCTTCTCCACCCCTGTCCAGAAAGGCGGCAGCAGTGGCCTGTGATTTCCCAGATTCCCCTGCTGGAGCTTCTGACCGGGGCAGGCTGGCTGGTCATTAAGTGGCAGGGCAGTGGTGTAATTGAGATGAAGCACACCTGGACTTTAATTGCTCACTCACCTGGTTCAGCAGCCCCTCTGTGTAAGTAGCACTGCCTACCCTGTCACTCTCACTGTGGGACTGAGTCGCTAGCAGCATAAACAGCTCCGTCATACAGACGTTAGCTGACCTTTTAAAGTATTTATAAAGGCGTAACCGGTCTGTTCCCCTCCCCAGGTAAGCCCTTGTTTGAGTAATGATTATCTGAAGTGCCTGAACAGCCAGGCTTCTCATCCACACGACTGACCCGAATCCTAGAAAGGTTTAGGTGAGTTCAGAGGGCTCCTATTGCATCTGTGGAAAACCGCAGCATGCAAACACTGTGTAAAACAGGTCGAAGCCGAATTAAGCTCGCGCTGTGCAGCTCCGCGATGGCATTTTTTAAATATTAGAACATGTTCGAATTAATCACTCTTGATTTGCTGCATGAAAAAGTCAGACTAATTAACAAATGATTAGCGAATCATAAGGAATTACACGATGTTGGGCTAATTAGCATAACATTAATTGCTTTGTTTTATAATACCCAGCTGGCTAATTGTTCTTTCTCTCTCTTCTCCGTAATTATTCCAGAAAGGAGGTGACTGTGGTTTCTCTCCACCCCGCTGAGAGCTCCTGAAGCTCACGGTTAGCTGCCTTTTTAAAGGAAGTATTCATATGAGGCTGAGACCGCCACGACATCGATGTCACCCGCTGTAAGGCCACCACATACGCAAAAGCAGCAGGTTTAAAGCCCAAACCTCTCGAATTTACTACCATTAGATCAATAGGCCGTTATTTATATCATGATGCTAATTCATAGGTCCGCCATCTAGCACCCTGAAAAATCTCTGGACCAACAAATGGAAGGATAATAAGCTTATAAGCTACTATAGTATCTCATTTTCCACACTTCCAGATGACAGCATTTAGCAGATCAGTAGCTCTTTACAAAAAATTAAGAAAAATTAAATTGTGAATTATCGCATCGTTTATACCTATACTGTAGACCTGTTTTGTTGACCCTGGAACGTCAAAATGCATGTACATGTCATTTACACGTGATCATATTAATAAACAAATGTAAATCTGTGATAAAAATGTGATCTCTGTATAGTTTATAAGAGACTATTCTTATTATCAACATTGCTGTCCAAAAATATAGACCCAATCCCTACCTCTTAAACTGGTTTGGGACACAGCAGGAACATAGATCATTAAATTTAGTTTATTTACCTTAGATTTTTACGTATGTCACTTTACATAACTGCAGTTCACATAAGAAGTTGGCCAAACAAAAAAGTAAAAATTAAAAGTAAAATTGTGGAATATTATTACAATTTTATTATTTTAAAATGCAATTTATTCCTTTAATAACAAAACAACAATTTCAACAGCCATTTTATCATAAGTCTATACATATATACAATTCCGGAAATGTTGGGATGCTTTTTAAATTTAAATAAATAAGACCTGACTCAAAAGACTGAGCCAATATGTTATACACAACAGAACATAAAGAACAAATGTTTAAATGGAGAAATTTTACATTTTTATCCACCTAACAGGTTCATTAGGTCTCAAAATAAAAGCAAGAATTTTTTAAAAAGATTCAGCTGGGAGAACATCTAGCAGCTAATTAAGTTAATTGACATCAGGCCTGTTACATGATTAGCTATAAAAGAGATGTCTTAGAGAGGCAGAGTCTCTCAGAAATAAAGATGGCTCTTCAATCTGAGTGCATTAAAAGATTGTGGAATTTGTTTAAAAACAATGCTTCTCAACGTTAAGCAGCAAAGACTTTGCAAATCTCATAATCTACAGTGTATAATGCATGGATGCTTGTGGTCCTCGGGCCCTCAGACTGCGCTGCATCACTCATTGGCGTGATTTTGTAATTGAATGGCCCAGGAATGGGCCCAGGAATACCTCCAGAAACTACTGTTTGTAAACGCAATCCACCGTGCCGTCTGCAGATGCTCACTAAACATACGTGAACACAGTCCAGCAGCACCATCGTGTCCTGTGGGCCAAGACTCATTTAGAATGAACTGTTTCAAAGCGGAAAAGTGTTCTGAGGAAGACCACAGTATGGCTTCGTAGTAAAATAGACTGGGTGCTGAAATTGCCTGCCTGCAGTTCAGGTCTTTCACCTATAGAGAACATTTGACACATCATTAAACAAAAACTAAAAAGACGTCCACGGATTTGTTAGCATTTTGTTCAAGTTTCGGTATTCAGTTTGAATGTAAATTTTATATATATTTATATATATATATATATATATATATATATATATATATATATATATATATATATATATATATATATATATATTAAAGTATAAAGTATAAAGTATAAAGTATAAATAATTTTTTACATATAAAAAGAACCAGTACACTAGCTCATATGCATGTGTATGCATGTGCACTCAGCTCAAAGGGATGTAGTCAAATGTGACAGCTTAACAGAGGCTATCCTGTGGGTCAGTTTCCCAGTTATCTCCTGTCATCTGGCCTTTTTGAAGGCTCACTTTAACAATCTCCATTAAATCAGGGACAACTTCTTAATGACTCTGTCTCACCCATCAGCCCCTAGGCCAAACCTAGGGTTGCTAAAGTTGTAAAGACCCAGGCAGGCTGCATCACTATAAACAGTAGCTCAGAGGTCACCGCTTGCTGCAGGAAAGGCAGCCCTGCATAAGAAAGCCCGGGACCCCCGAAGCCACAGGACAGGGAAATAAATAGTAATTGCAAAACAATGTTTAAAAGGCTCCTTGAAATGAGGGAGTTGCTGTACTTTATTTTACAGCAACGGCCACGGGGCGAGAAAGGTCTGAGCTCAGGTCTCAGAGAGACAAAAAGATGCATCTGACTAATCCAATTTGAATAATGTTTAATTATTAGCGCTCCTGAAGGGGAGAAATGTGTAGGGGAAATGACCTATGAGGATAATGCACAGTCAAACGAGGCATTTAATTAAAAACAGTATGAAGAGCACTGCAGGAAAAGACGACTTCAAATCATCTTTTTATTTTCAGTAATTAGGTGTGCAAATATAAGCCAGTGCACATGGGCACGTGCATAACATCTCCTATTTAAATGAGCAATTCAAGAAAAAAAAACATACTCCTCTTAACATGTCACCCAGCTCTAGGGCTCTTTTTTTTGTTCTTTGGGTTAGAAGACACACACACACACACACACACACACACACACACACACACACACACACACACACACACACACACATTTCTGATTAATTCAATTAGATGTGAGCTGAAGCTACAAAGAGCACATTGAGGTGACTATGTTTGTCATGCCCTATAAACCTGGTGAGAAGGAGGAGGGGATCTGGTAGATTCAGAGTCAAAGTGTGGGATAAAGATAGAACAAGGCAAGCCAAAACACACACACACACACACACACACACAGAGGTAAGAGGAAGATACCAAGAATGACCTGGGAGAAGTAGTGAGGGAGTTGATTATGTTGCAGACAAGGGGTAGCACACAGATTACTGAGAATGAAGGAATTTAAAACAGACATCTGCTCCCATGGGAAGAGGAGTCTAAAGGAGGAAGGGAAGTGGGTCAGCTGCTTGGCAAAGCGTTGAACACTAAATACTGTGAGACCTGGGCAGAGATGTCGCACTGCAGCCCTGCTGGCAGACACAGTATGTCTGAAGATCACATGGGCCAGTAAGCTCCGTACGGTCACGTAGGATTCTTTAGTTTCATATAGCTTGTGTTTTGCACCCATAAAAACTAATTTTAATTTAATTTTCTCTCCCTCATTTCATTCCAAACAGAACTTTCTTTATATTATACGATACACAGTAACAGTACACAATAACCCTTTGACTTCCGCTGTATGGACAAAAAAATACAGTGGAATTTTCTACATATGTTTGGACTGTCATAAGAGTGAGTAAACGTGAGTGAGTATACAGTGAGTATAAATATTAAATCTACTATATAATAAAATTAACTGCTAAAATTTGATAAACTATATTTTAATGAAATGCTTTGTTTGAAAATGTTTTTGCATGAAAGGTATGCTGTTTTTCTCTAAAAACAAATTGCCCTTCAAGGTTATCCTTTAATGGCTCTCTGGCTTCAGGTCAAATCACATTATTAAAACAAGTACCGCAAAATAGATATTAAACAATACACCCAGTTTTGTTACTTGATGTCCTAATAATTCTTATTGCAAAACTATATAACCAAACCTTATTTTTTTTTCTCCTAGAAAACTATTTAATTCATAAAAATGCCAAATTTACAGCAGTGAACTACAGCAGCATAGTAGTACTAATGCAAAGTCCTTTATTCAAGTCTGAAAAATCATAATTATCCAACAGTACAACTGTAGAGAAGATACACAATGCTGATAGAAAACACACAGATGAGAACCAAAGTCAAACAAAAAACACTCCACAAAATGTACTTGTTGAACAAAAAAGAAATGGACTGAGCACACAGTACTGGTAGATTCAAGTAGACTGTTTGGGAGGTGTTATCATGCCCTCTGCTGGCCAGAAGAGAAACTGGGGCACTATGTGATATAGGCTCTGATTGGATGAGCACAAAAGTGTCCATTTTCACTTCTTTTTCTTTCTCTTTTTAGTCTTTCCTTTCTTTTCTTTCTTTTGTGACTTTCCTCCTTTAGTTTTCCCTTTCTTGTGACCCTCCTGCTCGCTGGCCTTGGCAGCTCGCGCTCGTTTCTTCCCCAGAGGGGTCCGGCTGTACCATGCCTGTCAATACAGAAAACACAGACATAATGTACGCTCAGCCCTCTTATAAATATAGCTGCGTTCAACACATGCACCCGTCCAGAAATCGTCACAAAAAGCTGACCTTAAAGGCTTCTTCCTCTTCTTTGTAGACAGGATCTTGTCTTGCGAGAGGGGGGATGAACTCCACTGCAGTTAGGGGTCTCTTGGTCTGCTGGTTGAGGCGGTGAGAGTTCAGGACAGTTTGGATCGCCTGAAGGATGTGACCCTGAGTGTAACCATCTGTTACTTTAGCTAGAGAGCTCAGATCCAGCTTAGGGTCCAGCTGAGCACCACCTGCTTGGAGCAGCTCCTTCCACAGAGCTGAACATTAAAAAAATACATTTGCCACCTCTTAAATTCATATAATGTGCCTACAATGCAAATTGAAATATATGTCGGCATTTACGTGAAATATACAGGTGTTTACTTACTAAATCTTGAAGCGTAATCTGGTCTAGGGATCAAAATGATCTTCTTGTAAACTTTGCAGAAAGGTTTTATGTCTGCATCAAAAGGTCTACGAGTTGTCCCCACCACTAACACACGGTCCTCTGGTTTAATAGATTTCAGGACCTTCGGCAGGTTTTTCTTTAGTCTTTTGGGTTCCATCTAGAAATGAACAGGATGAAGAAAAAGCTGATGGAGGGATATTTTTTTTAGGCCAAAACCTCAAAATGAGTCAACATTACAGCACTTCTGATTCCATTGTCTTAAAGTCAAGAGGTTTTTTTTAATGGATTTTGGTTAAATGCCTGAAACAATGTCTGTGGTTAGCATAAGTATATGTTTTTACATTTTATTTTGGGGATATATAGTTCATTACGTCACAAATGTGTATTTAGGCTTTAAAATCCATTTTTTGGTGTTCGTATGTGATCATGAACAAAACATGTAGAAATTGTAAAGTTTTGGTGGTGACAGAGCTTATTTTCCTTAATAATCCAAAAGCCTGTGGAAAAATCAGGGTGATGCTTATTTCCAGCTTGGCCTAAAAAAATATGTCATAGCTACAGTACTACAAAAATGACCACAGTGTATCTTCATCTTTAACCACAGGAGGTCAGCAGAGGCCACCTTCTCACATTGACAACGTTTTTACAAACGAGTTTGCATGCCTTGGATGACGGTGAATGAAGGACTAAACAAATGAAGAAGAATATCACAGCTGATGGTCTGGTATTAGAGTTGTATGCTGGGATGGACTGAAAGGTATTTGTTTATTTAGTAAGCGCTTGTTCTACTGACTGTGAGTATAAGCTGACATGTTCTCTTCCCGCTGGTAGACAAACCTCTTTCTCCAGCTTTGGAACTTTCTTGTAGAATGTTTTCTCAGCATCGCCGATCCAAATGACCGAGGGCTGCAGCTGCCGAGCCACCTGCCAAAACACCACAGTGTTCCTCCAGCGCGGGCCAAACGGTACAGCAGAGCAAACAATCATCAGCTCTTTCACTCACAAACAATCACTTATCAGCCAGAGAAGAAACAGCACCGACTGTAATCAACACTGCCCCCAAAACACATGGTACCACATTAGTGAGGTGACTGCATGTTTTATTAAAAAAAGTGCGTCCTGTTCACTACTGATTAAAAACGTTTTCTGTAAACCTCATACATGCATAAACTATGTTCCCTCAAATTTTCATTGTTTTTGATTAAAGAAATACATGCTGTATGTGTGTATATACATATATATATACATATGTGTTAGTATGCCATAGTAGGATGTTTCTGCCTTCTGTCTTGATTTCCGATTCAAAATATGGCCTTTGTTGGCTTTTATGCGTTTGGAAATTGTCAGTATGTTAGAACTCTTTTTAGCACTGCTATGAAAATCTCTGTAGGCTTCTGTTTCACGATGCAGTCCGTAGCGAATTAATCAGCGCTGCATATTTTCACACAAGATTTCTCTGATTCAGTTCCATAATGAAAATCAAACAGATACGGGCACTGACTCCGGTTGAAACGCTGCTCGTTCATTTAGCTCTAATTCAAAAATCACTAGCTCATTTTTTTCCCACAGATTTTTCAGTTTAACCTTCTGGATTTGCGGATTTGTTTTAGTGGGATTTGTTCTGGTCTCCGCGGCAGCAACATCAGTGTATGCAGGCAAAAACAGATTAGAAGGAACAGCGCTCCCTTCATCTACTGTTTGTAAGGAAAGTTTGGAGAAGTGAATCATCTCAAAAAATGCTAAGTGAGCAGGAAGTCATGTTGGCACCTGGTTTTATTCCCAGCGTGCATTAGGAGAGGTGCTGAAAGACCACCATCCAACACAATGCTGAGCACAGAATCTCAGGATCCCCCTTCATCATCCTGCCTTGTTTATCTGCTGTGCCAGATGCTCTCAGGAACAGTTCTTCAAGTAGAATTTCCAAGCCTGGTATTTCCCTCTCTTATGAACACAAATACGGCCACAATAAACTATCCTGGTGGCCAATTTCACAGCGCTTTATTTATATGAGCTATCTATGCTCAGCGATTCATTACTAAAGCTTTAATACTAAAGGTAATGTGGGGATACAGCTTTGGCCTTCTAGGTTAACCACGCGAGTTTACTTATGCACAGTGCTAAACACTTCTTGAAATGTTAAGCATCAAGTAAACAGCGTCTTTTTAAAAGTATTTTGTTACCATAATGACACAGAGAGGAACGTTTTTCCATTTGCATTAGTGTTTATGTTTGGAAGCCATGCCAGAATATTTCTCATAAACAGAAAAACATCACGCAAAGCCCGAAGTCTCACTCCATTTTAGAAGATGCATGAATCCTGACGCGAAGCTACAGTACATGCACCGCAATCAATCACATGTGTTGATTCTATCGGTTTTCCTGACACGCGGAGCTTAAAGAAGCTTATGGGGTTTCGACATTGGAATCTTGGCTTTCTATATTCCCACAAGGTTTTTAGAGAGAGGCCTCAAATGATTTCTCCTCACCTTGAAGACCACGTGAAGGAGGTACTGCAGTCCGCTTTTGCCTGGATATTTGCCAGCTAGCGTCGCGGGGGAGAGGTCAAATAGGTTCGCCCCAGTCTCGGTGCACAGGGCATGGACCAACATCTGCTTCCCAACACCTGCCGGCCCCGTAAGCAGCAGAGCCCGGATCAGGGGCCCTCTTTCATGGACGCACTGAGAGCCTATGGAGACCAAAAGAGGGAGCAGTGAGCGTTCTATCCTTTTTCTATATTCCCATCGTCGATCTTGACCTCTCACGCTTTTATCATCGTTAATATTACTGACATTATTCTGCACAAATACAGTATATCAGATAACCATCTGCACACACCAGTGGAATAAGAGCAATTGTTTAAAAGTCGTCTCAAGAGCATTGCGAGATAATTTGCGATATAATATTGTTGTAACAAAGAAGCAAAATCCCCTTTGACTCCAGCTGTTTAAACTCTAATACACCTCACCCAATCGTTAATTTATATCTAAAGACAGGGAGGAACTATCCTGCGAACTCTATACACATTTGATTAGGAAGTCTGTGTCAGCAAAGGTTGATTTCTCTGGCTGCCGGTGCTCAGTAATAGAAGAACAATACATTAATGGCTCTCTAGGGCTAAGACGCAGGTGGTGTTAGATCCTTCTGATGGATGCCGTGGTAAAAGGGCTTGGGCTGGACTGAGTTCAGGATGCAGTGAGCGGGCATTAATGTGAGACCACACAGATGTACGTACGCAAACACATGGCTACCAGCGCACACATAAACATCCGGCCACACACACACACACACACACACACACAAACAAACACGTCCGCACAGATGGAACGCTTGCACGTAACAGGTGCTGCGCAATATCACGTCTCCGTTCTCAATGAGTCCCAAAAGCACTGTAAATCTATACCGCTGGTCCGTATTTGACAACATTTTATTAAGTAAGTCATTATTCACAGAAAATCTTGGCATGCCCCCATCTGTTCTTGCTGTGTTCATGATAGAAGTAGCAATGTCTGAGTTGGAGCTTTTTAATGAATGAACTGATTAGTTAACATATTGGAATAATCAAAAATGTTAAATGCCAGAGGGGAATTAATAAAACTCACATTTCTGTTTGGTCATCACACAAAGTTTTGGTAAATATTACAGTAGGGAATGCTTTTACTTTCTATAGCCTATTCTTAACATTCTTTTTGTATCCTGAATGTCTCAGTTCATATTTATTGTAAGTGAATAGAAAGAGCATTATCATTTTTTAAAATTATTCTTTTGTGCTCCACGGATGAATATGGGTTTGGAGTGATATGAAGGAGAGTCTTTTGGGTGGACTACTCCTTGAAGTGAAAAGAAGCATGTGTAACCTGCCCTAAGATAAGAGGCAGGCATGGAGAGCATAGGAAGAACTGTAGCGATACTCGCTCATATTCTGTATTTTTCCTTACATTTCCAGCTCTCTTTGACATCTCAGTACCAGAAACCGTTGGCCTTTCAAGGAATAGTTCACGCAGAAAAGAAAGTTTGCTGAAAATGTACTTACCCGTGAAGGCAATCCACGATATTGCAGATGAATTTGTTTCTTCATCAAAACAGATTTTTGCATCACATCGCTTGCTCACTAATGGATTCTACTATACGTGGTAAATGGGTGCTGTCAGAATGAGAGCTGATGAAAAAATATATACCACAATAATCCACGAGCAATAAACGTGGTTCCAGTCCATCAGTTAATGTTTGTATCAAGCTGTGCGCTTGTAAGAAACAAATCCATCACGAAACTGTACATTTAAACCCTTATTTACGCTGTATGAGTAAAAAGTAAGAAAAGAAAAGTAGTTTAATTTAAATCAGGAGAGAAATATGCACATGCAGATCAAACATCATTTATAAGTCTATCAGTACTCATATTTTGGCCAGAGTCGATGGTTTAAAATTGAATGATGGATTTGTTTCTCACACTGCTTTTCACCCCACAAGGCATTAATTAATGAGCTGTAATCATGTACGCTACTCATTTATTATTGTGATTTTTGGTGAGTAAATTATGTAGTGCTAAATTTCTCAGAATTCGTTTTTTTTAAAAAAAGCTACATCTTGAATGAGCTTTAATTTTTGGGTGAACTATTCCTTTAAAATCTGTAAGCAGCAGGGGGCGATGCACACAGAAAAATCTCCCCCTAGCCGAGTATTGCATGCATCCTAATTGAAATCCTATCCTAAATATTACCAGAATTTAATTTCAAATTCGAGCAAAATATCTAAAATCACAATCAAGTGGTATAATAGGCCTACTTCTTTCTGTGGACTATTTTAAGCATTAAAAAAAGGATGAGTTTGTAATGCTTTACTTTTGACAACGTTTTTTTTTTCATTATACAAAGTTTAAAGTGAAGAAATGCTTCTAAGGTAATGAATTAAGCTTAGCTATCGAGATACAGTACCTAAATGACGTTTCACCAGACAGGCGCAAACAAGGCTCAGTTGTTTCAACTGGATAGTGAGGTTGGATCGCAGTTGTTTTTGTAAGCTGAATAAGAATTTAGGAAAATATTTATAAAGGCTGTAGGTTCTTTTGTTTAGGTATGAATCCTCAGAATTAATCATTTAAAAAAAATAACTTTCTATCCTAACGGTCCAGGTTAAATAAACATCCTTTGTTTTGCGTGTGGTTTAAAAGAGAGTTAAAAAGAGAGCCCAGTAAACGCCCCCTTGAGGAAATGTGTCTCTCAAAGGAACGTATTAGCCATCCATTGCTGTGCGCTGGACTTGTATGGACTCCACCATCACCAGGGAAGTTCTTACTGTTATTGCTCATTGTAAAAGTGCAGAATGGAGCGCAGCCTGTGTTTATGTGAATGAGTGAATGAATGTGTGTACACTTCCCTAGCACCGTTTTAAACATGATTATTCAAAACGAAATTACACTTCCCAATCTCCCCCGACAGCTCTTTTAAAAGGACCATTGTGCTGTAGAGGAAGTCAATTTGGCCTCAAAATATCTGCAAAGTTTATCAAGTATAAAATGGTTCACGGACAAGCTCAGTGAGGGACACTGTGAGAAACCTGCGCTTTTCTACGACCCACTACAAAGCGGTTGCTCTAAATGACACGTTTCACACTGTCACAGACAACCACTGCCATATTTAATATGCTCAAATCAGATTTACTCCGGTCCGCCCAGTAAAACGGTTTGAGTTATTCTATTTCTAGGGATGGGTAGGTAATAACACAAGAACAAAAAAATGAATGGAAGAAAATGAAACCTGGTGGGTAGCTCTAACAATGCTTGATACCTCAGGCCAAGGCTGGATACATATCAAACACACATTTATGTCTCGTTAGAACTGAGAAGGAATTGAGAAAGTGGGTAATTCATTTTAGGATTAACCTTTCCTCTCTCTCTTTGTCCCTCTTTTTTAGCAAGCTAAGACCAGAATGATTTCCTCTAATGTTGGTTTACGCTTATCATTTTGTTTTATAGAATAATACTTAATACTTTAATTGTAAAGCCAGTTTTGTAAATGCATAAACCACATTCAACAGTCAAACTGACCAGATATTGTGTTAGTATATTATTACAAAGTAATAACACCGCTAAGTTTCATGAGCCACAGTCTTTGACAGCAATGGTAAAGAATTGTGAAGATTTTTCTCTACCTTTGTGAAGTCACAACTAAACTTATTTTTTCCCCATATTGTGATGCATATTCTAGTGTGAAGAAAAATCAGGAAAGAAAAAAATGAGGACTTGTGTGGGGTTCCATACGCATTGATTGTTCATTAGATTGTGAGATCTCGGCCATGGCTATCAAAGATGGCAGATGAAAGCGAGCTTGTAGGGGTGAGGTAAAACGTTGATTTAGTTTGCTCTGCTTTTGCTGTACCGGGAGCTATCCAGGTTTGTACCTGCAGTGTAGACGATCTGTTACTCTCCACTGGGAATGCCGCAATGAGGGGCCTCTGGAGAGACCTCTGACTCTCTTATACCACAGAGCTCTTTAGGGATATAGACGTCCTGACTCCTGTGTGTGATTGTTTTGCCGCTGCTGTTTTAGCACTGAACTCTGTTTGTGTGGTAACCCTTTTCTGCCTAGGGACATGAATCACTGAGGGGGAGCCTAACTCTCCCTGCAAAGTGTTGTTAAGGTTACAGCCCATCAGGACGGAGTGTGTATGATCCGCCTCATCCCTGTGCTGATCTCTCTGAGCCAGGGTGGGTTATTAAATGAGAAGCGAGTGGTATGGCATGAATGTTGGTGTTGATACTGTGATACGGGACACCAGACATTGCTATGGCAATGAAGCATTCGCTCCAGAGAAAGTTACAAAAGACCGTGAGCTGCTTATTAGGGTCAAGTACAGTTCACAAGGGCAGACAGAGTGCATTCTGTTACCTGCTCACACACACACACACACACACACACACACACACACACATATCTAAATGTGTGCATGTATCTGATAGTACTGCTCCTGAAAAATTTATGCGACTATAAAGTTCCCTAGAAGTTCTTAAGCGCAATGGTGACATTTTTACCCTTAAAAGACCTCTTCGACATTATAGTGTTAAGCTGTTTGCTGCTTTATAAAGCATTCGGTTTAGCTTTGTTCATATTTGAAAGAAATACATAAAAACTAGGTTGTAATACATGAGCAACTTAATTCTCAGACTGTATGTTCTTAATGAAAATGAATGAATGAATGAGTGAATGAATAAAAAAGGGCTAACTGTTGCAATAACATTGCAATACATGGTAGCAATTAAAACATACTTTGGACTAACGTATTAATGAATTGTTATGTTTTACAAGGCTAATGTTCTTTGGAATGCAAAAAATTGCTAGACTGTGGGTATAAATGTTTATAGCCTATTAATACATAAATATTTATTTAGAAATATTTATCTCTCATTTTGCAGACCAGCACAACATATCATTGTAGTGAGATCACCAGAGTAGCACCAGACACCAGGTGTTTTGTGCAGTTTTAAAATGACTAAAATGAAGAGATGCAGTGTTGCCTAGGCCTGACTAGTCAGAGCTGGTTACACTCACCCAGAGGCAGGACGCCATACAGAGCCATGAGCTGTCTCACATCAGACAGAGATGGCATGGGCTCAATATCTGCTTGCCGCAATGTTGTGCCCAGGTAACTATATTCGCCTGGAGAGACAAGGAAAAGCATTTGCCAGACTGCTTTACATATGTTTTCAAACATCAGACATAAATGGCTGCTTGCCAGCATTGAATCGCGTCACTGTTACAACCCTGGTTTCCATGGAATGTAAAAAAACACTGTTAGAGTAACAAAGTTATTCCACCACATAACAGTCGATTTGGTTTCTATACTTGAAACGCCACACCCTGTTCCTCTAAGAAAACACTAAACAGAAACAAAATGTTAAGGCTTCATATTTTGTGCCGTTTTAAAGCAACATTAGGCTGCTACACTGAACCGTTGATGAGTCATAAACTCCATTGTGATACACACACGTTCACAGGGATGTGATTCAGCACTGCGCACGTGTCTGTGATCAAGTCACTTTAGAATCTCTGGCCATTGCATTGCATCATAAAACATCATTTAAGCTGCTATGCGACTGAGTTAACTCTGATTTCAGTGTGCTTAAGAAATAGTAACACATGAAAACCACTCAAAGCTGTTTTTGCAAGCTGTTTTAGGAAAGACCTCTCAATGTACAATAAACTCTCACTTTAAAGTTTGAGATGGACTTTATATACTTTATGCGATTTGGTGATTTATGTGATTTATACTAATTATTTCCAAGAATAATCAGCAGAAATACTGAAATGTTTAGTAAGCAAATGACTTCAGAGGCAGTCAAAAAGTGTGACCACAGCCATTGAACTGGGACAAGAGTCTCTCTCTTCATGTGGGCTTACACTGTGCCAGGAAACTGAGGGGAGGCAATGATTCTTAAGAGGCCTTCAACTTGTTTTGCCAAACCAAGATCTAGTCTTTTCTGGTACCATCGATAGAGACATAAGATCTGATTTTCCAATAGTAGTAGTAGTAGTAATAATAATAATGATAATAAATGTTACAGAAAATAAAATGACAGTTTAATTTTTTTAAATAGTTTTTA
Source organism: Puntigrus tetrazona (assembly GCF_018831695.1). Taxonomy (NCBI): domain Eukaryota; kingdom Metazoa; phylum Chordata; class Actinopteri; order Cypriniformes; family Cyprinidae; genus Puntigrus; species Puntigrus tetrazona. The sequence continues at coordinate 7,078,921 of NC_056704.1, read as the reverse complement.
TAATAAATCATCCAAGAAAACAAACGTATCCATTTATTTAATTGTGCTTAACTTTGCTAATTCTATTATATTTCTTCATAGAAGTATATACACCATTTATAGACTATTCAATTAGAATAATTTGTTCTTACAAGTGAAATGTTACATATTCAAAACGGAATTAAATATATGTTTTTTTAATTTAGGTATTATAGTTTAGGTTAAGCAGGGATAGTTCATCCATAAATACTATTTACACATTTACGCTTCAGTTCTTGATGCACTATTCAGATTCCTTTGATGACAGTTTACATCATCTTTTTTAAAGTGATCCATATCCAATACAATTACACTATGCATTTGGCTAAACAACACAATGGCAGTTTGTGTTCACTTGAGTTGATTCACTTGAGTCATTTGCCACTGTCTCTTTTTCAATGACGTACAACTTGCATTGACAGGGAAGCACAGTATCCGATCTGTCCACAACATCACAGATGCAAACGTGTCAGTTATTTCCACAATTGAATGAGGCCTGAAACTGATCTGAGAACGTTGGAATCCACGTGTTTTCTCCTTCTTACATGTTCGTGGGTCATATCTGATCTGTGCCACACAGGCCCAAAAAAATCAGGAACCATAATAAAGGAAGTCAAACGGCTTTGGAACTATCATTTGATTCAATGCAGATCTGACCAAATGAAACCAGTTTTGTGGTAATTACGAAATGCCTGAGACTAGAAAGAAGTGATGTGATTGTGTTTGGTTTTTACCAATGTAATCTGACAACTTTATGTTCTTTGGCCTGATTATGACGCCTTCCATTACGAGCTCCTCATACAGAGATTCTATGGTCCTAGAGGGAAAACAAAAACAGAGACAGAAAGTACAAGAGAAAGAGCATTACAAACAAGAGGATAACCTGATCAGTCATGCTTTGTATCTGACGCAACCTTCTATTACATCACAGCGTTCAATTCTTCTGCTCCACATGGATGTCCGCCAGTCACCCCCTGAGCTCCAAACCCTGAGCACTTTCCAAAGACACAATCCTTCCCTTGCAAAACTCTCTCAGTGAACTGGTGTCTAACATATAATCCACATCTCTCAGTGGCAGGGGTCAAATGTGCTCTTTTAGCAATGATTAAACCACATTACGATGTTCTTGTGAAACAGACATTGCATTTTAAAACGGTTCGGTTATTCCAACCTTTCAGCTGTGAGATCCTTCTCTTTCTTTTTCTTCTTCTTTCCAGCCTTCCGCCCCTTCTTTTTTTTCTAAAGCGAAGAAAATATGTTTTTAGTTATGAACAACGAGATACGAAAATAATTATGAATCACGAAGGGTAGTAAAATATTTTGTCACATGACAGTATCAGTATTAATGTTTCTGGTTCGTATTAAAATAGACTGAAATAAGTCATAATGTGAATCAAAGCGTGCTTAGATTAGTGTCAGACTGTAAAGGACGTTTATTTTTCTTTTAACAGCAAGGAATATGTACATGTCTGTTTCAGCATATTAAATCTTCTGACCCTTCAATGAAAAATTGTAATACAGATGTGTGGCATATGTGCTTGCACCTAAAATGAAGAAATCCTGAAAAACATCTGGTGACTTCACTTAACAGACAGATCGATTACACTGTGTGTCACTAGACGTGTGTGTTTTCCTGATTATTCAGAAAGTACACCTGTAATAAGTGTTTTATATTCAGACTGTTTAGACTGATTTGGGTTGGTACAGCTGTGGAGTAGCCCAGTAACTGTGTGATTCGTCATAGACATAAACTGAGAGAAGTAGTTCCAGCTAAAATATTCTTCCACAACACACACGTAGTTCTGTTTATTAACCGCTGGAGTGCCAAAAGTTATTATAACCGTTTTTATGCAGCTTTGCCGGAGACACCCTGGAACCTGCTGTAATTCAGGACTTTTACAAACCACAAACGAACCAGACTAGCAGGACAAGCAGCCAGGTATTTTCTCAGATGATACTTTACCAAACGTTATAAATATTTACTGGGTGAGGAATAGAACATTTCCACTGCCTTTTCTCAGAAGCCACTGGACTGATTGTACTGTGATTCCCCCCAAAACATTTTTTATGGAGAACTTTAGATCATTTCTTGGCAGGACTGAGTTTGTGAGTCAATGATATTAGGATCGAAAACACCCTGCGAACGGAGAAGTCAGTAGCTTTCTCCTAAAACACACGGATGCCTGCAATTATATAACAGACGGAGCGAACTCCTGCTAGCGTTAGCTCAAGTTGGGCGTCGCATGTTCACTTAACAAACAAACCCTCCCTGTTGCATAATGTTTAATTTGCTTTACCCAAATTGCATGGCTTCCAAAATTCACTGAATGTTTTCCTAAATTCCAGTAAGGTTCATTGTACACCAACCTTATGAGAAAATGGAATTCAGCCTTATGCCAACAGAGCTGAATGTGCTTTGCGTGTGCCTGAATTTGCAGGATGATAAATGATAAAACATCTTTGTGTATAAATTACACACATCAGACAGACAGCGTCTGTGACCGATTTAGCTGTCAAAACCTCTCAGCGTAAAACATCTCAAGCAGAGTGCCAAATATGTTCTTGAGGAATTCTAGCTCTTGTGCAGGCATGCGATGAGGCCTTTTTCTCATCGCCTTGTTTTGAAAAAGACACAATACTGACTAATTGCAGGAAATACAGAGATGGATTTATTACCTATATAGTCACATGTATTTACAGGTCACAGTTAAACAGCCACGCACACATTCACATTTATCTCTGTCCATGTTTATTATTCTGTATAGATATTGCTAGGATAATAATTCATGTTTATTGTGTGCACTTTGAATGTGTAGTATGGACCGTTGTGATGTAGTAAGTCGTAACGTAGCAACATTCTGATAGCACTGTTTCTGGATTTAGGATTTTATGGAAGCATATTTAAATGCCAGTGTCAATAAGTCACATTTAACATTCTTGTGTGTGTGAGTGTACCCAGGCATATATGTCTTTGTTTCGCCAGACATATATTGCTTATGTGTGTGTGTGTGTGTGTGGTAGAGAAGGTGGGAAAAAGGGGCCCTCTCAAAACACAAGCCGACGAGGGCAAGACACCTTTACTAATTCTCAGTCCAGCCCACATTCCTGGTCATAAGGGCAAATCACTGTATGACCCCAGGGCCCCTCACACAAGGTGCATAAACAGACGGCTGAGAGTACATCTCAAGATCTGCATCCATCTAGACTAAACGACACATTACAGGGGTTTACAGAGCAGTCACCATCCGCATCTGTACACTGTCACTCACCCAGGGCATTTAGAATCTGCTTAAGGTCTTATCTAAGGAAGTATGCATGCCATTCACCTTTTTACTACTTTTCTTGACTTTTTTCTTTTTCTTTCCCTTGTCTCTATCCACCACCAGCTTGAGGTTCTTCAGTTCCTGCCTCATCAGTTCATCCACCTGAAGATTGAGAAAGATAAAACCAAAGATGAAAAAAGTCAAAAAATGCAAGGAATTAGTCAGGCCACAAGGGAGGTGAAGGAGCTGAGGTGTTTTGCTTTCATAGAGTGTTATGACTTTTATAAAATGTAGTGCCGAGAGAGTGTTGATTTCTTTACTCCCAACCAGGGCTTGAATTCACAGGGGTACAAGACAAAATTATGAAGCTGAGGGCCCCATTCCTCATACTTTCGAAAGGTTTAATATGTGTTTACTAGGCCTCCTTCATCACAGGCCCCTGGTTCCCCCCCGATGACAGCTCTGCTCCCACCTGAACTCTGAGCTCCTCTTCAACTTCCAATCTCTTCTCCTCACGCACCAACTGAGCATCAAAACGTTGAAGGAAGTTCTGTTTTTCTTCACGGTTATGCCAAACCTCTGCAACACAAAACAAATCCACAGGGTAAGTATATATTTAAATAAAACGCATGGCAACGGCAGGGAAAATATAATCAAACCATTAGGAAAACGGCATAATGTTTGACGTTACATTCATCTAAAGAGCAGAACATATAGACACTTTCTGACATGTGAAAACAAATCTGAGTTGGACACAAAGCATCAAAGTAAAGCCAGGAGAACATCAGTCAGCACTCTGTGTAAAGGAGGAAACAATTCTGAGAGAGGGCTGTTGAGCCTCAGTCAGAGCTCCCGCGTAGAGGAAGCACAGGTGCTGTAGTCTGGGTGAGAACGTAGCATACGATTGTACTCCGTGCTGCGCTCTCACGAGCCACATCCTGACAGGAAGTCCATTTTCCACCCACTTCCTGTCCCGGCTTAAAGGCAGTATGCCAGGTTGATTTGGAAACTGGATCTGGACTGAAAGGCAGGTTCTGACTTCACAATGAGTCTGAAGTTGTTTTTCCTTGTTTTATCCATTTGCATATCACACAGATGCACGGAAATAAACAGAAAAATTAATCTAAACTTGACAGGACAAATGTTTGTGAAAGTGTTAAAAAATATTTGTACTTTTGGTAGATGCCTGTAACCAAAGCAGCTGAATTCAACAAAAACATTGTTATCAGTTATGATAAAAATGCCCTACTGTTTGAGCTACACCGAACACTTATGTAACTACATAAGTCTCATAAACACTAGTGTGCCTTTAAAAATCAAAACATAACTAGTACTGGAATTCACATGTGAATTTAAAGCTACAGTACAGACCCCTTCATTTTTTGTTTAAAAATGAATAAAATATAATTACTGAGCAATAATGTATACATATCTGTACATATCGGTGTTCCTGTCTAAACGTAATTTGAATTGTCTACAATAATGAAACCCTGAGCTGTCAGGTCAGTGCTGCTGCACACAGAATTTGAAGAAGTCGGTTAGCAGGAGTTTAAAATGGACAGTTCTAAATGTCAACACTCATTGACCTCTGGGGAGCAATCATTGTCAAAACGAAGAAAGTTTTACAGGGCCCATGACAAAACAAGATCCAAACTACAGCGACAACTTGACGACTTTTTTTCCTGATATACACATTTTTAGAAAGTTTTAAGTGACACACCAAGCAGAAGGCTAAAGTTGGAAAACTGACCGTCTGTCAGCTCAAGTTTTGAAGCTTGCTATTCTACAGCATCGATACTGGACCATGTTGGTGAATTTTTGACCATTGGTGCACTGATATTCAAAACGGTAAGAGCTGCTTTGTTTTGTATATCTGGATTTCAAAATTTGGTTGCACTTTTTGAATAACGAACGTTGACTGCTGCCTCCTGCTGAGTTGGCTGTTGGCACTGTCGGTCTTTGCTGTGTGTTCAAGTGCAAATTTTTGGCTTAGCTGACATGAGGCAACAACACAGTAAGCTTTCATCGCTGCTCGTTCTTTATTGTTGGTTTGGTTTGTCAGGAGCTTTGCAGACAGAATTACAATCGAGGGTGGACGAACATTTGTTAAAATTTCTTAGAATTGCAATTCAGGAAATTCCAAATTGTGTGTAATTTCAATTATACTTCCTGCCACCAGTTCGGTTCAAATGCTGACTAAATTCTGAATTACACACAGCTCTAATAATCAGTGCTGTCAAGTTCACGCAGAGGTCAAAGGCCGCTGATTTTAAAGCTCAGTCTGGTGAAACCTAAAAATAAGCATCAAACTTTGAAATGAGATCTGTTGCTGAGGTCAGAGGTCAAACTGTCGTCCACAAAGCCTCCTTTTCAAAGTCACATTTTCCAAACATCCCGGGGCAATACGATCCACATAATTGCCTCACTCCTTCAGAGGGATGCATTCACGCAGCCTGGCCTGTTTGTTTAAAGACAACATCCACCTAACTCCACTGAAAACACACGACTGTTAGGGGTCAGCTTTTTAAACCTTCTTTATTGGCACCGAAGCCCTCTGAGAATGCTTCAACCCCACACGGTGCAAGAAGAACAGACACTACTGTGGATGAACAGAAACGCAGCAAAACAACTTTTGCCATGGTGGCCAGTTTTGTGGACGGGGGGTGGCCACACACATCTGCTCTGACTGAACATGGTGTGTATATATAACACATTTGCCACCCCACCATATGGAGACTGAATGTAAAAACACTTCAGGGCTGGAGGGTGGTCAGCTGTATCTCCTCCAACAGGCTCCATACTGGCCACTTATCTTCATGGTATGGTCTTTTGTACCATTTGTGAAGATTTGTATGCCGGTCAGTCTGCGGAGACGGAGTAGCTTTCTTTCTGCCGGCCTGTTTTGCCTGTTTGTTACGGTCATTCAGCTAAAAGCAAGAAACAGACACTTCCTTAACGCGGCTCTCTCTGCCAAGAGACTAAAATGCAATGCATCGGTCACATCCAGCAAGTGCACCGTGACATTGGGATGCAGGAAGGGAAAGGGGGAAAAAGGGAGCGAGAGGGAAGCAAGCGCCAGACAAGTCCAAACAGGCAATTTCAGTCTTAACCTGAGCACTACAAATGACTTCCTTGGCTTCGCTATAAGCCATTCTCAACTGCAGTGCGGGTGACTTTTCCAACAGAGCTTGTCCCTCTAGAGATCATGCTGGTTATTGTCTGATTCTGGGTAAATATGGTGTTCACCTTTCCGCCTCATTACAACTAAATAAACCCACCACATGATCATATCCCAATTACAGACAGCTGATAAAACAGTGTGCTGCCGATTAACTCGCGCAGCCAAGACCCTCGGCTCTAATTAGCTGTCTGACAGGCCGGATGTAGGACATGGACTTAAACATGTTTGTCTGCTGAACATATCATACAAATCTTTTAGGAGCTCAGAATGGCTGTTCACTTCGCTGTTCACCACACAAGTTTCGAATAACTAAATGAAGTGTCTGTGAAATTAAAATGTAATAAAAATATCAATCCCAAATGTAAGCAACATGATTATTTAAGCAACATGCTTATGCAGGGAATTCTGGGAAAATCTGAATTTTTCATAGCATTTTTATAAGATTATACAGTTAAAATTACACTTATTTCTTGCAGTGTATGACTTACACCTCTTTGGGGTTCATTATTATTCTGTCATCTTTTAAATACACTTCAAGTTCTTGACCCGCATTTAGGGTGAACCAAAGTATACTTTAGTACAGTATCATTTCTGTTAAAATATTTAAAAAGCAATATTGCACTACAGTTACTTTGTTAGTTAACGCAGAACAAAAAGGATAAAAGATTAAAACAATTATTTAAAATGTTATGTAAAGCAAAGGGCACTTTTTTTGCATCTGCATACAGTTTTTAAGATTTAAAGTAGGCCTACGCAACAAGTGCACATTTACACACACATCTTTATACAAAAGGGAGACGATGCAAATAACAAAAACCAGCAACATTTCACTAACATTTGACAGTTTCATCATTTAATGTAATTGTATTCTATGGACGATGCTGATGACAGCAATTTAGCTGATGGTTATTGCAGACATAAGCAACACGCTGTGAGATGGATCACTATTCACTCAACCGTGTCAAATATTTGGGAGGTAAGCTCTGATCTCTGCTTTTCATTACACCTTTAAGCTTCATTCCTCAGGAATGTAACCCTTTGCTCCGTAGACAGAGCAAGGTGATGTTTAGAGGAAAAATCCTAACGAAAAGAATTAAGCAGCTTTGACTGGGCATATAATTGCTTCCTGCAAGTTTACAGCTGAAGATTTTCCAGTCCAAAGTACAGCATTACAACAGCGGTACTGAAAGATTCCCTTCTACAGCATCCAAATCGCCGCACTTGTGCTGCAAAACTGAAGTTTTGAATTTACATACTTGAACTTGAAATGTGTATGACGCGGGGCAGATCTGGGTATGTACAATAAAACAATGTACATTATAAAATAGCAAAATATAACTGCTTGGCTACAACAGCAGCAATGACAGCGTCAATGAAGCCGCAGCATATGGTAGGTTACTGAAAAAGCAACTGTGTATAGCGAAATATGAAAACTGCAGCAGTATCCGTGCCAGTGTACTGCAGCTGTTACCCAGAAACTGCAGCTTAGTTCACGTTGCAGTGCAGCTCTCCGTCAGACCGTCAGTCTGAAGTGAGCTTTACTTGTATCGAACTTACTTGTACTGTATTATATAGTTGTTCATCACACAATACGTCATTTTATGCTATAAATCAGTCTTTCTCAATGCATAGATTGTATTAATATTACAATCACACCGCAGTTTGATGGTTTAAAGGGAAAGACCTGTAGATCAAAGACTTGTAGATGATAGAACTGACGTGACTTGACGTCAACGCGCCTCGTGATGAATACATGTGGAGGGGCTTAGAACACAGAGAACTTCAGCAGATGTAAAGTGGATGATCCGCTTTAGTGAATCTCTATGTTCTTTGAAGAATGATGGACTCATTCAGAGTTACAAGCCAAATGCACAGCTGCGAGATAAATGTAAGATTCAGTGACTTTAAAAAGACATTTTCCTTATCAGATGTTGACTTTAAAAAATACCTCACACCTCTCTCAGGTAACCGAAAATAAATGAGTGTGTTGTAGTAAAAGTAGAAGATAAATCTGTAGCTGACCCTAGAGATGGTTGGTAATGGACCGGACCACAGCTAAAAGTGTGTGTGATATACAAAGCAGTTTGTTGATAGAAGTTCTCTAATCACTGAACACAGGCAACAGAGCAGGATGTTGTCATAGCAATCTATCCTGGACATACTAGAATGACATGTTTAGAATGTGTTTTCGCAGACCTCTGGTTCACCTGCTCCCTACTGACACAAACGTTCACAGACATGCACAGAAACGTTCAATGGTTCCGGAAGATCTGAGATCTAGCTCTATACCCTGTCTTCATGGATCATTTAACCACAGAAGTGCAGTCCAGTCTTCTCATTTCCTGTTGAGAGACCTTAAACCTCTAGACTAACAGGAAGTAGTGTCTCAGTCATTAACATGCTTGTCTTGTCACAAGGTTTGGGGGGTGATTTGATTGATTTGCTGTTCTTCAGGCAATGCTGAGGTTGAATCATTGTACCTAAACACACGCTGCGCCATGCAAAATAATACACAAGTGAAGCACCAGGTAGGTTGGATGTAAAATGTGGCAAAAACCATTTGTGTGAAGGGGACTGTTGAATTAAAATGCTAATATTTTTATATAACTCTAATATTTTTATATATATTTTATACAAACTCTATGATATCTATAAAATTCACGTCTGAGCTGAATAACAGACTATAATAAAAACTGGAAATATATATGAAAACTGTTTTTTTGGAAGTAAAAATTACTAATTAAAAAAAAACGATTTAGTTTACAGTGAAAATGTAAGACAACAACAATATTTTTATTGTTTGATTAAAACATAGCGTATATTGGTACCATAGGTCTGTAGTAAAGAAACAATAAAAAAGATCGAATTTCCTTTATTAACTTCATTTTTTTCTAGTGAGAACATCTTAATATTGTTGTTCACAATAAATGATTATTTGCTATGATTTATAAACTGATTTTATATTTGCTTACAAATTTTTTTTTTTAATTACATTTTTTTTCATTGACAGTACTGTTTCAAATTCAAACATAAAGCCTAACCTTTTACCCAAACCCTAAACCGTGACTGTGATATATGCTTTCATATAATCCAAGGTCCAATTTGTGCTATATGATTTTGCCATTTAATATAATTGTTGTCATCAGAGTATGTTGGCTACTTATAGCAGAGCTTATATAGTGTATAATGCGGCAAATTTTTGAACTTTATGTCAGTTTACTCTTTCTCAGGGCTGATCTAAACCGTCATGACTCATAAAATATACAAGCATCCAAAAGCATCCTCTAAACACCATATTTTTACTGAGTGTCTGGCATTCTGCAACTGCCAGTTTTTTACTTTAAATTTATCAGTAGTTTTATAGTGTCAGTTTTTTGGAGAGAACTGGATATACGCCTACAAACAAATATTGAGATATATGGGCCTGTAAAAACAGTTCTTGTCATGAAACCGAGGCAACGGGGGATTGACAGACAACTGCTGTTGATTATAGAACGAGGAGGAGCTGGACTTCAATGTGGCGTCAAAAGACTAGGTTTTAATGAGAGGGCAAGAAAACGAATCTGTAGTCACAAAAGAAGGGGGAAGGAGAAAGACGTAGAGAAAAACGTTGAGGAAAAAAGTTCCAAGTGGGGTGGGGAACCATCTGGACTGGTCTTGACCTGAGAATCTGACAAAGCCCTATCATTATTGGTTACTTAGACGTATTCCAGACACATCTCATGTCACAATTGTGATGAAAGCTCACTCGCTCGTTGACCTCACACAAACACTGTTGACATTGTTGAGAATCAGTCATTTGGTCAGGGAAAAGCTGCATTAATTTTCGATGACGGACGCGCAGACTGCACCCTTTTGCCGTCATCTCCTGCTTACCTTTGTACAGTTTGGCTCCCTCGACTACTGTAGGAAGGAAGTTACTGGGAGTCATCTTCCATCCCTTCTCTTCTTCCTACAAAACAGGCAGTTTGTATTAGGGTGGGTCTTTCACAAGAACAGCATCACTGTTTTTCTGTATACGAACTTCACATAGACAAGTTCTCAGAAGTAAAGTCAAGTTATGGATATATCAGAGACGCAGAGATCGCACATGAGCGATCAAGGCTCTTCCCAGGGCGCACTGCTCTGTTGCGGGGTCACCCTCAGCACTGGCATTTTAATGATGTGAATACACAGCGGGGGCTGAACGCGATGCCGCGAGCGTGATTTACGGTGCCTCCTGTTTTCCTTTCTCTCAACTAGGGGTCGCGCATTAAAAGTAAATCAACGTCCTCACATACTCACGCGAATGTTTGGCTTGCGTGTCACAAGCACACACTCGAAACCGCAGAGTGCGTCTGCTTGGGAGTACAGCATTTTCAGAAAGAGTAAGCCAAATGCATGCTGTATATTTTATGGGCCGTCTTTCTTTAAACACATTTCTCCATTAGCGGCTAATGACCCCCAAAAGAGACACAAATCCATCTGAAAATATGAAAGGTACTTAAGAGCCTGGGAGCTGTGATTTATGATTATTCATGTGGCATTAGACAGAACTTCCAAATGGATCTAGCAGATTATATCAAATAAACCTGTGGCCAGGTCAAAAGGATTTATGTGCAAAAAGGATTTATTTGCCAGGTTCAATTGATTTAGTCAGTTATAGGGATCAAAAAATCAAGGTTTTAAAAATGTGTTTCTTTTATTTTCTGATAAATTGTTTTTTTTAAAGATTTTCAACCTGCATGTTTTATATTATTCAAAATATATCTCCTTTAGTCATGTTGTTTTTATCAAATAAGTTTGAATAGTGGTGGAAATCCGTTACTAATCACAGATTTAAAAACATTCTTTGCACAACTATGTATTTGGTAGTGCCTTAGTTGATCTTTAACAAGCAGCCTTTGAGTGGCACTTGAAAATTTAAACTAGGCCTGAACTAGGCCAACATAAGAGCTCTGACAAAAATTCCTTAATTAACTATTGAAAGGCTCAGCTTTCAAACAGGATGTGAGCCTTTGAAAAAGGTCAGATTGGTCTTTCGCCTCATTGTGAGCAGATATCAGTGGTTCGGGTCTCCAATGAGGATTACAGGTGCTCTTATGAAGGAAAGCAAGAACAAAGGCTTCATTCTAAAACTCCGGAACGCAGCCAATCAGCATGAGCGGGCATTTTAATCGCTTGACTGCCTCACAGTAGCCACTGGTCAGCATATGACGTTCAGAGGTCAGCTCAGAGAACATTAAACCTCACATGAACCTAAATCACTTTGGACTTAAACACGAAAGACTGCTGCCTGCCACCAGTAAGGTTCAAAACATCGCTTGTCTAGTTTATCTTAACTCTTTGTGAAAATAAAATATTGGAACACAGGAAGTCTGGATGTCGTGGTACAGAAAACAGAAGCTATATCTATGTTTAACAAGAGGAAGAGTTCTGAATAGGGAGAGCAAGAGGTTATCAAGAATGCTGTCAAATCTAGTTGGAACAAAGCTGGAACGCCTTGCTGAAATCACAGATATTTCCGGAGACTGTCGATGAGTTTAACAAACTAATATCCCCAGCATTCCTAATTTTAATCTACCCTGAACAGAACACTGGCAAGGATGTTACAGTTCTCTAGACATTTGCGATGCGCAATTATGCGTGACAATATGAGCGTACTGAGTATGTTAAACGTCTTTTTCTAAGATGGAATGATGCAAGTGCTGCTATGATAAGTCATAATTCTCTCATCTATGACTCTTTTAACTTAATAGCTGGAAACTTCAGGCCTTCTTGCCTCAGGGAAATCGGTGAAATGAAACTGTCTAGCACAGATGCTGAAAGGAACGCCTATAACTCTGATTTCATCTGACTGAAATGCAAATAAGGTTATAAGAACCTGCCTGAACTTAAGACATCGGCCAAGGTAACACTAAATGAGAATGTACAATGGAAAACAAAGTGGTCTGTAATCAAATTCTTCACCTAAAGTCAGCACTATGCAGTTCAACCAAGTCTGGTTCACTGTGAGTGGACGTGACCACAAAGGTAATCTGAGTCACTGGACACTCAAATTCGTGCAACATCAGCTGATTTAATTCTGCAGATACAGATACTTTAAAAATACTTTATTGATTTGTGTGCAATAGTGATACGTTTTAATCAAGGCATGGCCCCACCTCTGTATCTCCTTTCCCCTTTTTTCCTTTCATCTTCCCTTTCTTCCCTTTCTTCTTCTCTTTGCGGTCATTCCCTTTTTTGTCTTTCTCTCTTTTTGACTTTTTATTCTTCTCCTTCTCTTCCTCTTTAGCAGCAAATTCAGCAGCAACCTTCAAAAACACGACATGTTAACATTCTTAAACAAGCATGAATGAAAAATGTTATTCTGTATCTAAAAAAGTACCAATCAAAATCCTTATGAAATCAAATAATATTTATTAGCAAATATATGATGGATAGCGTCTGGATGGATGCAGCAGACTGATAGTAACCTGTTCTGGTGTCTTCTGAGCAAATATAGACGCAGACCCTCCATCCTCGGGACTTGGGAGGTCGGGGAACTTCCCTGTGGCATCTCTAAACACACAAAAGCAATAATGCAATTTAATATTTAATTAAAAAGCGTATTATATTATATGTGTATTTAGAAATTTAATTACATTTTGAACTTAAGGTGACATTCTAGATTGTTTTTAACAGCTGAAATGCACAGAGGATGAATTTAAAATTTATATTGAGAAACTAAGGTCTACACAGAAACCTATTACCTATAAACCTTTTTTAGTTTTTTTAAATTTCACTCCCAAAAAGTAAAATATATGAGAAGAACTCTACGTGAAAAACACAATTTTCCTTAAAGATTTTTTAAAGATGAGGTAACACATACTTCATTTTCTGTGTGAGCATATAGCTAAACAGAGCAGATCGCATGAACAAAGGCAAATCCATCATATTTGAACTGTGAACTTCACACATGGGGAGGATACATTAGCCAGGTCCAGCGCTGACTCTCCGGGGAGCTGGGGCAGGTTTAGAATAACAGGGTAAAAGCGTCAGTCAGAGAGCTCTAGCTAACTTAATCAGTAGCACACTGCTAAAACTCGCTTCCAATGTGGTAGCTCATGCTGAAAGCTGAACTACTGTAATGCAGTGGATTGAATTTCAACTAAATCTGTTCACTTGAAGAAAAATAGATTCACTTCGTTCTGAATAATCCAAGCATGTTTTTTATTCGACACCTAAATAAAGGGACTGTACAATGAAAGTGCTGAGCTACCTCAGTGCAGAGTGCATTAGTGCCCACGCAATTGTTCAGTGATGTTGTATTTTTTTCCATTTTCCCATACAGATCTTTGTTGAAGTGTTATGTCATTGAACCACCTACAAGGTGAATCAGAATATTTCAAACACAAAGGTATTGGAAAATTGAATATATACTATTTTTACATGCCTTGCTGCGTGTTTCACTGCAGATTCAAAGGCAAATTTCCACTGAGTGGTGCTAAAACACAGGTTCTGTACGTGAACTCTGGCACATTTATGTTATGTTGATATAGGTATGTTTAGCAGTGGTTCAAAACTGGAATATCCGTGGACTGTTGCTAAAAGTTAATGCTCTATCTTGTTGGAAATATGCCCTATACCCTAAACCGTAAACCTACCCAATAGTGTTAAGAAATGCAAAACTGATATAAAATGGCATTTCCTGATGCAACCGTGCTATTTCAACTTTTACACAGAGTTAAACTGTTTTGTTGAGATTCAAACCGGTGCTCCCTGCCTCTCAAGTACATCTCTGATACTCCGTGAGCTACAGAACAAACCTGCTATCTATAAAAACCCATAGATAAGAAGCTGGATATGTGTGATACTAATGTTCCAAGACCATCAGTTTTAAAATATCCCAGCATTTTGTTTTGAAGTCATAACATAAAATCAAGTAATGGTGCAAAAATTATGCCTTATTAATCGAAACTGTGTAAATTTGTGTGAAAAGCAGTAAAAGGATTTGGAGTTTTACTGCCTCTAATGTTGATTTCGTTTGAAAACTGCTGCAATATATTAGAATGTATTTATTTCTCTTGCTAAAAACTGCACCGAGGTATGATTATGCCATGAGACCAGGTAGAGAAATCATACTGATTCCAAACCATAAACTGAATTTTGTTAGCATGATGAAAATTGTAATAATAAAGTGCTTATATGTTTTGCAGCATATATCTGTTTGGCTGTTCAAATACTTCACCTTTCACTCTTCCACTTCATCAGCACATGGAAACCACACCAACATACTTCACCTTGCAGGTCTTGACCTGGTATCCCACACATCCCTTATACAACCAGCAGGGGCCCACCAAGGTCATTGGAAGGGGCCAGAGAAAGGGGCCACTAACCATAGACAAAGCTACTGAACCCCCCCACAACACACACACAACATTGTGTTGTCCGACTGAGATGACTTATGACTGTTGTCTCCACATTAATGGGCAGCAGCATGCAGTGGCAGGCCGTAAATCAGGCTGGAATGCACTAATCAGCCCAGTCTCACTCTACACACTTGAAAATAGCACATGCATTAGCTAAGCATAAACAGCCCCTGGTAAAAGTGACCATCGCTTTGACTGCTTACATTCCAGCCTCTGTAGAAAAGGAAGAGACGAAAGACCAGGAATGTACTTTACAATTAGAGTGAAATAATGGATTGAGTGGACGGAGATGCAAGCAAAAGCTCTTGAGAGTGTGTAAGGAAATTAGCAGATTAGCAAAAGGAGACATTGGGGGAAGTCTAAGAGGTAGAAGATTGCATAGAAGTGATTAGTTCAAGAGATTCTGAGAAAGTAATGGAGGAATGCCAAGGAACAAAAAGCCATTTTTTTTCATAGGTGGAAAAAATAGTTTCGAAATTTTGCAACAGTTTGGTGCAATTACTTACACCTTTCTATAGTACTGTCCATAATAAAGAAAAATACAGGTCTTTTAGTTTAAAACATACGTACCAAGTTTGTTTTATGTGGTTTTAAAAAAAAACTTACCGTTTTACAGTTTTACAAAAATGTGTCCAGTAAAAATTAAAAACTTTTTGTTACAGGTTAAAATCGTGAGCAAACATTTTTAATTTTTCCTTTTTTAAGGTCATTCAAAGGCAATTTTTTAAAATAATTATTATTTATTTTATTACCTTGACATATAGTCAGTAGGAACTGTGCAGAATGTCCTTTTTTTATTACACACACACGCACATTATTATTATTATTATTATTATTACTTTATTATAATAAATGATCTGCTCTTATCAAGGGGTAATTTTTAAAAATCTAATTTTTTTCTTCTTTACCTGACCTAATATTTGACTAACTTATAAATCCCACATATAAAAAAAATACATTCCCTTCACAAGAAATGTATTCATGCAACGCAAATGTATGAATTGCATTTTTCCTCAATAAATTAATAGACAGGACAAAAACAATGTGAAAACTGTAACCCTGCTGTGTATTCATAAATTTTGTGTATGGCTTACCGACACTCAAGAAACCACTGGCGTATTTGTTCTTGCAGACTCTCTTTAATATCTGGCCCATCGACAGACCACACCGACTCTTTGATGTTGACCAGTTCCCTCTGGTACTCAGCCTCATGTTCCTCCTGCACACAATGCCTCCTGCTTTCCACCTGCTGGGCATGCAATTGAAAGGGGCTGGGGGTCGTTTGCTGGGCTGGTATCTGGAAACAGGGCACCAGGAGACAAATGATGGAAAAACTGACAACAAAGGGTACATAAAGTTCAGAATGTGGTGTGATCGAAAATAGCAGGAGATATGCACAAAACAACAAATTCAAGAAAAGACTTTCACTTTTCACTTAAAACTGGCAGAGCATCCCGGTGTTTACCATTCCCAAAAATATCATCTCCTCTAGACACTCCTTGTTGATCCTCCTCCTGTCTCTATACCCCCGCCAAACCTAGAAGACAGAGCGAAAAACACATCATAATAGCAAGAAAGGTGGAAAAGTGAGGACACATACCAGAAATGATACTATCATAGTCACTTTGACATCAAGTACATTCTTCTGCTCTTGTGTTATCTAGTGAGAAACAATCTGCCGTCTTCTTGCATTCACTGTGGACTTTTGAAAGAGAGGAATGTACTGAAAGCAACTGAAATTCTAGCAAACTGATTTTGATCATTTATTTTGTCATTGAAGATGTGGGGAGGTTTGTATTTAGATAACCCCAACAACTATGGCAAATCAATCTCAAGACTCAGCTCACAACTTATAAATGCAGGCAGGGAATTTTTTTGTGTTTTTTTAATAAATCCTCCTTTTTATTTTGAACGACAATTATGCTAAGACAGCAACGGCCAACTGAAGAGAGAGGATTATGTTTCCAGGGTTTCACAGCACAGAAATCTGCTGTGAGCTACAGAATAAGAGCGAAGGGAGGATTAGTCCGTATGAAAACAGCCTTGCAGTGTGAGAGCCCAAAATCTCTGTTCATCACCTCCTGTAATCGCATTCACTCCACAGCACAAAATGCTTGTTGTATGAGCTTTTTTTGAAAGTGAATTACCCATGAGCTACCCACGAGGAGCTCCGGCTATGCTTTTCTGTACCTTTTCACTCAATGTCAGTTTCACACCTGCACAGCAAAAACTTCAGAGCTCCGAAATCATATCTGCTATCTCTTTCAGGCTACATCTATGTCTGGGTTCAACAACCGTAGCGAACACTCACTCAAAAAGACGTCAGGATACATGAGCTCAGATTTCATGATTAAGACGGTACTGAAAAAAAACACCTAAAATTCAGGAATGCTTTCCTTTTCCCATCTCTCAACACTACAATGCTAATCTCCCTCTTGCTGCCAAAGGGCCTACAAGCACATTATTCCCACAGATGAGTTGGACATATATCTTTTATGCTTGGGTGGGATCGCATGTCATTCGTAGTCCTTTGTGAGTGGGCTTCACGTCAAATGTGACAACTGATGACTGTGATAGGAGATGGCCTGACCTCTACAGCATTTGAGTTCATTCACAGGTAGGGCAGCAGGCACTTATTATTTATTTAGTTATATATTTATTGATGCAATGTTACGATGTAATCTTCAGGTCCATAATTGTTTTTTATTTACTTCCTCAACAGCCAGTTGGCATACTCTGACGACACTGAATGTGTAGTCCTAATGTTCATTCATGAATACCTGTGAGACCTGTGAGAAATGTTCACCAACCAATAAATAAATAAAGGTTAAAAATTAAGGGCAATATGATGCACTCATGTTTTTAAATTCTCTAACGATTGTCGTAATTCCCCTAAGTAATGCTACTTTGTTTAGTCAGTGTGAAAATGTGAATTGAACAACTACAAATGTCTTGTTCATCAGACTTTCAGTTAGTAACACTATAACCGAAAACAGAGATTAACCAAATATAGTTATTATATATAAAACAGATATAGCCCTAAACCTATCCGTCTCTGGGGTTTCAGACAAATTGTACAAAAAATGTGTACGAATTAACACAAATTAGTAATATACATACGAATTTGTCGTGAGATTGTTGGTTTTATAGAACTTTTCACATATAAAGCGAACTGTGCCATCTTTGTTTCTGAAAGAGCAATCACAATACAAAGCAATGATATTTAGAATATAATTTAAAGTGATTCTAATATAAATACGCCTCAGCACTTAATGCACAAAATCTCAAGAACAGTGACGAATGTAAAAAATACGAGCCTTTAACATCACAACAGAATTACTAACTAACAGTAATGTAATAACAGAAAGTTGTAAAATCAGCAACACAAAAGATATTTATCACTGTCTGACAGTTATCACTGCTTTTACTAAACTTTTAAGCTTGCAAAATTAGTTTGTTTAACAATTCTTGGATATATATACCAGTTAAAACAATGATTAATTGCACGTAGAGCTTCAGAGTTCTTGAAAGATGCAGATTTTGGAATGACTTGAGGGTGAGTAAGTAATGAAAGGCAAACCATTTTAAGTGAAATATTTCCTTTTATTGCCTAACATTTTCCCACATCATTTATTTATTTTGGCAGTATGAAACCCATCTATGCAATGCATCAGTTGATGCAGTGATGTCTGATACCTTCTGAATGCAGGTGGCTGCCTGGTTAGGGTCCAGCATGCTAGAGTTACCCTGAAGTCTTCTTTGTTCCTCCTGCCGAATTGTCTTCATGAAGTGAGCTCTCAGTCTTCCCTGCCGAGCTCGCTCACTGACCTGCAGCAGCCACACAGCCCGCTCCACAGACATGGACTGAACTGGTACCTGCTTAACCAGACACCAGAATCACATACATCCAGTACTTTGCACAGCTATTATTGTTTGACTTGCATGACATGCATTTGTATGGAGAGCTTTTATATTTCATTGACTGTGACACACTCACAGTTTTATGTTCCTGACGTCCTCCTTTAGCCAAAATATGAGCCAACATCTTTTCTCTCTCTTTCAGTGCCCTCATCTTCTCCCTCACAAAATAGCGTGGAATAGGCACCTCAAGATCCTCCTAAAACGAGAGTCAAACCATTTTCAGCTATTACAGCCCTGAATAGAGAAGGTCATATGTAAAACTAGTGCACTAGTGACCCCAATTAGTTTCCACTAAATTCAGAGAAAAACAAGAGGCTTAGCTCACTAAAATCCACTTTGACATTGAGCAGCTAAATCTTCCCCAAACCCAAATCTCCTAATTCCCTTCAGGCCCTCTGCTCTGAATGTACAACCACAAGAGACCAAAACATTCCCATGTTATCTCACTCACAGGTGTCATTTTGAAATCCTGCAACATGTCATCAAAGTAGTGAAACTCTGAGTACTCCAGCTCTACCATCTCGTTCTTCAGCTCTACAAGTCGTCCCATCACCCCCTCAAGAACCTGGTGCACAACGCGCCTCTTTTGGGGGTGAACAATCTGATCATAAACCTCCTCCAGGGCACGGAATATCTTCAGGTAGCGCAGGTAGAAAGTTGCCAGCGTCTGAAAGACCTGAAGACGGTCCTTTTGAGGATGGAGCTGCATTGTGGGATATTCATCCTCCAAAAGGTCCTCCAAAGCTCCCTGGGCAGCATCCCACATTTGGCCATATGCACTGGGTAGAGGAAAAAGATTATATTTATGATAATAACCCCGTAAATTGTACGTTTTATTTCTGCTGTCACTTTATTAGTGTATGGATAGCGTTACGTTTGATTACGTTTGTTATGCATGCCAATTTATATAGGATTTTCCATATTTAAAAACTCCATGGCCTTCCACAGCAATCCGTCTTTGAAATGAAATCAGCGGAGACGTGTAAATCTGCAGTAGTGCTTGTTAACAGGCCTAATTACACCTGTAGAGAGCACCTGCCCTCTGGGGAAGTTTTCCCGACCCTCGGTTTTTAGGCCCTCAGGCCAAAATTAGCCCCAGTGTCTGACTGTGCAACCTAAATGTGGAAAACCACAGAACGCACACTGAATTCACTGTAAGTCAGCATATTAGGCCACATAATAGAAGAAATCCCCTGACAAACATTATTTCTCCGTTCCTCGTTTTCTAAAGTTGAATACACATGAATTCCACAGATGTCCTCTGACCTCTTTGACTCCCTTGCGTGTGGGTGCTCCTTTTGTGATGGTTGAAAGAGTTCATGGCGAGGGTGAAACCACCTTCTTTTCTTATTCTGATGGGCCCATACAGTATTGTTCCCCTCTGGGCATTAGCACTGCCAAGAGCTACTCAAATTGTAGGGATGGCAAAATCAAAGGAGGGGACGGGATAGTTAGAGCGGAAGGGGGGGGGGGCTGGGGAGGAGCTGTGGGGGAGGAGGTTAGAAGGGTGGTTGTAAAAGAACATTTACAATAAAATAGAGAGGCGCCTCTTAGAGATATCTTAAATATGGCAGACAACAAAGGAGGAAATACTACAGTTCACCACAAATCTGCAGAAACTAACGAATGTCCACAGAAGACAGCGAATGATGAGAAGCACTTTACACATGCAGTACTACTAAATCGAATGGTCATCTTTAGAAAACTAATGGTGTAGGATGACTGAAAATAACATACTTCCACCTACACGAAAGCTGATTTGAATAGCTCCGATTTGAGCACAAAAATACTGCTGGTTGTCAGTAGTTTGGCTCTGTGTTGCCATAGGAACTGCAATACAATGTAGACTTTCTCCTAGTAGGCGTTCTTACTATAACTCTTTTCTTCTTTTGAAACTTTCTTTTTTTTTGCTCATAGAAATGTTGCACGTTACCTTGTTACAAAATCAAGCCTGAGTTAATAGCTGTAACAAATATTCACTTTCTCACACAGACATTACGCGTTTTTAGTTAATTATAAACACGTTCTTGGCGTCACGTCAGCATTCCCCTTTTGCATTGGAGTGCGCAAAGCACGGTTATTACTCACCTCTGCGACATCCTTAGCGATTCCACGCGCTAGTTTCTGAATATCAGAGGGATGCCACAATTGCAAGCCGCCGCTTTCGAAACCGAAATGGTTAAACGAAGCGAGGTAAACCGTCCAAGCAGCAAGTCTCGATTAGAATTCATCAGTTAAGCATTTCTAACTAGAGTTGGACAAGTCTCGCGCCAGGCAGGCTGCGGTTTTGCTCTGCGCTTCTGACAGCTGCCATGGCAACCAGATCAAAGCCTCTTCACTGCTTCTGAAAAAAGGGGGCACAGAGGCGACTGGTCAAAAACGGAATACAATACTCTATCAACTATAACGCATAACGCGATTCTGACGCATAATGAATGCACCAGCCGCTCGTTTTCGTCGTTTCCTTATCTTATCCGATAAGCCTCGAGCACGTCAAGCCTCTGTTACTAACAAGCTCTTGTTTGGCATCCCGCTGCGCAACACAACGCGACGCGACGCGACGCCACGCTTGCGTAGCTCGGCTCATTCAATGCATGAATGCAGGTTTGGCCGTTTGTTAACAAAGCAGTTTGGAAAAGTCTTCTGACGCAGCACGTTTTGAAATAATTGCTGTCAAGTTGGAAGCAGAGCGAGCTGTTCCTTTTTTTGTCGTATGTCTGGTCTGCCACACATTGTTTGAATTCTATAGCCGAAAGACCACGTGGGCAGGTAGGTATGCAAACGCAGACTGTGGAAAAGCAACGTGCAACTTATTTATCAATGGACGCATCATTTGTCCTTGTCTCCTACTTTGCTGGTGGTCCCGCCATGGATGGAGGTTTCTAAAGTGCTCCCTTTATACAGGCTTCAATCTGTGATGGGATGCGAACAGCATCGGGCTGCTGATAGCAATTTGTTAATAAAACCGTTTGTGATGTTTTCGTTTTATAGAGAGAAAGAATTGAATCCAAAACCAGCGTTATTTTGTGAAAACCTTTTATTTCCTTTCCTGCAGACATAGTATGGACTCCAGTGGAAACCTAATAAGATGGAAGGACCATTTTAACAATCTTTAATTTGGAACATGTCTCGGTTTACCAGACTACGCCCCTAACCAAAACCAAATGTTTTTCGACTGCTGGATTTCAATGCATGCTTCTCACAAAAAGACCTGATGGTTTCCACCCTGCGTGGTCTTCAAACGGAGACCATTGAACAATCAAATGTTGGTGAAGTTGCCTTTAATGTGGGAGCTGTTATTCTGGAAAGTCCTTGCATGTGTACGTGTTAAATCCCATTTAAGGGTCAGCTACACAATTTACGTTTATTGTTTTGGCAGTTGTACAGTCTCAGTTGATATGTTTGCATTGATCAGTCAAAAAATAATGCTGGCAACACAACATTTTCCATGTAACGTTGTGGTTACAGTTGCATTCATCTAGCTTATCTCTTTCCATCGGTAGGAAGCCAAATTACGTTGAATCAATGCACTACTGCTTCTGCTTCGTTCAATCCGTAATTCTAAACAATTTATCCTATTAAGATTGCATTGATAACGTTGAGAATGTTTTATTTGGGTTTCCACTTTTCCATATCACACACAATAGGCGCTGGCCCTTAGCCAGAAAATATAAAGCTAAACAGAGGCCAGCTGAAGATTCAGAACAGGTGAGCTTCCTTGTGGTTAAATTTAGCAGACTGCCTGGAAGTCTTTGTGGGATTGCCAAGAGGATGCAAAAAGAATAATACAGTCGTGGGACAGGAAAAATAACAAAGCAAAATTCACCTGCTACTAACAAACAGCAAGTCGCAAGTTACAACTTAAGTGAGACTTTAACATGAAGCACTAAGTCATATGACATTACGACAAATTATTATGATATTTGAATACTTATTTTATAATTAGTCATTAATAAACCAGTTGGTAGCCTACATTCTCTTAGAAATGTGTAACTTATATAACTTTTTAAAAGGAATGCTAGCAATATAATATATTTGTTGTTACAGTATTCGTGAATGAAAAGTGCAAATCTAAAATGCTTTACTCACATAAAAATCTGGAGACTGTTTGAACATACAGAACATTTCACTCCTGAATATTTTTTTTCTAAACAACTCAAACAAAAACACAAAAGCTTATTCTGAAAGTCGAACAGCCTTTTTGTTTATATCGCTATTTAAACAGGGAGTGGAAATCCGATGTGTCGCACGTCCTCCACTCACATTGTTGTTGGACAGAAACTTGAGTGATTCA
The DNA here is from genome assembly GCF_018831695.1 of Puntigrus tetrazona. NCBI lineage: Eukaryota > Metazoa > Chordata > Actinopteri > Cypriniformes > Cyprinidae > Puntigrus > Puntigrus tetrazona. Next base: position 7,055,854 of record NC_056704.1, on the reverse strand, counting down.
CTTTTCCGATCGGCCTCGGGAGGCGTTACTCGCGGCGCTATATCAGCAAGTGCTGTCGGAGCGCAGAGGAACAATCACGCCATCCTCTCGCACGGATAACCACGAGACGTTGACATCTTCTCCAGGCGTCAGAATCTCGCTACCGAAGTCCAGGAGAACCAGAACACACCGCAAGTATTGTAAGTCTGTTTTCCACGTCTTGTTTGCGTGCGCGCGTGTCTGCGCGCGAGGTTTTGGTCTTTAAACGCAGCCTTTTCGTGCGCGCATCGGACCGTACCTAATGATCTCCGAACAGTTCAAACTAATCGTAAAAGGTGTTATAAGTTATCAGTTTTAATATTGACTTTATAGCCTCACGCAATTTGCTCTGATTTAAGTTAAGGTACTTAAAAAGCACTTTTTAACGCGAGTCGAAACTCTCGGTTGGAGGTGTGGATTAGCAGTTGTTTCATCCCGCGGATTTGTCCCTTTAATAGCAATGTCCATTTGTATTTCATTTGACATAAAATGAACGTTGTTGCACATTAGAGAACACTTTAAATCCATATTTTAAGCACGTGCGCTCTTGCGTCTTGTGTAAAGGGGCCAGGTAGAGGAACACTTTGTTTCGATACCCTTTCGGTCTGTTTTCTTGGTTCCTGTGAATCCATTCATGCTACAAAATGAGGTTGTTTGTTGGTTGAGGTATGGAGAAGTCGCGTTTTGTTCAATTTTAAAATTGCATGTGAATTTTACTGGAATTTAGGACCAAAGGTGGTTTCGGTGATGGGCAATATTCGCTTCTGCAACTGACTTATTATTATGAGCTACCTTTTTTTTTTGCAGCATTTTACTTTCATGGGATTTGTTTTGCTCATTGAATAGTTGTTTTCCACGCAATAATGCTTACAGTGAAGATTGCATGCTTTAACCATGACCGACGATTCCTTGCAAAATGCTTGGAGTGAAACAATACTGAGTTTCAGTGGAACTTAGAGACTTCAAGTGAGAGAGACGGGGAGAGAGGGGGAAGGAGGGCACTGGACGGAGAGTCTCTGTGTCCTCAGAGCTAACTCTTTGTGCGGGCAAGTGTGCTTGCTGCCTGGGGCCGTAAGATCAGGTGAGGGGGCTGCTGTGTTTGAGCAGTGTAAATGCAATAGCTTTACAACAAGGCTGGGGGACGTCATGGTGGTGCTTGAGGCCGTATGTAACGGACCATCACATTTTATGACACCTGATTTTTTCAATTGCAGCTAAGTCCGGTCAGAGGCTTCGCTGGCCTTTTTGTCTCCGTAATCTAATGATGTCCAGCTCTGTCTTTGTTTTAGAAGATCTTTGCATGTAAGGATCACAGAATGCATTAAGAGCAGCTGTGCCACTTCTCATATTTCCTTTAATGATATTAAGGTCAGCCGCTAACTGTGTTCCAGGGTCAAAACAGCGGGTTGATTTGGAATAAAAATAAACAAGCCTAAACAAATTCTATCACTTGATGGTTCTTTAGCAAAACACGACAGGCCAACTGGAAATGGATGGTTTGTTTATATTAAACGTATTTTTCCGTGTTCACTTTAGAAATGACAGATTAAGTAAGAGCGTAACTGTGTTTATCATTTCTGCTTCACCGCACAAATTTTTAAAAGCGTACTTAAACGGTCCAATGCTTTTATTATTATTATGCAAGCCCTGAGGATTGAAGATCAAAACTGTGTGATTAGGGATGTGTGTTTGGGAATGTGTAAATGAAAAACTTTGACATAGCGCCAGTGTGGCTGTTTTGTGTTCTCTTTAGCTTTTGTCAGTTCAAAGCCTGGCATTCAGCACTCAAGCTGAGCATATAATTTTAAGAAAAGAACCTTTCACCCCTCTGTGTCGCAGAGGGAGCAGCCACCGCCCATCCTCCTCTCTTCTGTCTATGACTTGTCTCTCTTCTAACAGGCATCAGTCTCTCTAATGCCTCCAGAGGCATTGCACTCTGTTCTCTATCATTGTACTCTATTGCATGGCCCATTGGTTATGTTGAACTTTTTGTATAGGGAAAAAGCCTCCCATTTTCCATGGATATCTGTTTAGTTATTCACTGGGTCATTGCATGATAGCTGAGGTCTGCCAACAAGTTTTGCTGCTGGGAATCTAGTCCTTATGTTCAGCAGAGCAGTACGACACAGCCTTTGAGCAATGAAGCACTATTGCCTTTTTAATTAATTTAGATTGATAATATTACACACAATAAAGTAACACTAAAGCTAATTTTTAACAATTTGTAAAAAATGTTGTCTGCAAAATCATTTGCAGATGTTCATGATGTTATGTCAATTGTAATGCATTGTAAAATGTCATATGGTGCGACTCTTAAAAAATTATACATTATTTGTGAACAAAAGTTTTTTTTACCCCTTAGTAAAATAATAATTAGTATGTATACCATCACAAGTATTCAAAATATGCTCTTAATTTTTACTTGATGGTTACACCATATGACATTAATTCATGAATACAAAAAAGTATGAATACAATATACGTGTACCTTTATTCTTGTTTGTTATTAACTCTTCCATCTTCGATTTTGTGATACTAAATTCATATATTTAGTACAACCCAGTAACTCTGGGAAATAAACCCATGCAATGAACCCCCCACAACCCCTTATCCAGTACAAGGTCCTTCCCTCCGACAAGAGACCCTGTGTTTTCGAGATGTGTTTCAGATTATGCGTGTTTTATAAATAAACTTTCATTGTTATACATTTTTTCTGTCCCTTTAATTAGACCCTATTCGTGTTAATTTTTGTCTGCCTACATGTAATTGTTTATTTATTTTTTCCAGGTCACTGCCATTGTGTCCAAAAAGCGGTAATAACAAAGACGTGCCAAGATGAGTGTGAACGTGAACGACTTTAATGACATTCTGGACGTACTGGGTGATCTGAACTTCTCAACCCTTGACGATAATGTCTCCCATGTGGAAGTGTGTCACAGCACCTTCAGCCAGAGGGCTCTGCTCTATGCCCTCTCTATTCTCTACATCTTCCTCTTCATCATCGGCCTCGCCGCCAACGCTCTGGTGGTGTGGGTGAACGTGCGAACTGAAAGGAAACGATACGAAACTCACCTGTATATCCTCAACCTTGCCATCGCTGACCTCTGCGTAGTGGCCACTCTGCCGGTCTCCATTAGTTCTCTGCTTCAGCTCGGCCACTGGCCTTTCGGTGATGCCATGTGCAAAATTACACACCTGATCTTCAGTGTCAACCTCTTCAGCAGTATCTTTTTCCTTACATGTATGAGTGTGGACCGCTACCTGTCTGTGAAACTTTTCGGAGACGGTCCCAGTCAGAGGAAGAGAAGGACCAGGCAGCTAATCTGTGTTGGCGTTTGGCTGCTGGCGTTCTTTGCCGCCCTCCCCGAAACATACTTCCTCCAGGCGGAGAAATCCAGCCATTCGGACAGCATCATATGTAAACCAGTGTACCCGGTGGACAGTATTAAGGAGTGGACAGTTGGAATCCAAATGAGCTTCTTCATGCTCGGCTTTGCCATCCCCTTCCCTATCATAGCTGTGTTCTACATCCTCTTGGCCGGTACTATCCAACCCTCAGCTGACCAGGAACGCCGTATCAGCCGTCGTCTCATCTTCACCTACATTGTGGTCTTCCTAGTGTGTTGGCTTCCCTACCATGGAGCTCTGCTGCTTGACACTCTAACCTTCCTCAACGTGCTTCCCTTCAACTGCACACTGGAGAACGCTCTCTATGCAGCGCTGAATCTCACCCAGTGGTTCTCTCTCCTTCATTGCTGCGTGAACCCCATCATCTACAACTTCATCAACAAGAACTACCGCTACGACCTGATGAAAGCTTTCATCTTCAAGTACTCTACCAAAACTGGCCTCGCTAGGCTTATCGATGCCTCACGTGTGTCTGAGACAGAATACTCGGCTGTGGAGAACCAGGGACCATTATGAACATTCTGTGGCGCCGCCGATCAACACCAAACTTGTAATCTCGGAGACAAACAGGGAACAGTCTTGTAAATCTCTCTGGACGTCTTGCTCTTGAGGCTTTACCAAATTAAATGCTTGTAAAATAGTGAAACAACTTTGTATACGTACAGTTTGGTTACCTTTATAAACAGATGAATGTTTATGCCTTTTGTACAATTTTATGACAGTTGTAGATGTATTGAGAAAGCACTTGTAATGATTTGATTTGTAAGCGCATGTAAGCGTAGTAACTCTAGAAATTGGTGGAAAAGGCTCCGTTCCGGTCCTGGAGCCACAGAGAGACTCGTATAACCCTTTCTCCGCTTATCTGTGGCTTTCCTACATCTGCTGGAAAGACTCCAACATGCTTAAACTATAAGTCATATTTACATACACATTAACGTACAGTTATGTTACGTCTGGTCAAATGGAGGGGTATATTGAAAACAACTGGAAACAACTGGAAAGTGTGGAGAGAAACAAGTCCAAATCAAGATTAGATATAGCTATTGTAAATTGATGTCATGCTTCATGCTATGCTTGTGAAAAATGATTTTTTTTTGATCAGTTGTACCTTTCTAGAACAATGCTAGCAGCATTTGTAAATGTTTTGTAAATAAAATTATATTTATATACTCTGTGTACATGCTACGTGTTTTGAAGTATTGTCTGACATATAAAAATGTGCCATTAAAAGATGTATCAATCTTCTCAGAATTGTCTTAACTATGTTTTTTTTTTGGATGTATTACAAATGAACCCATGAACACATTTTAAGCATTAATTTAATTATTAACTTTAACTGTTATGCGTTATATGTTTTACAATACATCTGGAAGTCATACACTACTTTTCATATACAATATTAGTAATACTTTACATTTTGGTTTAATTTGATGACATTATTAAATGCACTAGAATTTGTTAAGGGTATATTTAAATGACAATTTAGCTTCTTTTTCTTCATACAGATTTTGTCAAAATGATCCATGTTCACAGATTATTGTGCATAATCACACAAATTCACAGAAATGTTACAAATTTTTTTTTTGTAGTTAACACAGAGACTAATGAGTCAAAACGTGCTCTTTGAATCCCTTTTTTATTTTTAAACAAGTTTGCATTTTTTAGGCCAAAACACTGTTTTAAAGTGAATGAACTGGCAACGGACAATGCATACATTTTTTTTTAGCTTAGTATTTTCATGTAAACTCTTTATGTTAAACTTCAACTTTTTTCATAATACATTAACAAATGCTATACAACTTTAAATGTTACAAATTTATTAGTAAATGTAGAAAATGAAAACAAGATTATTATCATGGATTCCATCATAATATATACATAAACCTTACTTTAAATTCTCAATTAATTATATTTTGTGAATTTGCATTCATTTCTAAAACACCCTATGCATTTTTTTTTTTTTTATTTAGCTAAAGCCCACATTCAGACCTACATATTATCAAAGTAAAAGAAATGTACAAATCATTTTTAGTGGAAAACTGCCCATATGGCTTATATCGGCGTGATGAACAGACATTACTTACTGAGCCCATGGGGATGGTTCATACGGGTATGGTTGTGTATGCGTTTGTGTGTACTTAAATCTCCAGGGAGGTCAAGCTCATTCTGTATCTTTAGTGAGCTCAGCTCAAAGAGAAGGGAGGTTTGTTTAATCCATACCAACTGTTCTAGGAGCCTCGTTTTCTGTGCTTCTCCTTTGTAGTTCTGAAGAAGTTCCAGGTGTTTGTTTCAAATATACCCTGCCGTTGTTCCCCGAGACTGGGTTTCTAGACAGTGCAAATTAGAGAAGGCATTATTACCGTTCTCTTGGAAAGTCCTCAGAAAATAATAAGGCTTATTCTCTCCCTTAATTTTTTTTTTTTTATGAAGCACCTATTTATGATTTTCACAAACACTTAAATGTATTTGAAGGAGAGCATTATGACTTGGGAATCCCCTGAATCAAAGGAAATATAGACACATAACCTGACCCGTTTGCCATGTGCGTTCAAACCTGTGATTTAGAAAGTATTACTTACTGCATTTAATTAAAAGACAGAAGGTTTTTGTTGCTAAACACATTTTTCTGGTCACGACGCATCTTTCAGAGCCCACTGTACCACATACCTTATTTAAATGATTTCATAAACTGTCAGAGCAAATAAATTACCTCTAAATAGAATCCCAGTGAACTTTCTTTCACATCCTCCTGAAAGACAGCTGTATTTAGTCCAAGCTGTGATTTCAATATCTGTAAAGATAGATAATAACAGTGAATATGGCAGTTTGACCAAAGGCGCTAATGTGCAACACTTTATAATAAATCCTTTATAGCTTCTTTAAATGGGCTAGATATTTGCTGAGTAAATGCAGTTTATCTGCTCTGAAAAATACATTTTATAGATCCATTATCTATTATAGAGAAATAAACGAGAATGCATAGGTACAGTCAGTTCAGTTCCCGCTGAGAACGCCTCTCCAAATGTCAGACTGATTCTAATTGTGTACGTTTTCGTGTCAGTATTGTGATTTATCATCTGCTATATTCCCAGGGCCATTCTTAATCGGAGAAAGGTGGCAATGCTAACACCGTGCCAAAGAGAATGGCACAAGTGAGACAGAGAGACTGATACAGAGAGCCCTGAGAATCAGACAATAGAGTTGCTTTCGGTGGATCGGTTTACAGGTAGAGAGAAAGTGAAGACTGAAAGGTCATTAGCACTCTAAGGTCATTAATAAACCCTGCTGGGAACCACCCTGTGAGAGAAGCTAATGGGCCATTCAACCATCTCACTGTGTTTAGCCTGTAACACTGCACTAACTCGCAATTCAGTTCCTTTGTTTGGTAATGAGACCGCAAGTTCAATTTCACATGGTCTGTGTGCGGGTCGAGATCTGTCAGATTGAGCCGAGATTCTGAACCAATCACAGTTGGGAGACGAAGGGGACAGCCGAATCTGGAAGGATGCGGGCAAAAGCGGAAAAAGGAGATCCACATGATTATTTTCTTACGACAGTCTTCGCTGAAAGGAGAAGGGTTGTTTTGGCAGAAGAACAATGATGGGGAGAGATTTATTACAGTGAATCATTTTTTTCTCTGGGCATCAAGTACACTTACAGCAACACACAAAAAAGGACATGACACAATTTCCTTTCCTCGGTTATTTGTACAAAATTTGCATGTAACCGCGGTATCGGTGAGCTTTCATCGCGTTTAGATATATTAAAGGAGGACTCGGGCGAACGAAGAAATAGATTAAAGAGAAGTGGAAAAAGAGACAGACAGAGAAAAAAGAGCGAGACACTGTTCCCCCCTAGGGTTTTTAGGCAGTGGATGTGGAAACAAATGAGAGTCATTTCTCTTCCCCAACACTTTTAACCTTTCATACAATAATAACCTTCTGCTACATTGATAGATTTCACTAGCAGAAAAATGTTAATGTCTTGAAAATGAAAATCGCAGCAAGAAATGGTAGAAAACTCCTGATTCTGGATGTTGACATTAGAATTCCTTCACACTTTGAGCGATTATGTGCACCAACACGCTTGGCTATGATTCTGACATGCTGTCTGACGTGCTTGGGCGATCTCATATTCGAAAACAGAATAAAAATTGGACCAAGCAGCTACACAGCAGCATGAAACACGCTAAGGCATTAATTTAAGGAGCAGTTCTGCACGTAACCATTTCATGTGAATTACTCAGCATTCATAACGCAAGCGAGTATAAGCGACAGGCTTTAAGCTCCGGTGCTGTTCCTCTGAGTATGTGCCTGGAGGTATACACGCTGACAGACGTGTGGGAGGAGTCTGAGTCTGAGTGAAGGGCTGGGGCACTGCTGGTATTGTGTGGAGAAAAAGAGTTCACAGGAGACCCGCATCCTGGAGCTTGGGCCTTTGGCAGGAAAAAAAAACACGGCTGAATTTTAGCGTGAGGGAAAGGCCTCGAAGACACGGCGCATTTGTTTTCTGAAAGCGCAAGGCATAGTGAGAGGTTTTTCTGTTTCACTGCATGGTTTAAATGCAGCCACGGATTTCATTCATATTGAAATGATCTTATAATGCGGTACAATGGACAGTAAATCCACCATCGCACACTTAGACAGCCAGGATCGGATGCATGGACATCTATATAAATATTTCCGGTCTAAAGTCTGGAATTATAGAGCTTTTTAAAAATGTTTTTTAAATATGCTAATTCGGTGCTCAGTTATTATCATTAATCATTGTTGCTCAGTTATTAACAATGTTTCTTATTATTATCAATGCTGACAACCGTTTTTTAAAATATGAAGAAGTGAAGACAAAAAGTCTTGGACTTTCCCATTGTTAATACACATGTGGGTATTTAGATAGGAACTGACTTTATTCTTTCGTGAAAATTACATTGAGACCAGCTGGTTAAAAGCAAGTGGCTTAGAAAAGTTAGTTTACTGAAAAGCCCGTATTGTTTGCAGATGCCAATTGATATTTTGTATGTTCTGAGACCCAGAAAAAAAGTTTTTTTAATTAAGGATTTTTTCATGTAATTACATTGTTTAGATATAAAAATAAAATGATTTGTTTTTAATAATTATGTTCTATTCATATTATATTTACTAGAACTATTTTTCTTTCAATGTAAAAGGTTTCAGGTTTCAGGATTTTTTTACGCCAAACTTTGTTCAAGGCCGATTTTTAATTATGTTATAAAATATTTAACAACATTTTTTATATACTGTTTTGTTTTATGTGTGAACAGATTTCTCTAAACTTGTTTTCCCATTAAACACAATTGTATTTATACACATTTTTCTCTCAAAATGCACAATAAGCATGCTTTTAGTCCTGGTGTCAGTGGACATGTATAAAATGGTTTCCTGTTTCATAACAGAAAGTCATATTTGGACTGAAATTCTTTTAACATTTTCCTGAGATGTTGCTTTAAGACAAACAAATTGAATTCTTTTAGATTTGATCAATCATATTTCCATAAATATGTCATTTGTTCCCCACTAAATTCATTTTAGCCGTCTCTAAAGACCTAGAAGAAGGCGTTGTCATGGTGAAACATCTCCATGTAAAGCCCTGAATGTGCTCCATAAAGGCTTAAAATTGTGACATGTGAAGTCTCAGAGAAATACACTAAAATATAGAGTCCACTACAGAGGCAAAAACTAGCTCGGTCTCAGGAATATTCAGAAATAGTAATAATAGACCAAAAGTGTCTATTGAGGGCCACTGATCTGTATATGTAACATATTTCATAAAACAAGATTTCAGTAAGCTTCAATATATCAGCAACAGCAAAATAGCTAATCCAATATGATGATGAGATGAACAATACAGCATTTATATCTTCTGTAATTAAACATTTTAAGCATAAATAAACATGGGTAATTTATTATCAGTTAATAAACAATTAAAAAAGGTATCTTGATCATTTAGCAATAACTATTGTTCATTGTTTCCATACTTATCCTGTAATTAATACTTCACGTAAGTCAAATTTCACATTATACTACTACATATTTCTTTCTTTTTTGAGGAGGCAATTTTTCTGATAAATATTATATTTGGCCCCACACATTTCTTTGCATTATTTAAAAAAAAATATCATGCGTTACATCAGAGAGATGATTCAGTAAGCGGTAAATGCTGAAAAGCTCACATACTAACTTGGAAGGGCCCACTGGCTAAATTTTACGCACATCCTTGTCCATAAATAACATTTTGGCCAAGTATCAAACCCTCAGACTTCTGCTTTCACAAGCATTACAGTCATTTGAGGAGACAGCTTTAAAGTTCATGTGATACTACTTACACTGTTGTACCCTTCCCGGTGTGTTACTCACTAACGGAACACTCAGTGTCCTAAAGGACAAACTGTTTCAAGACAGAAAGAGATAGAGGTGAAAGTTTCATACTTAATGACGCATGTAACACATTTAGTTTCTTACATATCTCATTACAACGCTCTCTCTTGTTCACTGTCACATAGCATTAGGGAAACATTACACCACCAAATCTCCTATAAGGCCAGTTAAACTGGCTTATTCAGGTTCAACGGTTCCTCAGTGGCGTGTTGCTTTTCTTAAAATCTTCTCTTACTTTTCTGGCCCTCGTTGTAAGAAGGGGGGATGGTTGCTTTTGTCTGGATTCCACTTCGTTATCAGGGACTATTTGTCTCTCATCAGGTCTAGCTGCAGCTCAGGCCGGCTTATCAGCATTTAGCTGTGGTGAGACTCATGTTTAGAGCAGTGGGCAATTGTGAGGCCATTGTAGCTATCCAGCCTACGCCAAGTGTGCAGGACTGTATGCGAAGCCATTAAGAACTACTTTCTAACGCTTCGCTAAATCACTGGCACGGTGAGAGGCAGCGTGATAAGAAAAAAAAAGAGAGAAGCGGTGTGAAAAGTGTGGGCGCATTTCATTCAAAACAGTGTGGGATGTGATTAAAGAGCAGGGTTTTGACCTTGACCTGTGTTGGCGCTGCTTGGCAAAACTTGACAAAGTTCCACAGAGCCACAGATTCGAATTGCTAATGCTAATTAATAAACTTTTACAACGATTAGGATTGAAACGGTTCGAAAAGGTTAAAATACATGTTTTGCTTGTGTAAAATATTTACAAGACATTAAAATAACATTCAATTCCATTTCCACAGCTAATACCGTAGCTAAAAGGATGAAAACCTTAACTTTTTAGCTTACCACAACGCTCTATCTATGCTAATAAAAGCGCACAGGCTACTCTGCTCAACTGCCTCATTTGGTTTTTAGGTAACTTTTACATTCCAGAGTAAGAAGGAAATGACAGTAATTTACAGGTATATGCTGCATAAGGAATAACAATCTTTTTTAAAATTGTTACTATTCTAAATTGAGACACGCGGTCAATAAATGTGACACAGCTGCTGCTGAATGACCTTGTACTAGAGACAGAACTAGCAGACTGATACTCTGAGGAGACTACACCTCGGATCAGGTGTGAGAAATCTGTTGCCCCGAGCACTCTGTGGACATTCAACACCAAATCCTAGCACCTGGACACCTTATTCTTTCTCTTTCCTGCACTCTCGATCTTGGTTTCCCATTTTCTTCCTGTTCTTTTTATATTTAGGATCAGCCTACAGCTATGAAAAGCCACAATATCCCATCTATGACATCCTGAAACCCTCTTTCACTTTAACAGGCAATCACTGAGATTCCACTATGTGGCAAGGAAAAAAAAACTGACAGCATTCACTTCCAGTTATATCATTGCAAACCTGTAAGCCCAATGGCCAAAAATACTTACCAACCAAATTTACCGACACTCTTCAAAATAAACTAACTTTTCATAAAGCCTGCATTTATAATACATTATAAGGGAATCATTGAGGCATTATGATAAATGCATAATGAATATAAAAAACAAAACAAAACAAAAAAACTAAAAACTTATAATGTTTAGAATGATATAACATCTCATGAATAACCATAACAACAACTATAATACATTATAATATTTACTTATTTGTAATTAAATCTTTTAAGAGTATAATTATTTATAACACACAATGAAAAGCATATTAACTCCACTTTTTTACATTTATAATATACCTAATAAGTTCAAATTAAGTACTAATATGTACCTTTAAGGTACCAACCATGTACCATCTGTGACAGAATAGAAAGAAAAAAAAAACTGTTCTTGTGAATATTCAAGAAATAATACAACATTAGATAGTTATTTATAGTTCATTATTCTTTCATTATGAATTGATGATTCTTTCATTATTCTTTCATTACTTTCCTTAAGAATAACCGTTTAATGCACAGGGCTTCATAGTGTTAGTGTTAACATGGCAGAACATGGATTAGTTTCATGACTTGTTAGATCAAGTTTTATAAAGAATACAACTTGCAGGCCTTAAACTCCTATGTACTGTGTGACTTTATTAAGAGAGTCAAGCAAACACGCTGGGATCTAAAAGGAAACAGTTAATCAAACCAGTGGCAAAAGGTAAGTGAAAAGTTTGCTTGCATGAAATGCATTCCCACAAGAATTAGTTTGAATAACATTTGGTTAAACTGCATTCTGGGGTAACTCAAACAGCTCTTGCTGGTTGGCGCAGTCTTGAAAGGCTAATATCGCTTGAATATATGTAAGTCAGCTAAGCTCATTCAAAGCAAATGAAAAAGAACCAGAGGGAGAAATATGTCTTTAAAAAGAACTAAAAGCCAGAGCGAATGTTTTGCTTTACAATTGTTTTTACAGTATTGGCTGACGCGTTCAGAAATAATGACATTACACGTGATTGATGTGTTCCCTAAAACCCTATCAGGAAAACGTATCCCTCGATTTCCACTACAAAAATCTCTGAGCTCATATGCAAGGTTTCTTTTTTAAGACGGATGAATGCAAGTCCTTCAGTGGCTGTGCAGACCTCACCTGAGTGTTGAGAGAGGGGTTGACTAACCTGGGAGGTCTGTGGTCAGGCCCAGGCTGGGTTTACTAAAGGCAGGTGTTGGATTAGCGGAGCAGGGAGCCTACGCATTCCTTCATGAGAGACGCTGAGGGTCAGCTTTAAGACATGCTCCACGGCACACAAACTGCCCCATCCTCCATTCTACACAGTGAGACCCAGACTAAACGACTCCGAGATGGTGGGGTGAGAGCACATACACGTGCACTTATGCACACAAACACACACACACACACACACACAGAGACAGAACAGCAGGGCAGAAAAAAGAAATAGCATTTTTTTTCGCAGAAATGGAGAAGACACAGCATTTGCTTTTGCTGTCTGTTTCATTTGCTCAGAGAAGTGCAAATAAGTATGTCAAAGCACGTTCCATAAGATTTCATTTGTAAGTCACTTTTCCCAGTCTCTCAAAAGAGGCACTCTGAAAGGGGTCATCAGATACCATTTTAGTTGATATGACTCTTTAGGGTCTAAAAACAAAATTAAAACTAATATTCCATGTCTTCAGCAACTTGCTAAAGGCTAAATGCTAAATGACGACCGCTACATATACATTATTACTTCCAACATCAAGACGCCTCATTGACTTGCATTATATCTCTTTATTCTGAGACACACATTTAACAATGGCGGACTGATGACAGCTCACTCAGGGCGGAGCTACGGTCAATCAACTATCGTGGGAGGAGTTGAGTATAAGTTTTTTTGTTTTTTTTTATGAATCTTTGCATATCGCCTTTACTAATAATGTGCAAGTTAGCAAGTTCCACAGCTAAATTCCACATTTAAAATCTATAAAACAGAGGGAAAAGTACCAAACACTACACTAAAGTAACAGACTGAAAAACAAATCCTTCTTTAAAACTGTAATAACCCTGGTCCATCTAATCCTTAAGAATGAGAATGAGAGAGCTTAACAGATTTAGCCTGCTGTACTGTATGTAAAGGAGAGTCTTAATTAACTTAATTAACTGCTTATTAAGTATAATAACTAAATTAAAGTTAGTTATTATGCTTGGTAAGGTAGCGTTGGGAGTGGTGATGGCCATGGAGATAGTGAACTAGCTTAGCAGCCACTTATGTTGTGTTTTACAGGACTAGATCAACAAGCTCCTCCTAAACTTTCATTTAACACAGATATAATTTTTTTTAACTGCAGAAGCATTAAGGTACTTCCAGCTTAATTTGTGGTGCTATTAATGTTATTAATGGTTGCATATGGAGTGAGGAGTTGGCTGACAGGTTCACCATTCTGGTGCTTCTCTTTTAAACTTGGTTTGATCAGGCAGCTCGACTGTAGGGTGGCAGGAACCCATCTATCAGGGCAGAAGTGCAGTGGGAGGGGAAATGAGGCTCTCGCTTTCTCTGTCTGTGATGGATAAGGAAGAGTTTTAAAAGGAATCCGCAATACAGACATCACCTTCATCACTATTATTACCAAACAAGATTATTAAGGAGTCCTGCACTTAAACATCTGTCTCATACACGAGGCCTTATTCTAGTTCAGTCTGAGTTCAAGAGAAATAAGTATCTTAATGCTCATCAAAGCTGCATTTACTTGATCAAAAATACAGTAAAAACAATAATATTGTAACATGTTTAATAATATTGTAATCTTCAATGTCACACGAGCCTTCAGAAACCATTCTAATATGCTGATTTGATGTGCAGTTATTGCAGTTATTAAGAACATGCTAAATTATTAATAATGGTTCTTTGATAATAATTATTTAATTAATCAATATATTTCCCCGCTCATTATTTTTGCGGAAATAGTAAAACCGGATTTTCCAGGATTTAATGAATAAACATTTCAATGCAATAACAGGATTAACATGACATTTTATTATATATTCCAATATAAAGCATAAAACAGTTCATATTTTATTCCATACTATTTAACAACATTGCTACTTTACTATTAAACAAATGCAGCTTTTCTATGTAAAAGAGACTTCACTAAAACACACACACACACACACACACACACACACACACACACACACACCCTTTTAAGTGTAAAGTGTCTTTTGTTGGATTTTTCAGAAAGTAACATATTTGAAGAGTGTGTATAAGTAAGAATGTCAATATATGCTATCCTAGAATAGAGCTGCATTGAAAAGGTCTGAACCGAGACCCAGACACTCCACAAATGCTATTATCTGAAAAGCCTTCTCTATTTAGTTACTTCTCTATACAATTATCATATTTCACCCTGCAGTCAGATGTATGGTGCGATTGACACTGTTACTAAGGGAAACTGGTTAAATAGACAGAACGGCCTACACCCTACAGGGCATTTTATAGGTGGCCTGTAATATAAGAGCAAATGGAGCCTTTGAGGAGAAGGCAATGAGACTTGTTTATTCAGTGGAGTCTTTTCAGGAGGCCACAGATGGCCGTTAAGCTGGAGGACGAGATGAAGCAGAGCTCTCATCACCTGCTGCAGTGTTATTTTTTGCGTGAATGTAAGGACAGACAAAAAGACAGACAGAAAGAGAGGGAGAGAGAATGGCTGTCCCTTGAACATATACAGTTATGGACAGAGCACGACACCAGCTGTTGGACAAACTGAGAACAATAAGAGAAGATCAGTGAAAGATGTGTGCATTATACAGAAAATTACAACGAAAATGGGGGATAAAAAAAGTGAATTTAATACAGAAGGAATATGTTGATCAAAGCTTGTGACAGAAACTCTGAGATAAAGAAAGCTGGAGAAAGAGAGAGTTGGGGACAACGAAAAATGTGTGACAGAAAGAGAGTGATGTATGGGGGTCTGAAACATGTCACTCCACACTCCTCTTGTTCGAGGAAGCTCAATGCGTCAGGATTTAACCCCAGGCCTCCCTCTTTTGTGGGCTGCTGTCAAACAGAGACAAATATGCAAACATGATATGAGCCCACTGATACTGTCACCGCCTAACAAATAGGTCTTTCAGCAACCCTGCTGCATGTTGACAGAGCACCTCTGAGATCTTCACATTTCCTACAGAATAATGCAGGGGTCTGGGGATACGGCAAATTCTTTCGTATCTCAAAAGTGTTCTTTACTCTGCCAAATGAAGTCTGCTCTGTGCCATCCCTGCAGTGCCAAGAATACGTAATTAAGACATGCAATGAATATGTATTTAATTATTGGATTATTAATTATTTTCTACAACAGGAAATATGATGGCCATCCATAATCATGTTGAGTTTCCATGTGTTATAGGGACCTTCCAAAGGTGTAATAATTTTTATACTGTACAAATTGTATATTCTGTCCCCTTACCCTAACCCTACTCCTAAACTCTTTCTCCTAAACTCAAAATTACTGCTATTTTTAGATTTGTTTGGTCAAAAATACAGTAATACTGTAAAATATTTTTACACACATTTACTGACGTACAATACATACATTTAAAAAATGTATTTTATTCCTATGATGGCAATGTTGAATTAAGCCTTGAAAAATCATTCTAATAAGCTGATTTTGTGGTCAAGTGACACTTCGTATTGTCATCAAAAGTCGCTGTGCTTCCTAATATTTGTGGTAGAAAATGTTATTTTTACATTTCGATAGAAAATGACAAAGAATATCATTTATTTGAGATATATTTCTTTAAAATCTTGTAAGCATCGCCTTTTAATACATGCGTGCTGAATAAATCATTAACTTCTTTCCAAAAAAAAAAAAGAAAAAAAAGTACCGACCTCAAACTGACCCCAAATTATTTTTGAATTGTATTTTCTTTCTGGACGGAAGCAGGATTTCTCCCTTCTTTTTCCCTCTCCACACCAAACATCAGAATCCACTTAATCATTTTCAAATGAGTGAGCAATACTTCACTGAATCTCCTCGCTGGTGAAGCCCTGCCAAAACATCTAACGCTTGATTAGCTTTTTTCCTTACTTCTCCCTCGTACCCCACAGCACAAATTCATTACTTATGTTCACAGTCTAAATATATCATTCCATCTCTGCTGTTAGACGGGGCTAGATTAGATTTGATTATAATAGCCTACCATGCCCCTCTGTTGGCAGCAGTCTGCGGTCCATTGAGAGTAAGATCAAAGGCTCATGGTAGCCAGAGCCAAAAAAGTGCCAGATAGAGAGGAGAGGGAGGCCCGAAGCTTAATCTCATACACTGAGGGAAAGTGACCTGTATTCGGTTCTCCTCTGAACCTTCCATACATGTTCCCTTATGGCTTGCCACAGGGATACTGCTGGGCATTGTGGTCTTGCTGCTGAGAAACAGAGAGCTCCTTCACCACTCTGCTGCAAGTCACGGCAATCAACTCTGACTTTCTCTCAATGCTTGGAAAATGAACTGCGAGGCACCCGGCCTCCGCTTCCACTCGAACGCTGCAAGACAGACACGAACAAGATCAAACGTCTGATCCCCGGTCGTTCCCACTGCTGGAACCACAATGAATTTACAGCTGTCTCTTTACCGCACGATCCTTTGAAGGACAGGCACCCTCAAGAGGCTCTCGAACATGTGGGCGAAGTGGTTGTTTCATGACATATTACTTAAACCATGAAAACTCTGTGACTCATTGCAGCAGGCTCAAATGTGATGAACTTAGACATGACATGTTAACATAAGGGAAAACCATTAAAGGGTAAAAGCTTCTGGTTTAAATGGCTGTGATTCTGATGCTTGATGTGTTGATATGGATGAAATATTTTCCGCCGCAGAAACGACTTCCTTGTATTGTGTTACAGTTATACAATTAAGTGAAACACGCAACTCTCTGCAGGATCCTGACCCAGGGCAACCTAAAGCAATTTAACATGCAGTCGGCCAAAAGACACGTGCGTTAGGCGAACAGGGATGTATAAAACATTTAAAGAAATTTAAGACTGTGTTTTGATTGCTGTGGAACTGCACACACCACAACATATATTGAACTTGGCGAGCTCTGTAGAGTTTTACAGAGCGAATTGCTCTTTAGAATTAATATGCACAGACGGTTTATTGGTTCTAAATGATTTCATTAAATAAATGCCACAGTATCTATTGCACAGCGCAGACTGTAGACATGGATACAAATGCTGTTTCTTTATGGGAAGGTAATAATTGTGTGGACAAAAGGTTCTGATACACGTAAATGCAAAGTAAGAATAAAAGCAAGCATCATCTCGACATTTTATTCTGGACTTTTACAATAGAGGCATGCATTCATTTAGTTTTATTTATATTCATTCAATGAGTTCAACATTCAACAACTTTCATTCTGCACAAGTTATACTTTATTAATGGTGTCTTAATTAACTGACATAGTAATAGATTAGTAATAACAAATCAACAAACCACAAACTGCAT
Source organism: Puntigrus tetrazona (assembly GCF_018831695.1). Lineage (NCBI taxonomy): Eukaryota > Metazoa > Chordata > Actinopteri > Cypriniformes > Cyprinidae > Puntigrus > Puntigrus tetrazona. Next base: position 7,038,125 of record NC_056704.1, on the reverse strand, counting down.
CACAAGGAGGTGATCATTCACCATTCGATGTGTTTTATCTGTCAGTACAAAATAGGTTATGTCTGTGATAAGTGACATTCGTGTTTATATAGATAATCTGTTGTTTATATTTGGCATAAAGCTATTAAATACATTTATTATATAAAACCTCAGATGTTCTAAACCTGATATGCACAAACAATAGGCACTTTATTTAACAATCATTTAGCATGTTTCAGACCAGATATCAACAACAACAAAAAAAGCATGTAGCATAATTTTCTGAACTTTTTAATGTCATATATGTTTGTTTCGCTTGATGCTGGTATATCTGATATTTGTTATAACATATAATACTACAATATACAGTACATTCTGTGGAGAAAAATATATATTGCAATCTGTGTTTTTCCGTTCTCAAATCTTCCCAATCTGCAAAGAACTGTTTTGTGTCCTGGTCTGGTAACAAAAAGATGGTGGATCAAATTACAGCTGTAGGAGAGATTGATGTGACCTTAATAAGTACATTCCTCAATGACAAATTCAATGAATTTATCTCTCATGTTCATTAGTTTGGTCCAAAGTTCAAATCGACTGGGAAAGCAATGAATTCGAGAGAGAAAGAAGTGTAGAATATCTTGTGTTTCAATTAAAGTATTTTTTTCTGGACTTCATCACATCTGTATATTTTTTCTGTCATTAAAATGCACGCTTCCGTACTCACCATATGGAATATTTCAAGAGTTTGATTGCAGTTTTCTGATTTTTCCCTTTCTGGTTTCAGAACCTGTAAATCAAAGAAACCAGATTGTACAAATGATGAAGATTAAACAGGGTTATTTTTCCCAGCGCAATATTCAATAAGTTTCCCTCATTCATCTGTTATCACGTGCTGTAATTAATAACTCTTTGCTAATGGGGTCTTAGTCAGACCCATTCATAACTGTCTGCTTTACCCACCAGCCCTTGCAGCGCTATGCATCTATAAAAAGCCTTTGACTCCAGGCCATGCAAACCCCATTCATCTTCACACCCACACAGGCTTACGTATTCCATGGCATAACCTGTCCATCCCTCACCAGAAAGGAACCCGATAAAGCACCGTATTTACTGAAACAACATCCCTCCCTGCTACTCTGGGTCAGATTGCATTCGCCAAAGATGATGCCGGACCACACTGCCATTCACGTAACCAAAAACACTTTTCCTAATAGCGCTTAAGAACAAACCCACTCTGTGTTGGTTTCAGTCACGCTGACCTGTCAGTTTCAGCCAAACACATCTGACTCAGTGTGTGTGTTTGTGTCAGGTTTAATATGGGTTTACAGCCTGCGGACGTCTCTCAACAGTTACGATGTTTGAAGTTGTACTCAAGGTTCCTTCCTTGGCGTTCCTTCCTCTGGCGAAGTTCCAAAATTGAGTAAATATTAGTCCCAAAGACATAAAAAAGACCAGAGGCCACTGGGAACACTCAAAAAGAAGCCGAACGCTGGGATAAAGGTAGCTTAGCTGTCAGTCTACTGTATTTAATCCTGACCTCCTGATCTACTATATAGACTTCAGGCACCGAGGATCTGGCCATTTCAGACAAATCCTGTGGGTGCTTTATTACTTTTGACAGACAGAGACGTGGACAGCTGTCAATCACGGATGCTTTATCTACTTCAACAAACAAAAGGAGACAAAAGCTAAATTTAAGCAGGCCGCGTCATTTTCCTTCTCTCTCTTTTTGTGAATAGCGTGGATCACAGTATTCCTTTTTTTGGATTTAGTTTAAGTTTACTCATTTACTCAATTTACAGTTGATTTACATCTGGTTCATTTGGCTGATCCAAGGCAAACTAAAACTAATGAATGATTGAATCAATGGATTTTTTTTTTTTTTTATGAAAACAGAAAATATAAAATGAAATAAAAATATTAACAAAAACAATAACAGTATATAAACTATGCTGAAATCACTAAAACAAAGGCTTTAGGATATAGGGATATTATTTCATTTAGCAACCAACTAACCAACCAGACAACTAACTAACTAAATAAGAGTAGATAGACCAAAAACTTTGTTTTGCTTATGTAATTTGGGTAGTTTCAATACACAAATTCACAGGATTGTAAATCACTGAGAAGACAAGAGTTTTAAGAATCTTGCTTCATACTGTTGGTTAATCTGTTCATCAAAGCTGAGTTTTACTTTGACAGCTAATTCGTCTGTAAAGCGAGGGAGGGTCTAATATTCTAATAAAATGTAATGCTAACGAAACGTCAGCCAAGTGGATACAGTGGGGAAGATGTTAATCTGCCTTTATGCTTTCTTCTGGTTTGCATTATTCATTTGAGGTCATGGAAGAATTTTACGGTACATGGAACAAAATAACACAGAAATCCATATTGAAGATATGTTGATATGCACACCTGTTTTTAAGCACTAAATCTCCCGTGGATTAAAGATGGAATGCTGGTTTCAGAACATTTGTGGATCACTTCTTCTGCTACCCTCTCGATCAGTAGTCTCACAAGAGAGCCTAAATCCCGTTTAATGTTTGCTGCCAAAAAGCTACATTCTGCTAGGGGCCACATTAGGTAGAAGACGAGGTCAAAGGTCTCATTTCCCTCCATTCATTATTAATAGTTTGATTATGTGCAAACTTGGATGCTTAAATGTATGTGCATGCATTTACATTCACTGACCATACATTATAGAGATTCCTGTCTGCTGATTGCATGAACAGCAAGCACTGTACACATTTGTAAGTATGATTATTACTTACAAGAGAGCTGTAACGTACGTTTTTTATTTGCTGTAAGATATAGGACTCATTGTTTCGAGGACAATAAAACAGAGACAATATCTTTCGGGGGTGCATAAATGATTACAGAACCGACTTTTTTTTGCATGGAATAACACTTTAAATTAAAGAAAGAGTCTATGTAGGTCACTGTTTCAAAATCTGAATGACAGTGCCAAAAGTTTCTTTGTGAAACTTGCATGAATCTCTTCTTTCAGGGCTTTGGCCAAAAAACAATTTGGTTTAAGGGCAAACAAATAAATAAAGTCAAAGGAAGATTTGTTCCACTCTATGTCTGGCCCTGTTTGTGGCTGACAGCCTTCTGAAAATATTCTTTATTCTAATATTGTATGAACCTCGTGTAATCAAAAAGAAACAAATATTCGGCTTTTGTGTTTAGGATACATCATGATTACAACTAGGGATAATTAGAGCATCTTCTGTGGAATAAAGCCAGTGCCGTAGCGCAGAATTCCCCTCTGTTTAGAATACCACGGACAGATAATAGCAAACAAGTCCAGGCCTCTCTATAAAACACGGTCATAATGAAGGTTCAGACCTCCTGCCTTTTAGACTAAAGCGAGTGAGATAAACAAGGTAAAAACTGTGTGCTTCACTTTGCGGCGCCATGTGCTGAAAAGAGCGTTAAGTCTAAAAAAGGGATGTGGAGGCATAAATACTCTCCTGTCCTTCTCTCCCACTGACCAGACGACCATTGCCACATCTTTGAGCAGATAAGAATCAGCAAACAAACGGGCTTAGATTCAATCAGCGAGATCATAAAGCACTTCCTTGCTATTATATTTAGAGTCTGGCTTCATCCTCCCCCGACATAGTTCAAAGACGCTTGGATGGAGAAAAGACACTTCACAAATAAGCACGTCTTGAGGAGCGCTTGCTTGTGGTGCATACCAGCAATACACCCTTGAACTACGGCTTTGGTCCACCGTCTGTGCGCTGACCTACAGAAAATGGTTTAATTGCAGCACTGTTGACCCCGCACTGACCCGCTTCCTTCTCAGATACAAAACATCCCAATTAGAAGAGCTACAACCTTGGAATCATGTGGGGAGGCTTTCGGTGAATAATTGCACCTCAAGCACTGCGGAGCGCTTAAGATGTTTTGATGAAAAGATGAATAAGACACCATTAATTATATTTTAGTTGAAAGCTTGATTCATTTATGTCATTAATATCCCCAAAGAGTGCCCAACATAGTCGGGTAAGAATAAATTCGAGTTATGCAGTGCTTTTTGAAAACCCATTATTAACTCATAAGTCACTTTTCCAGTTCACTTACGAGGCCCCATTAATAAATACAAGGAGACAAGCTGAGGAAATGCTAAACCTATTTTAGTTATTCTGTGTACTGGGAAAGGGAAATACAGCCCGATGCCCTCTATTTAATCTTGTGACATAACAAATGAAAGGGATTTGTGATAAGCACTTGGTAATCAGTGAGTAAATTTTATCACCTGAAAGAGGTTATCGTTGGTACGGACTGGTCTTAAAACAACATCTCAACGACACTCCATCTGAGATGGGAGCGCTTGGATAAGAAGCTGCTTAAAGACTAAAGAAAAGCAAATAAATGTGAAGCATAGATATCCCATACTTGTTTTGATCTATATTGTGACTATCTGGACCTGCTCCAGATTCAATTAGAGACTCTGCCTGGGGTCCATGAATCCATCTGACGGAGCTGACCAGGGTAAAGCAACATAGAGGTCAAGCTACACTTTGGGTAATTTTATGGCTATTTGGGGAAAATCTAACTCTACAGCTGTCCCTCAGAGCAGAGCTTATGTTCTTTTGGACAGCCATGGGAAAAACTGATAATCTGAACCACGCTTTGACAAATCATGCAATCTTTGATAGACTTAAAAAAAACCATTTTTTTATTCCGGAATTCCTTGAGTTACATTTCAAGCAGGAACAAAATCAAAACAGAAAACAGATTAAACCAGACCAATGAATCTTGAGTTTTGATGTGACTGATAGGGCTCAAAACTAAATGCGCTGTGCAAAAGTGTGGCTGAGCTCCAAGCGTTCTTGGATGAAGGCAGCAGATCTCAGAAGACATCGTGACACAACTACAACTTTCCAGTGACATCATAAACCAATAATGCCTGTCACACCGCAACCACTCTCTGTATGGGTTTAAGCCTAAAACCTGTTAAAAGTAAATTTTCACCACCACAATAAATGTCAAAGAGAACTTATTAAGGCTGCAAACGAAACTGAGAAAAAGAAAGGAAGCCCACCAGGACCCCTTAATCCATCTAGCAAATACTTCTAAGAACAATAGCAAAGCCCATAGTCAAGCAGATACTGTTAGAGTGTTGTGTAGACTATTACGTCAGTGTATACCTCCATCCTGGATCGTAAATATAGTAAAAGACCAAGAGAATTTGCATTAGGCCTGACAGATCTGTAAACAGCACTTTTATTTAAAATCTAATGGTGTTCAGTGAATAATGCCTTTAACCGAAAATACTGCATGCTAGGCTAATCTTTTGTTTACACTGGTGTGTCTTTTTTCTTTTACTGAGGGGGTGCAGAGACGTCAGTAATCTCTTTTTAATCTGACCACCTCTTCCTGTTTAGAGTGACAGTGTTCCACTCTTCCACCGTGGTGAATGATGTTGATGGATATGATGGATACCCTCCCTTACTATCCCTTTTCTTTTGAGCCATTTCCTTTTCCGCATCCACAGATTCCTTCAACTCCATTTCTTTTGTTATCTTATAATCATATTTAAAGGTCAAGCCTCAGTCCTGGTCTGTGGACACAAAACTATTCTCAGACTGAAATATCACAATCTGACTGTGCTCCTTTACTGGTGCCAGGCTAAAATGCAGCAGTCTATATGTGTATTAAGAACATTTTGAATGAAGTAATACGGCCAAATTTATACTCATTGTGTCTTTGTGTTTTTACTGCAAACTTAAACCTTCTGGAGTCTTGACTGAAGAAATGACTGGCACTTCATTGAAACCACAATACACTCCACCCGTGACCTCAAAAAAGTCTCTATTTTAGGTGCATGTTGGACGGTTATGTGGAAAGCGGCCATATCTGCATGTACGCCAGCATCCAGACAAAGCCATGAGCACACGGTCACTCCTAATGCTGGTGATAGAATGGGCAGAGGGCTTCTAAAATAGAGGTGAGTGATCAAACTTAGGGAAATTATGGCAATGAACAATACCACCCAGCTTTATTTTCTCACGCACTCCCATTGGGCGCAATGCAGCTAAACAGAGACATGGCTCAGCTGGGAATTCCTGCCTCATTGTCCTTGGCAATCTTTTCAGTTCAGAAATCCTTCAGTTGAACAAATAAACACGGAAAATGTCTCGGAGATCAAAGTTCCTGATATGATGACTCGACCATTAGGTACTGTGCATTTTGATGGGTTTCCAAATTTTGATTCCAGAGACCTCCTAACATGAAGATCCCCTTGAAAGATGAAACTCTGCTACAGATTTTGATGTATCATAACCTATTTTTACTGTATAAGTTCTTAAAATGGTAAATTAAATATTTCATTTTTATATTGTCATTGTACTAAATCCAAAAGAAATTATAACAATTACATATGGATAATATTTGCTTTGCAAATGGTATATAATTCTCTACCAATTATGACATAATATTGTTAGTCTATAAACCAAACCAGAGAAAAAAAAATCAATTTATTTATATAGCGCTTTTCACAATAAATATTGTTCCCAACCAGCTTTAGAGATAATACTGCACAAATCCCCATTGGGAAAGTAACAGTGGCAAGGATAAACTCTAGAAATATGTAACACAAGCACAAAATATTAGAATATGTACATTGCAAGTTATAATAAACATATGTAAGCTGCGCAGATTTGTTTTTTACTGTCTTAAACTATAAATGTAAATAGTAAAAGCGTTATTTAAGTCCTGATTGCTGATAAGTTTACATAAATAAGCTTTATTTATTGATGTTTTCACTGAACGTAACTGAAAGTGTACTACATTTCTTTTAAACCCAGTTTTACTCCCTAAGAGACAAGCAGACCCAAACACCTGTAGATTTTTATGTGGACCATATGGTGTCTTTTGCTTTTAACTTTATCTGGATGAAACCTAACATTTCTAATAGTCCCAGAAGGTTCCCATTAGTCTATATTCCAGTGGGATGATTTAAGTATATAGGTGATGAGAGAAGCCTGCATGGGTTCAGTGTGGTTGTGGAAACCACTAGAACAATGATTAATCCAGACAGAGATTTATAGAGGGCAAAACCACGGTCCTCGTCTGGACATCTTCCCTCACACATTCCTCCATTCTGTGACTCCCGACATGTGTGTCTTTTCTCAGAAGCACAAAGAAGTATTCCTTTAATTAACTTTTTTTTTTTACCTTTAAACATTTGTGGTCTTTCAGAATGCAGGCAGACAGAGATACAGTTGCATGGCACCACAATAATGTGATTTAAAGCATGCGTAATGCTTTGAATGTAGTAATGTAGCAATATAAAATATAAATCTAAAATCTAATATTTAGTAATGTAAAAAATATAAAACTTGCCAAACTATTTTTTTTTTAAGTTTATTAGACTAAATTGTAACTGACGTTTTGGCTTAATGTTCCCTTATTAACAGCTGTCAGGAGGTGACAGAAAATCTTAGCAGCAATGGGAAGCTGACCTTTGGTGACCTGGTCTGAACTTAGCAAGATAACACTTTAACCCCCTCCTTGCCAAAAAGAGAAGATCAACAGATCTGAGAACCTGCAGGAATAACAGTCTTAAAAAGAAAAGAAAAAGAAACTTTTTTTCCACAAACCAATTTTTTTCATTTTCTTAAAGGAATAGTTCACCCAAAAATGAACATTCTCTCATTAATTACGCACCCTCGTATTGTTTTAAACCCTCTTTTATCATTTTTTAGGTCATTTTTAGGTCATCTAACCCATTGATGCTGTAAAAAGTGCATATTTACGTGTATCTTTAAATGACCTCAAAGATTAAATGAAAGGCGACATTAGAACAAGAAGCAATCTTTCGTGGCTTTAACAGAAAGAACACATTACGTTTTATATATGCGCTGTGAAAAGATATCACTGTAACCGCTATCAACTTTGTTGTTGACTGCGCCATTGTAGAAAACACACTGAATTTATGGCCATTCTTTGAATGGCGGAAGTTAAACACACTGTCAAGAACAGGAATCTGGTCTGCACGCCATGTCGTGGCCGGCACGTCTCACAAGGAGCGGGATTCTGCACAGCCTTACAGCGTGATCACATCAGCACTGGCTTGCTAGAAGTCATTCAAATCATTGTGTATCTTGTACACACAGCCACAATGGTCTCATATTGTAGACTTATGGGACACAAAGATGGTTTTGTTGATAGGGGCCAAGCTGGCTCCAGTCAGGAAATGTACATTCATCAGTTATCTTTGATTGCCGCCCCCAAACAAATAATGGGTCTCCAGTGATCACATACACTGAAGAAAAAACATTTGTTGGAGAGACAACACTTTTTCGCCCCGGCCTTTTAAAAAACAGGCAACAGAGGAAAATTCTAATTCATAGATGCATGCTTATTTTTGTAATTAATGTCCATTTATTTTTAGAATCTCTGATAACCTAAACCCATTTATACCATACCATAGCTGTAAACTTAAAAATACCAATAACTACAGCTAAACTGAGGTGTTAAAAAAAAAAGGTATATTATGCCACCTAGTGGAAGCTTTTCGATTATACAGCGCACTTGAGCCCAAGTGGACCTTAACATGTTAATTAAATGTATTTTTTTTTAATTAATGTTGTTAAAATATATACATATTAACTTAAATTAAGTAAATTAAGTCAAGAGCTTCTGTCACTAAAACAAATTCCTCTTATGTGTTATTCTTATTCTGATATGTGATATGAATTATCGTTTTAATATATATATATATTAAAGTCATAAATGACTACATTAGACTACCACTGATCACAGGGGTGCTAGATTTAAATTTTGAGATATTTTTAACCATATCATAATTTTATTTTACAGCATAGAATTATTAAATAACAGAATAAAAACTGTTTTTTTAAAAAAACATCTTTTTTTAATTTAAAAAAATATATATATTCAATGCGATCTTTATAAAACTTTTCTTATAAGATTTTCATAGATTTTCTTTTTATAAGGTCAGACTGCTTTCAAGATATTAAATTGAAAAAAAAAGCTGGATATCCAAAAAAGCTGGATATGTCATCATAGTCACCACACTTGCTAACTGAATTGGATTAACACAGATGTCACTTTAAAAATTTCTTAGAATTACCCCTGACAAGAAAATGAATGGTGATTTGATCTAGTTTCTGAAATTCTAACCTCACGTTGAACCAAGACACCGCATTCCAGGAACATGCGTCACTGCCAAAACATGCATATCAAAAACAACCCCCAGTTACATCCAGTGAGCCACATGAACACTAGAAGTATAAGTACATCTTGCAAAACAAAATTTAATGAGTTGTGTCTATGAGTTGCATAAGCATCCCTGCAGGTGTCAGTTTGCAGCTGGCTCACACGCTTGTTTATATTTACATGGATGATGTACACTGGTGGCAAGGCCAGCAAACTGTCCTCTGTGACTTTTCATAAAGGTTACGTGAAGATCTAGATCAGAGGTGTCAAACTAATTAAACAGATCTGAACCAGCTCAGCAAAATGACAACAATTACCTGACAACTAGTTCTGATAGCTGGATCAAGAATGTAAGTGTTAGTGATATTTAATCTTATTGTTTCTTGATTTTCAAAAAAGTTTTAATGTCATATAATTTAATGATTCATTAAATATCAATATCAGTCATGAGGGTGTCCTCCTTCCTTCCATCTACAATTATAGTATTTATTATATAGAATAATTAGCATTAATTATGCGCTTTTTCAGGTCGATAATGATGTAGTTGATAGTTGATAATAACAAAATTTTTTTTTACTTCTGATGTTGGTTGCAAAACATCATACGACATGGTATTTATTTGGTGAACAAACATTTTTCTGATACTAACATGCAGTGAAGACTACATGATTGTACATCTGAAGCTGATAAATTATAATATTAACCACATACTTTTACTGTTTGCCACTTTTAATCAAAAGCTTTTTTCAAAAAAATTGAAATAAATACACAACAGCTGCCTGAAAACATCTCTCCTGTATTTTCTTTGATGATACATTTTGCTTCAACCTCTGATGGGCACATACCGGTCTGAACATGTTGTTTCAGCACTCATGTGAGAGAGGCGATGAAGCAACAGTCGTGACTGACATAAATATGGTCTACTACTTTCTACAGTGATCCTTGTTTATTTTGAAGCCCATCTCCAGGAGGAGACAATGACACTTTCAGCGTGATATTGCTCAAGTCGCTGTCGAGGGGTGGCATGGCCGTCGACCACATGACTGTTTGTTTACAAATTCACTGTGCTAAAATTGTGAAACACCCAGTCATGGGGGCATGAAGGGCTTCCACGAGGTGGAAAGTCTGATGCTCTGATATCTCTTCCAGAACCAGCGAGACAGATATTGATGGCAAGCGGCCATCAGGAAAAACAGGTGATGGACAATGGAGGCTAAAACAGATTATGTGTTGCACAACTCACCCCTTGCTCAGTTGTGCTAAAAATCCTTTTGAATTTCTCACATACCGTACAACAGCTGATTTAAATGCTCTTAGGAAACAATAAAAGTGTAGCTATCAAATCATATCATAATATGGCAATTGATCTTCCATGTTGTTTTGCAGTCTGGGAAGTTCTGAATGTCTGGATGTCTACATGCCAACAGTTATCACGTGGGGGTTGTTTGGCCTGACTGTGTGATTCGCCTACACGTTCTCCCACAGATGGAGAGCTTGGAAAGGGAGGGGGTCGGTGTTGCTAAGTTTGGCATGTGACTTGTTCTTTAGTGGGTTGTGTTGGAGGGCTGCGTGTTTCTCCGAATCAAGCCACACAAACAAGTGGTGGGAGAAATCCTGTCCCAGCCGCCTCACAGATCAAGTGTCACAGGCAGCCGGCCGGTATATAAACCCTGAGTGTGTCCAGCCCCGACAGATCAAATTAACCTCAGTAAAGGCAGAGACGACCAGAAAAAGCTCAAGCTCAACCAAAGGCAAAGCTGTGAAGGTTATACGGACTCTACCTCAAACCACAGCAATGGACATCCAAACGGGTCAAATAGTCCGAGCTCCGAGTCCCATGGAGAGCCTGGAGAAACAGCTGAGCTGCCCCATCTGCTTGGACATGTTCACAAAGCCGGTTGTCATTCTTCCATGCCAGCACAATCTGTGCCGCAGCTGTGCCAGTGACCTCTACGACTCCAAAAACCCATACCACTTCTCTGGAGGCATCTTCCGATGCCCTACCTGCCGATTTGAAGTGGTGCTTGACCGCCACGGTGTCTACGGTCTGCAGAGGAACCTTTTGGTGGAGAACATCATCGACATCTACAAGCAGCAGTTGGAGAAAGGAGGTAATGCCCTAGAACCTCCTTTGAAATCCAAAGAAACAAAAGAACCTATGTGCGAGGTACACGAAGATGAAAAAATTAACATCTACTGTGTAACCTGCCAGACACCGACTTGCTCCATGTGCAAAGTATTCGGTCAGCACAAAGACTGTGAAGTTTCCACTCTAAAAGGTGTTTATGAGGCCCAGAAGTCTGAACTTAAAAATTCAATCGACCTGCTAGGCGCCAGCAACAGCTGCTTGCAAGCAATGTTGACACAGATGGAGGAAACCTGCAAAACGGTGGAAGAAAACAGCCAAGCGCAGAAGCAGAAGTTGGGGGAGAAGTTTGACCTACTTTATGCCATCCTAGAAGACCGCAAAAGCCATCTCCTGGAGCAGATCACTCTAGAACAGGATGAGAAGGTGGCTCTGGTGAGATCGCTAATCCAGCAGTACAACGAACAGCTGCAGGCCAGCATCAAGCTGATGGACAAAGCCTCCCAGACCATGGACAACAGCAATACGGCAGAGTTCCTCATTGCTGCCAAGAAGCTGCTCACAGAAGCCAAAGATGCATCCAAGAACTCCCATCTACAGAGGCCAGAGCCCGGCTTCGAGAGTATGGACCACTTCACGCTCTTCACGGAAGACGTAGAGGCCATGCTTGCAAAAATGGACTTTGGAGTTGGTGGAGATGATGATGAGGATGAAGAAGAGGAGGAGGAGGAAGAAGAAGAGGAAGAATAAAAGGGAGAAGAAAAAGGACTTAGTTGGGAAAAAGAGATGACAGTAGAAACCTTCATGATAAGGACAATAATCTAGCTGCTTTTGATAACTGTGAGACAAGGGAAGTGCAATCTTAAAGCAGTTTTAGTACAAATTGTACAAATTGCACCATTTGTAATGTCTTTTCCACTTGACTTTTGTACTTTTTTATTGATATGGATGTTCATATTGAATTATGCTTTTTTATATTTTGGTAGAAAATAGACGTTTATGTTTCGTTTGCAAAATTAAAGCTAGATTTATAAGCTGTAGAATACAGCTCTGCTAACTCTAGAGTGTCATGTGAGATACAAATGTTTGAATACTTGAAATATTAAACAATGCACTTGACTAATGAACTGTAATGTAATGTTCATTTTCATTGGATAATTCAGTGGAAATAAAGGACTTGCAAAAAAGCGTCATTTATTTAAATTACTGCATTCATTTCTCGAGGTGCACACACCTTCAGATGACCTTAAAATTCTTGCCATTTTACATCTTTCAACTGGGTTGCTATATCTGCATTCTCTCCAACCTATCCTTGTGAGGCATGGCTCTACACAGCTAAAGTGGGTGGCTATTTTAGCATGGTGAGAATGAGAGAAGCCACAGAACTCCAGGAATAGACTCACAGTGAGCTACAGGCCTCATGTTTCCGACCCCGACAATTACAGCTGCTTACAGGCATGTTTGACGAAGTTATGGGACAGAGGTTAACACTGACTCTGCTGTCAGATACAGACATAGTTGCTATGGTCCTAAAACAAACCCTAACACTTGATAGGGGATATAACAATGCTGTACATGTAACCAAGCAGTGCCATTATATGTCTATATAAACAGAATGTACATTTTAAGCACAGATTGAACAATATTATGTTATTTTAGTCAACAACTGCTTATTTTTAAAAATCTCTGATCACCATCACCGTTTGACCTGGAAATATTTTTTTACAATATATTTTGCATTTATTTATTTTAATAATTGCTGATGCTGAGATAAAGGCTGGAGAGGTAAAGAGATAATGTTTAACCTTTACTGTAATGGCACCTCTAGCCATGCCAAAGCCTGTCAACACATCTATCATGTGGCATTTGATGTTAAATGTTCAATGGACTACAAAGCAAAAATAATTGACTGCTGTGTGTTTTTACTGCTGACCTGTCCACATAAACTTGTTTTAATCATTAATATTTACTCAAATTATTAATATGTATTCATATATGTATGTTTTCAATAGATGTTTTGTGTATAACTAGTCAAAGTAATGTGTGTAGACCCTCCTCTTTTTTGTCTTTTAGTAAACGCTGACTTGTCAGTTTACTACCAATACCTTCTTATAAACAAGATCTAACATGCAATACAATATAAAGACTGGGCATCCCCAGTGTCTTACTCAGCATGTAAGACTATAATACATTCATTAACAAATTCAGACCACTGAAAGTACAGATACTCTCTGAAAGTACAGAAAACTGCTCAATTTAAGTACAAGTATCTAGCCAAAACAAATTTGAGTAAAAGTAAAAAAAAAAACAACTAACTTTATATTGTACTTAATTAAAAAAAAGAACAGATTCTTCAACGTTGAACCATCCTCTCAATGCAAAGTGAGAAGCAAAAAATAAAATAAAAGAAATAAATAAAAGAAATTGTAGCAAGGTGGAACGAACAAAAAATACAGCCTTTAAAGGGATGCTTCATTCTTCAAACCCTAAACCTAAAAATGAATACAAAGAAAGATTAAAAAACCAAATCTCTCTGCATATAATGCAACTGTATGGGATGTACAAAGATAACACTGAAACACTACCAAAACTGCACCACCACACAGGGAAGATGGCTAGGAAAGATGGTAATCCAAACAACAAGCTTTTATTAACAGACATGGTCAAAATACAGACCGGGTCAAATGACAGTAAACAGCAAAAAAAAAAAAGAATCCAGCATTCAAGCAAAAGTCCAGACAGGTGCAAGCATGGTCTGAAATGGCAGGCAAAGCGTTAATCCAAAATAGTCTAACAACAGGAAAACAGACAGGACAAGAAAATAATAAGAAAACCAGGAATGGACACAAAACTATGAAAAAAAGAGATGGCTTTAGCTCCATAAAGCAGCTAACACTAGGAGAGTGCTAAACGCTAGACAAATGTTTTGCAGCTTGAACAGGAACTGAATGGATTTTAGATATACAGGTAACAAGGGGAAGGATCTGGAGCAAACACTTCAAAATAAGAGTCCACAAAAACCGGGAAAGTGTTATGGAGCTAACAAGATGAAAGGCATTCGGATCCATTTGCAGAATCAAAACACAGGGAAAAGCAGGCTAGGAAAACTGACAAGGCTAAGAAAACAAGGAATGGCTCTGTAAGGTAGCCATCAGCTGAAACCAATGGTAGAAAGTCCAAGGTATTTATAATGTGAGTCAATAGGGTCATCAGTAAGGTCACTGACAACATAGATGGTTCAGAACTGGGCGAGAGTTCAGAAATAGTCTCCTTGGTAATGACAGACCAGGCTGAAAGTTCTAAGATAGTCTATTTAGCTAGTTCGGGATAGGACATTTGTTCAAAATTGGCCTCCATGGATGGTTTGGGCCTGAACAAGAGTTCATAAACAGCTCCGGTAGCCAGGTCAGGAAAAGGAAAAAGATCATAAGAAACCTCTGTATCTGCGTCAGAGCAGGTATGCGGGTTTACAAACAACCTCCACAGCCGTGACAGATCAGCGATGACCTGACTTGACTCCAGAAGATTAATGAAGTCATCTGGATGATCATCAGAGATGTAAAGAGACTCAGTGGTTATGTGAAGTGTCTCAACTTTGTCTTGGCTTGGCTCGTGAAGATCTGCTCTAACTTGACTTGACTCAAGTAGATCAGTTGTGACTTAACTGGAGTCCTGAAGATCAGCGGCTACTTGACTTGACTCAGGAAGTATAGATGTGACTAGATGAAGCTCAGATTCAGGCTTCTCTGGCCTAACGGATCCTCTCCAGGAAACCATGATTTCACAGGCTCATTCAGTCAAAAACAGAAAATGTTCTTTAAAAAGACTTCATCAAACGGAACATGATTAGGCAACTCACAAACCTGCCGAACATAGTCCTCAATTGAAGAATCTGCTTGCTGAAGATGTAGTAGCTGATCCACTGGGTCAACGATTGGCCTGGAACACTCAAATGATTGGCCTGGAACACTCACAAAAGCTGCTGGATCCTTGTTTCTCCAAGTATTCTGTTATGGAACTAGCAAGACAAAAGATATTCAAATCCATTCGCAAGCTTTATTTAAAAATCATGGTCAAAACAGGCGGGGTCAAGGGAGTAGACAAACAGGTACATTGAGAACAAGATACAAACACAGTCCAAAAAACATACCAGGGTCAATCAACAGCTAACCTAATTCAGGAAGTGAGGCAAAGAAAGTAAATCCACAAACAGCAAAGAGTCCAATTGAGGTACGAACATAATCCAGGCGACTCGACAAGAGAAGAATCCGAGGTACACAGGCGAGAATCAAAACACAGGGGAAAGCAGATCAGAAAACTAACAAGGCTAAGGAAACAAGAAATGGTTCTGTAAGGTAGCTATCAGCTGAAACAGTGATACATGCTAGACAATACTCGGCATCCAATGTGAGATGGTCTAAGGTATTCATTACGTGAATGTGTTAGTGCAGTGGATGATGGGAATTGAAGTCTAACAGTAGTGTAGTGCTAGCATCCATGTAGTAAGCGGTTGACCTCTGGTGGAGGATAAACAGTGGTTCATGATCCGGATTCGTGACAGGAACAATTAATGAGGAGAGACATAATTCACCTTCAATATTAACTAGCCAATATTTAAAAGCCACTCTTGTGTGTTGTATATTCAACGTGAATAATGACTCTTTAATAGTTTATTTAGCCATTTATTCTTATCAAATATTTATATATTAGTATTGTGACTAATTTGATTCATTATTTAGCATTGACTTCTAAATATTAATCAGAATATCATTATATTGCCACTGGATCCACTCTCTAATAAAAGCTTTAAAAATAGCTGAACATAAAATGAAGATTTTGTAATATATAATTTAAAAAAGTACAAGTAGTCTGTTTAAACAGTACTATAATAAAGTACACATACCCCAAAATAATACTCGTCAGTAATAAAAAAAAAAACTATTTGAGTATTTTACACTGAATTAAATAACAATAACAATTCTGTGTCTGTTTAAAGACAAAAATATGGTTTTAAACAAAAGAATATAACAGCTGTTGGCAGGGTTGACCTCTTGATTTAAAAATTTCCGAGTATGTTGGCCCAAGCTGCCGTGAATAGCATTGTGCATGTCTGTCATGTATATTTATCTGTTTAGCTTGAGGCTCAGCTTTCATGTTTCTAACAGACTGGAGGCCAGGTCGGCACGAGATAAAGTGTGTGCATGTGTGTCAAGACCTTCTTCTCAGCTCCAAAACAAAATAATTTAAAGGTGCTCTTACAAGATTTATAAACAACATTAATCGTCATTTTAAATAAATTAACGGAATATAGATAATAAAAGTGTAGCAATGCACTCATTGCACCTTCTTGGTCATATATGATCTCACTAGAATAGAAATATTAATTATTAATAATACTTGCACTCTGTCCCTGACTAAATAACTTTTAAATAAGGTATTTTATTAAATAATGTATTTTACATTTACTTTATAATAGTGAATAATCGTAAAGCTCAAATATGTGACCTTTGGGATTTATCATATTGGTTGCTAAATTTATATTTTAAACATTCATTTTGAGTGAACTTAACTATACGTCATACAAATTGTTACCTTCAATATTGTGACATGATACATGATATTAGCAGATTTACTGTTAATAAACCTCCACTTTACAGTGTAAAAGTGAAACACCAGTGTGTGCAAAGATCCATTTGGTACATTAGAAAAGTCACTGAAAGCTCAGCAATGTTTCCCTAAATAAGAGCAGGACTTCCCCTAGCCAGAACCCAAGGCCAGGGCAGTACATGGGGGCTAATTTTAGAGTAATGAATCAGCCCGCTCATAATCTAGCCCCAATGCACTAAAGGGCACTCTCTAACCCAGCCTCCTAACCTACAATGTAAAGAAAACCTGATTATTTCTGAATTATCTTTTTTTGCCTGAGCCACTGCTACTAAGAGGGGCTTTTCTGATAACCACTAAGACTGACACAGCGTGTGCAACATGTTTTGTTTATCTGCTAAACACAAGGATAGAAACTGCTGCGTCATTTTGCTCAGAGTGAAAGGTATGAAACCTTACTGAGGTGCTGCAGAGTGCACATCTAAGACAGCTCTATGAAGTGTAAAGCTATCCCACATTCATTTTTAGCCGCCACAGACATTGCCTGTAGATGGGTGTACAGTAAATAGAAACATTCACTCTGTCATCCTGCCATATGCCTCAGAGAAACTAGGGTGCACCTTTAGTTATCAAAGTCACAGGAAAGTTATTATAAAACATCAAATTCAGGGAATATTGCAAAAGGAAAAAAAAAACCTCTTGATTTTTATTTTGGATTAAACATGGTGTCAAATTATTATTATAATTTTTGGGGGGTCATTCAGCTTTTATAGAATGGTTTATTAATACCCATGGGTTTATTATCCATGGGCTTATGCCCTTTACTCCTCTTCCACACCGCTTGCACAGAGAGAGCAAATGAAATACAGTCAGCATATTAAGCGTGCTGGCTTGATGTGCAAGAACTGATGAGCTTTACTGACAATACATACTTTATTTTAATGTCTGAGAAGAACATTGCCGTACCTCAAATTTCTCTAATATACTTGCCTGTTGTGTTAACAATGTAACTTCCAATAAAATAAAATAAATTAATTTACAACACTTCAGAGAGAAATAGTCAAAAGTCATAGTGCTGTTGTCTGTCTGTTGTATGAAACACAATACAATTACTTTAAAATGTTTTAATTTAAAGGCAAGATTTAAAGACAAGCTAAATTAAATCAAGTAAGTTAATAAAACTAAAGTAACGTAAATAGTCTAACATTCATCCAGCTTTTTACCGTACCATAAAATTACTGAATTAATAGGAAAAAGAAATGAAAAAAGCAAGCAAAAAATACAACAACTTATAAAATCAAATAATGATTATTCTGTTTATTTCAAACAAGGAAAGGGTGGAGCTTCTCTGCCACAACATTTCATTTGAAAAACCAGACATGTGATTACGATTGCCATACCTCTGACTATCCTCCCATTATCTGCCTCATCCCGAGAGACTTGGCAAGAGCAGCTACTTGTCTGCAAGCAAGGTAAACTAAATCTTCACGATCACTTATGAAGTTATTCCTGTTAGCGTAAAGTCTACTTTTGAACTTTTTAATAAGTAAATAATTTTAATGATATAAAATCAGTTTTTCTTGCTGCCATTAAAGTAATGAATGTGAAGAATGCGTGTTTGCTGTGATTTTGCATTCAATTCTAACGCAAATTCCTAGGTTAGGCTACTCATAGCACGCTGGCTAAAATTATTACGTGATCACATCATGAATGCTTTGGCAATCAATGCACTGTTAATGAGAATGAGACTAGTACCACATTTACACACAGGAGTGGTGTTGTTCCATCATTGATATTTAAAGAAAGTCTTCAGAATGCTTGTTTGTTTATGATGCTGCACTTGAATGGAATTTCATAACTTCATTTTAATTATTGAGAGAAGTGCTTATTTACGTTGTACATGTGTTTTAGTTATGAAAACAGTCACACCCAATGAATGGACTTCAGATTATGATTATGATTGCAGTGCTTCATATGATCATGCTGCATGTTCTGCTAGCTCATATTAGAAACATGTTACCTCGAAGGCGGAATGAATGATTTGAAGAATCGTGTTATCCTTAGACTTCTTATATATGTCATATTTACTGTTCATTTTGTTTAAAAAAAAGATCAACTAAGCTCCGAACATGGACACGAAGTTGGACCTGTCCAGGCTAACAGAAGAGGAGGCCAAACATGTGTGGGAAGTCATTCAGAGAGACTTCGTCCTTAGGAAAAAGGAAGAGGAGAGGCTTGGGTAGGGAATTTAATTTACATGATCAAACGTTATATTACAGCAGAGACAAATCTGACACGATTTAACGTTGGTTAACGGTTAATGTTAGTAATCGGTCGGTGGAGACAGCCAACAATGGCTCCCAAAGACAGGAGGTTTAGTGTACTGTAAGGTCCGAATTCACAGTTGCATCATTTCTTTGCTATTTGTCTATATATGATACTCTAAACTATAATGCTAGCGGACCAAGGTTGTGTGAAAGGCTGCTGTTGTAAAGACATGATGATGATCATGGTACAGTCACAAGGCCTGATCACACCATTCCACAGGCTGGGAAAACATGATGCCCCAGAGCTCTATTCTTTTTGTACAAGGAGCTCTCTGTGTGGCTGTTGAATTGTTATTTGAAAGATGATGTTCTTTCCATTTGTTGGCAAGGACGGTTATAGTTGGCTTATATTCAAGCTAATTCTTGATCAGGCTGTTTTAAAAACATTCATTATATCTTCCGGTGCTAATTTTGATGGTATATTATGGTTAATATACTGGAAAATTCAGTGGAACTTGCATGACTTTTTGAAAGCATTGCATTCACGATGTTCACATTAAAGGTCAATGTGAGTCTTGACTGGCAGGGCTGATAATCCTAGAGTAATATTTGATAATTATTTTATTTAATTGTTATGCATAATACAAAGTAACGTTGTAATGTTTTGTTTAAATGAAGCAAACATGGATATTTAAAAACTATTATCAGACTTTTTGAATGTTACAAGTAAGTTTAGGCATCATGACATTAGATGAAAAAAAATACAATATATTTAAAAAAAGATTGTTTGTAAAAGAGTTAGTTAAAAAGGTGAAAACAAATGCAGGAAAGAGTTGTTATTATTATTAATTGCATGTATTTTTGCACACATTTTAACACCTTTAAGGCTTTAAAAAAATTTATAATACACAAACAAGTAATGATAACAATGCAAACAAGTAATAAAAGTAAATAAAACAATACTAAAAGAGAAAAAAGAAAATATACCATATAATTTAAATTTTAAAACATAAGTATTAATAAATAACATATCATAGATGATTTAAAATAAATCCCTAAATTGGTTTATGAAATGCGATACAGATATATTATGCATCCTTAACAGGGAACGGGATCAGAAGCTATGCAGCTTTGTTAAAGCTAACGATTAATATTAAACATTAGTATATATTAGTTTTAGTTTAAGGCTGAGACAAACCTTCAGAAAGCAACCTAATTCTCTACAATTAAAACCACAAAGCTTATTTCAGCAGCAGTAATTTGTTTGTTGGTTTGTTTGTATGACACCGCAGGGAGCTTAAATCCAAGATTGATAAGGAAGAATCAAAGAGGGAGCTCCTGGGATCTCAGTCCAACCTGGCGGACTCTCACTGCATCCGCTGTCTGCAGCCCTTTAAGTTCCTGGTGAACAGCAAGCGGCAGTGTATCGACTGTAAACTTTTCACCTGCAAGACCTGCAGCCGCTACAACAAAAAGGAGCGCGGCTGGGTATGCGACCCCTGCCGCATGTCCAGGTTAGAAAAAGTTACAACATCAGATAACAAAAAAAAAAGTGTAAAAGTATACAGCTTACACGCTATACGTTTAGGTGTATAACGAATCACTGATATGAAATCTTTGTTTGTTTTTGCAGGGTCCTGAAAATCGGAACCTTGGGGTGGTACCATGACAACGTCCGCTCTCGCTTCAAGCGCTTTGGCAGCGCGAAAGTGATGAGGTCACTGTACAAGAGATTAAACGAAGAGGGTGAGCGCTAAATAAAGCTTCCTGATAACCTGTATTGTGCTCATACAAGCTGTCACGTCATCATGTTTTAGTATCACCAGTCATTTTAAGTGGTTATGCAAGCAAGTGAGTGTTAAGAAGAGATAATATACAGTCATCTGGTCGTTAATGTAAAATAAACCTTGGCGTGATGACTAGTCCTCGCAATAGAGGGCTCTTATATCACCCTGAAGGAGTTTATTTTGCAATAATGACATTCTAACTGTACATTATCCCACTTATTAGATAGCTGCTCACCATGAAATATTAATTTCAACTGATTTTTTTTTTGTTTCGCCTGTATAGTTGCTACTAAATGAATGAGAGCAAAAATGTATTGTCTGCCCGCATAATTTCAGCATAATGCATAAAATATATATTTTGACTATCAACACATTTCTAAAACCGTTGCTCTCATCAGCTTAATCAGAATGATCGACAATGATCAGTTTAACAGAGTAAAGCCTGAAACACAGCAAGAGACAGCAACGGCTAGGCCCATGTGTGTATTTAGTTACCAAGAGGATTTGTTTATCAGTCAGTTGAATTCAAAGAACTCTGTCTAGAGGCTGTGTCCCAAGTGCTGAGGCCAGAACTGGGTCACATGCTGCGTCTGGGGCAATGCAGAACTTGCTGATGTTGTTTATGGACTTGCACGACGGGACATGTTAAACAGAAAAATTAGAAACCTTGGATGAATGCGCAAACAGAGGTGTATATTATTTACCCCAAGGTTGAAGTGCCAACTGTTTACAGCTGGGAAAATGTTAATGTTCTATGTTTATGACTTTGTAGGTTCAACATGTTTGTTCATTATTCATTTTATTGTGGTATTGTGTATGACAGCGAATTACTCAAATGTTTAATTAGTTAAAAATAGCTAAAACATGGTCATGTTTCTTCTTGTGTTCTTATTTAGCTACCCTGTCTCATGAATATGAATAGACAGCACTCTAAATTAAAAATGATACATAGATTTTGGCGAGTACATGCTACATGATGGGTAGGCTTGTGGGTTAGATGAGTATCGTATGCACGTGAAAACTGTGTGTCATATGCAACAGACTTCATATCATATGCATGTGAAATCTGCATATTATATAAACGCCGAAGACTTGGTTGTCACACATGTGACAAAGCTCATCAATAATCGTATCATTTTTATTGGATGTACTGTTTATACACATTTTCATGAGACCTAGCTACATTTGCAAACCAGAACTCAAACTTTTTTTGTTAGGTCACCGTGATGATGACACACAGAGCATGCCTGATGTGCGCAGTGAGTACACAAACACATTCACGAAGAAGAAAAATCTACGGGAAAAAAAAACAGCTGTCTCAGAGCAAAACTGAGATTGTTAACGTTTCTCAGTATTTAAGCTATTAAATCCCTTTCTATAGCGTACCATTGTAATATGCAATATGTTTCATTCTTAGATGCGTATAACGGGCATGAAGATGAACATCTGGATGTAACTGAAGCTCAACGGTATAAGCAGGTAGACTAAATTGTGTAATGCATTTGATTTGATGTTTCAATACTTAACTCAGTGGCTCATTATTTTAGTGCACAATATAGTATTTGTGTAGTGTGTAAGGGGTTCAGTACCCTATGAAATGCAAGTATATATATATATATATATATTACAATCATTGTCTAGAGGCAGATTGAGAATATTTTAAAGTGTGCAATAACAATCGCAAAGCTGTCTTAATCAAGCACTTTGTCATTCATATCTCATGTAAGCTAATATGAACTTATTTTTAGATGCGAAAGACTAAGCGTCTTCTCTCTGTCCACCCCATGGATCTTGACATGGACGACTATAGCGCTCACTCTCGCAGACAGTCTGTCCAGGTACTGAGAGGACTCGCATTGCTATTAACATCCACGCTTTAAATGGCCACTCGGGCATCATACACACTTTTCCGTCTTCTCCAGTACATCCATGAAGACAGAGGTCAGCGAAACGATATAGAGTACAACTCTGACATGTACCATCACCACAATCATCGCATGAACCGCAGGAAAAGCCTCGACAGGTTCTCGCGCCCAGGTTAAGCACGTTCTGTTGGCTCTCATTTCTTTCTTTGCTTATTCTTTTTACTCCTTCTCTCGCAAATTCACATTTTCACACAATCTTCTGCTGAACAGCGTTAAAAAAACTCTGGGGTTTCATGTTATAACGGGATTTTTGATTTTCTTGTAAAAGGATTGCACAAAATATTATAATTACACAGAAAAACTATTAATATTGCCTGCGTCTTTGAAGTAGTACACCAGTAAAATAATTGTGTTTTTAAAAAACTTCAGAGAATGTATTTTTTATATTTTGTATGTATTTTACTTAAACATCAAATATTTAAATTACATTTACAGTCAAATGTATTTAAATATATTGTAAACATAATAATATTATTCACGCCATAAGGACCCAACATTTTTAAAAACTGTTTTAATGCATTTTTGATGACATAACACATGGGGTCATAATGTGGGTAATCGGAGTAGATTAAAAGGTTAAGACGTTAACTACTACACATCTTGTAGTCTTAAAATATTACATTTTAGCACCTGTTTAATTAGTGTGTTAGTTGTGTATAGATGCACTATTCTGGAGAGTCTCCAGGGGACCTCTGACGGAGTTTCAGTTTTAAACAGCAATGAACAGATTAACCCATTTGCTTCATTTTTTGTGTTTTAGATGATGGCATATACTCTGAACACAGAATGGTACGTGCTCGCTCTCTCTCTAAAATCAACTCCTCTGTGGCCCCGCGCCAGATCTATCTGGACACTTCAGAGGAGGAGGATATGATCCGTTACCCCGTCTATCAGCTGCCCTCACGCCGCCGCAGTCGAGCATCCTCTCAGGAAAACATTCATCAGAGCGCCCCACCGGTATGATCGCAGATCAACTGACTTTCTTTCTGTTTGAAATATAGTTATGTATCTGAGGTAAAATGAGCCACTTTCAGCAGGTCATGTCAGGTATTGATATGATTTGGTTCTTGCACCTCATTTGGGTGTACACGACTTTAAACAGTTAAAATTGTTGAATCTTTATTCCATTATGTTTTTATTCAGTAAGAACGCATCTAATTGCAGTTCAAATAAACGCTGTTCTGTTCTTTTCATTCATAGAACAATATAAAACTATATCATGCATTTTACAAAATAATAAGCAGTGCAGCAGTTCTTAACCTGATGAGACAATAAAAAGAAATGTGACTTGAACACCACATTAACATATTACAATGATTTCTGTGGGATCCCGTGACAACAAAGACTGCTTTGCCAGCTTTGCCAACACAAATGACTTTTTATAATAAATTAAAAGTGACAAACATTATTTTAAATGTGTTTTATCAACTAAATGTATCCTTGGTGAATATGAGAATCTTAAAAAATTAAGGTATTTACAGAAAAAAAACTTGATATTTGATCAGTAATGCATTTTTTAAAAGCACCTTTTAATAAATGATTGCAGGTTTGATTAGTGTAAATTTCTCTCATGAGTACAATTGATGATTTACATTCAGACGGTTTCTTTCTTTGCGTACCTTGTGTCCATCTTTGTTTTCTTTCTTTTTTCTTTTACCTGTTGCTCTGAGATAGATCAATGAACTCAGCAAAAGAATGTCTGCCATTGAGAGTCTTTTAAATCGACTGGAAGAGAAAATTACCTTGCCTTCAGATCAGGTATGAACAGAGTCTCAAAACAGATGCACTTTTATTTATTCCAGAACATCTTGTTATGGCAGAGCTGCCCTCCATATGAAAAATATTTTGGGCTGAAGGTCCATATTATGATTTTAATGTTAAGTAGGCTGCTTATTTTGTATGTCTGTAGCCTGTCCACCCCACGGCAGGACAGATGGAGGAGGAGAAGCTGAGGAGAAAACTAGATGAGCTGATGAGTGACAAGGCGCTTTCCTCTGATGAGGAAGAGCCGAAGAGACCTCCTCAGTCCAAAGGGTCCGCTGTGAGGGGGGTTCAGGCTCCAGTGGCCCCAGTATCCCAAGAACCCTTGAGTTCATCCAGCGATGAGATGCCCACCGAAGCACAAAAGGTGAGGACTCAGACAACACACACATCTACAGAGGCCAAAAAATGCAGTCTTTGTGCAAGGTAAGGTTTTCCCGATGATCTAATGTTTTGTCAGTAGATCAATTAATGCAGATTCAGGTATCTCAGTGGAATACAAGTGGGTTTTAAAAGTGATGCAACTTACCACAAGCTCCCATATTATCCTTAAAATATTTTATAGAATGCCAGAGCACAAATACTTTATTAATAACCCTAAAAAGCTAAGTCTTTATTACCATATCCAAATAAAAACAAAATAAAAACAACTGAAAGAAGTTCCTGGTACCCATTGGTTATTAACTAATCATTGTCTTATTTTAAGGCCATAAAGCATTAGCAACACTTACACTCATTTAGCTATAACCTTAGCCATGTTAATACCTGACTACAGTCGTTTTTTAGGGTTTTAATGCTGATTAGGCTTCTCTCGGTTAATTGCTTTCAGAGATCCACCGCGGCGGCCCTATGCGACATCACAACTGAGATTCTAAGAACAATTAATGCCACAGAAAGCGCTATGAACGAGTTGGCCCCCTCAAATCCTAATGACAGACTTCAGTTAGCGGCCACAGAGCTTAAGCAGGCTGATGATGCATACAGGGAACTTGAGGAAAATGTAAGATTGTCCCTCTAATAGATATTGTTATGTTTGTGTGAAGGAGAGAGATTAGTCACTTGGGTTATCAATGGCCTGAACAAGCGGTTTTAGATCACTTGAGTGTTTAAGACATTTGTTCAACTCTTCTTTCTCTTCTTTTCTTTTCACTGCAGGTGTACATGACTGCAGGGAAGTCCTTTGATATGGCTAGAAAGTTGCAAATGATTGAGCAGAATGCCAAGAATCACTACGGAGGCCCATTAACTGATTCAGAGCTCTCTGAACTGGAGGACCAGGTTGCTGTGGCAGCTGCCAAAGTTCAGAGCACAGAAAGTGAGGTGAGATGTTTATCTATCTGTCTATCTATCTATCTGTCTTTCTATCTGTCTATCTATCTATCTATCTATCTGTCTGTCTGTCTGTCTGTCTGTCTATCATCTATCTATCTATCTATCTATCTATCTATCTATCTATCTATCTATCTATCTATCTATCTATCTATCTATCTATTTATTTTATCAGGTCTCAGACATTGAGGGCAAGATAGCTGCTTTAAGTACTAAAGGATTATCATTTGATAAAGCCAAGAAAAAGGTGATCTGATCTAAACAAATAATCTTAGTAAAATTACATTTATATTCCCAGTTTTCATTCAGATTTAAACTCATTGTGTGTTTTTGTGAATATTTTCTTTCAGGCACTGAGTATACAACAAAAAAGGAAGTTTTCCCAAGACAGGGTACACTATTAAGTGTAAAGGACATCATGTTCGCCTCTGTAACACGTTGCATATTTCCTGTTGTGATATCTGTGGATATGTTATCTGACACTTGATATCTGTGCCTATAAATTAGTATTTTACTTCACGATGTGTTCAAGATTTTTGACACCGATCTTGACTTAATACTAGTAAACCCTTTGTCTTGTGTAAATTGTATTAAGCAAGTTAATCAAATGCCAATCTAGCTAAAATCAGTATTAGTAAAATAATAAAAACGTTTACAGTAAACATGTGTCAAACAAGTATTCATGTCAAGAAAAAACGTGACATTTTATAAATAAAAAAGGTTGTTTAATCAAGCTATAAATGTTAAATTAAACATCTAACACTCAAATGTACCCTTAGAAAATACATTGTAAAACAACTTCTTTGTCATGCTTTTCCTGCTTGAAGAAAGATATTAATTTGCACAAGTAAACTCTGGTTTGCTGGTCACCCAGTCTGTTAACTAGCTTTAAATAACAGCTGGCCGAGGCTAAGAGAGCATCTTTTTCAGGAGGGCTTTTGTCTTCTGAACATTATCAGATATTATTTTTTATATAGATAATGCAACCCAAAGTTTGAGGCACCATTACAAGAAGGGGATAGCCGTTGGATGCTAACGAGCCAAGACTTCTCCTCTTTGCTGCATTCGCGTGCTGCCCTCTAGAGGAGAAGGCGTTCAATCCTAAACGGCACAAACCATGTATTTGGGAATATTCTATTCTTCAAGTAAACAGAATTTAATATATATTAGATTATAGTTAGAATTATGAGATTACATTATTAGGCTGAATAAAGCGGTAAAACAACGCAAATGACACATAATAAAAGTGAAACATCAAAAAATGTGGCTCTTTTTTTTTATATAAAGACCATGAAAATGATGATATGAAACGACGCACCATTAGCAACATAAATGTTAATAAATGTTGTATAAATGTAGCTGTCTAATAAAGACACTAGATGGAGCTAATGCACCAGCCCAGAAACAGCGTGTCTAATAATAATGGTTCTATATAATCAAATAGGAATAAGGTTCAGAAATTAGACAGACAGACATATAGATAGACAGGCATGCAGGTAGATAGATAGATAGATAGATAGATAGATAGATAGATAGATAGATAGATAGATAGATAGATAGATGGCATTGCATGAATTCTATTCATTGTAATATTCGAAAAAAAAGAATAATGATACAAAAAAATTGCGAACTTGCTCTAAAAAGGAACAAGATGGAAATAATTAAAACGCAGAGGTCAGGCCCCGCCCACACGTCCCCGCCCACTTCTCGCGCAGCGTCCAGCGCAGGCTGAGATCAGACCGTGTGGCGCTGGGCTGCTGTGTCTCTCATCCTTGGGCCGCTCGTTATCCGGCTTCGATTCGCCCTAGAACAAATGCAGCTCCGGACCTATGACTTTATTCTTCTTTCGTTTGGTTTGACGTACCGAACTAACGCAGGAGGGGATATTAAGGGATGACCGGCTATCTTCTCAGGAGTGCCCGCGGTCTGTCGCGCTCACGGCGAACCAGCGAACTGTCATCTTCCGTTCCTTCCGTGATGTTTTGACATATCGATGTGTCGTTTGAATGTGCAACAGGCTCCCGCCAGATATTCACGCGGTTTATGGAGACGATGGGGGACCAAAGGGAGGACGTGTCCTAGTGCTCCACATATTTTTGCTCGTGGTTACAATATAACCGTTTATTAATGTTGTTCGCTTACGACCACGACACTTTGAATGGTGCTCTTTGACATACACGCAACTGGACAGCACTTCAGTTCGGCGAGGTCGTTTTCTGTAGAGGTTTGTGTCAGAGTATAAGGGAATTTAAAATGGCATCGCAAGTAACGGGGAGGAAAAGAATTCCCAACCGAGAGAAACTATCGGCGGAGGATGATGCTCTCAGTCAAATAGCTCGCGAGGTAAGATTTCACGTGCTCCCGTAGACCTAGCTCTATCGTGCTGCGCAAAATGTCGTCTTTTTTCTCCAGCTGCTGGACTTATTCAAACGTAAGTCTCAATGGGAATCCCCAAAGGTCTTTCTGAATAACGAAAGGGGTTTTGTCGGTTGCATGCAGAAAAAATGAACACGGATGTGATGACGCTGGCGTCCTTTAATAACGTGAATGGGAAACATTGTGCCCCTTCCCCTCCCGGTTACAAAGCGCTCGTGAATGACAAAAACACATTATTCGTCGCAGTCTGAATCAGGGCTTTGTTGCTAGCGTGACCTACATGACGGAAAGACTAGCTCTAGGTTAATTATAGCGGTAAACGAACGTTTGTCCCTCCGCAGCGACAGCATCCTCGCGTTTAGATACCTGCGCAGCGGCGTGACGTCACGAAGCAGAGATCAAACGAAAGAGCCGAGAGAAGGACCCAGACTGCTGACGTCAGAAGCGGCTCTGATGCGGCACATCACGCCCAGTAAATGGCCCGAATAGCCTCAAGGATGTATTTTAAAACGCGCGGAGCTCAGATCGTGCTGATCGCTTAAACGGTCTGCCACATGCGACCCAGCATCGTCCTGAAATCGGTTTTCAGTTCTTAATGAAAAGCAGACGGCTTTGGGATTGTGTGTCATGACTGCAGAAAATAAACGCTGCAGGAGATATTGCACCCATTTATTAGTAGTATGACTGTTAAGCAGTTATTTAATATAGTTGTATTGATATTTGAAGGCTCTTTATTCTATGTTTCGAAAGGTTTGAGTTTTTACAGCAATGTTAAGGTTCTTTGGTTCACTTAAATACCTTTTGGATCAGCTGGCCACATCTGGAAAGCATTTCCTCACTGAAGATGAAGAATCCACAATTTTTTACTAACATGCTTCTTTCTTTTATTTGACCTTGACGTTATCTTGATGCTGGTGCCTTTAATAGGCAAACTCTCAGGGTATGGTATGGAAGTACATCACGGACATTTAGTCTCCAGCTCCAGCAAAGGGACGGAAAAAGTAATGATGCTTTGCATCATTTGCCCTCTGGTCCTTGTGTTCTTGTAAAACTCTGTACCCACCCACTATTAAACTCACCACCCCTCTCACAGGATGAATCAGTCCCTAAAGAGTAGAACTTACTCTACATCCTCAGATGTTTTCCTTTCTTTTTGTTCTGCTTTCCCACGGAAACGGCACAATCGGCCATAATGCCAAAGGGAGAATAAAGTTAAAGTAGTAGTTCAATCAAAAATGTAAATGTTGCCTTGGTTCATTACATTATTTTACATTATCTGGCATTCATTGTTCATTCTTAGTTCCAGACCTTGATACTGATTGGTCGAGCCGCACTCCAAGCAGTTTTAAAATAATAAGCAATAAGCCCCAGGAAGCCGTGGTTTACAGTGAATTTATAACAGCTTTAGTCACTGCTTTGTGTGGTGTCCTAACAATGCTCCTTAGCTGTTATAAATTCAGTGTAAACCATGGCTTTTTAGGGCTTATTACTTTATTCAAACGCCAAAAGTGAGTTCTTGAAATATTATTTTCAGTAAAATAAGCTCAATGTACTCCACAATTGCAACGTAAATAATATTAATGTTGTCCATGTTGGTTTGTGCACCGTTTTCCAGTTACAAGCAGAAATGTAAGTCACATCCACCCTGCTCGTCTAATTCAGAAACACCTCGGTTCAAGTTTCTTTCTGGCTCTAAAATGATTTATGAATGCACTCAAGTCTGATCTTTCCAGTGATTCACTTTATCCAATTCACAAAACCTGAATAATTTCATCACTAGACTGATAATAATATAATAATATCATTATAATTAATTAAAAAAAGTGGAGAAAATAAAATTCTATTTCAGAAATAATGTTTGGTTGAACTAATCTTTTAAACGTGCACCTTGGCGCAATCACGTAGCATCCTATTAGACTGCTCAGTTAAGACATGAAGTAGGTGTGCAGGGTGATATGGGGTCATTAAGATGCTGGGCCAGTCAGACAGTTATGTAGGACTCACAAGGTTCATCCGTAATGAGTATAATCAGCATCTCTGCCAGCTGAGCTTTTTTCATACACCACGCATTAGGGAACAGCCATGCCAAGGAAATGCATTACAGAACAGCCAATCTCTGTAGAAACCTGAGCACCTTTCTTTCCTCTGTTTGTTTGCAGCAGCGGCGGGGTTGGGGTGGAGACTTTATTTCAATGTGACCTGAATGGCACTTTAGTGTTTGCCATGGCAGTCTTGTGAAAGTCTTTTCATAGTCTTTCCCACGCATTTTATAGTTAATTCAGTTTTTATTTAGCTTAGTAATGTTATAATGTGTTAATAGAGTTTTTTGCAGCATGCACCTTAGCTGTTCAATCTCTGTTTTAATGTACAGTGATGCTTTGGTCTTGTGCGTCATATTACAGTCTGTGAAGTGAACTAGCACGGAAAGGCTCAAAGGTTCTTTATTGGGTGCTGGGGAGAGGGGACAGCCAATAAACTATTTGGCTCTGTGACTTGTAAAAACAACTAAAAGTTCTATACAATTGAGGAATGTCAAAAAAGATTTTCCGTTTTCCAATAAAATATCTTTTGATATTTTTAAGAAAAGCCAATACCTACATTCTGCGTCATGTGCTGGAATGCCACTCTATCATGAACACATCATTTTTTAAACGTTTAAAATATGGATTTTATTTTTAAATGCATCAATTCACTTCACAATGTCTTCACAGCCATTATAAAGCTTGGACGAGTCAGGATATTTTATTGATATAACTCTAAAAGTCATATACACTTAGGATGGCCTGAGAGTGAGTAAATTATGGAGTCATTTTTATTTAAATTGTAACATAATGATTTCACTAATTTAAACTTAAAGCTGTAGTCTGTAACTTTTTTTTTGGTTAAAAATGATCCAAAATCAATATTTGAGCAAATACATAAACAGCCTGTGTTCAAAACTATAGCCTTACTTTAGCCAGATATACAATGGTTAGCTTGTAATAATATGTTCGAGTCATTACGTCACGTCTGTAAACATAAAGAAGAGGCTAAAGCATAAATAATATAAATTACAATAAGCGTTCAATTAAACAAAAAGTAACACATACCACATTCTTTATCAGTTCTGGGGGCCCATCTTACTCCAGAGGTCTAGTGTTGGCTACAATCCATGTCCTACACTACTCATAGTTAGAGAAGAATAGAGCAAGTGGATCATCAAGTGGATATTATTCGAACTCAGTGACCGACTTCTTTCCAAGTAGAATGTCTTTACCATATATCTTAGTTGCACAGAAGCAGAAATCACATCTCTTGATCCAATTTTTAACATCTACCTCAGTCACAGCATGTGGAGTGCATTGGAACTTTGGACTCCGTTCACATTCGTCTCTTTTTCCACTTACTGCCCTTGTATTTTCCGACTCCTGAGACAGGAAGCAGAAAGCCTTTAAGGCTGTTCGTCTTAGGATTTGTTCCAAATGGCGCTCTTGATATGTACTTATGGTCTTGCAGACCTGCCATGGCTCGTGTGCCTGTGAGACGGCAGAACGTCCAATTGGATATTTCAGGGATCTCGCGACCGCCCACTTTGCAGAAGCACTGATGCTGGCTCAAGCGAACCTTTACAGGACAGTTAATGCGGCATTACATTAGCGAAGCGTGGATTTGGAGGTAGACCAGGATGGCATTTACAACTTATTACTATTGTAGAACGGTTGGGGTTATGGAGGAAAAGGTGCAGTTTTTGGCTGGCCGGAGGAGGGAATTTAGCTGACCTAGTAGCAGAAGAGCATTTAACCCCTGCCTCACTGCAGCAACAGATTGGCCAGCCACCACCCACTGACCTGCATCCTTTAAGCCTCTCCACAACATCCTGTGTTAATCGCCCCTCTAGGAGCCTCACTACTGTGCATCACTTTGGCCGCTTTCTTTGCAACTCCACAGTCATCTGAAATGTATTCCCTTTCAGGGCTACCGATGACAGTTTAACAGAGAAAGACCTCCAGTGTGAAGTGCCAGGAATGCAGAGGCAGTTTTTCTGTTAGTCATGCGGGGTCATATATCAGCCTATTCTGCTCTCTCTGGTGCAGTGCGAGGCAAAGCTGATGTTGTAGGCCATTGCGAGCGTGCCTGTGAGGGGAGGTTGCAGTAAGCCTGCGATTAAGTTGCTGGGTAAACTGAGGTGAGGAGCAGACAGGAAGTGATGCGTTATAGGCCTGCATTGCGCTCTAAGAGCAGATTAGTCTGGAGCCACTCGACTGTGACCGTCTAATCTCCCACACTGTCACCTAGAAAACAAAAACAACTCATTCCCCATAACTGAACATTATATTTATTCAGAATCACTGTCAAAACGCTTTTGTTTAAGTATTAAATAGGCTGTTTCAGTATCTCATTTACTAACAGAATTACCCACAAATAAGGTGACAACTTCAGAGCTAAATGCCTATTGCTCAGTTCAATTTCCCATCTTGAAAGCCAGTTCTGGGTTCTACTGACTACTGCGATCTAGGTGTCTTTAAAATTCAATTAATCAATGTTTTTTTTTCAAGCTGTTCTCATAAAAATATGTACCTCTGTGTACTTTTTTGTGCAACACTCAAGTATGTCTTCATACTCTCTGTGAGCTACCGAACACACTTACCGTGTAGTTAATATCTTAAACTTTCCATGACATGCCGAGGTTAATTGATATTGTAAAATGGTGCAACACTTGATATCAAATTAATAATAAAAAGAATGAAAATTGTAAAAATGCTTTTTTTTTTCTAAATTTTTATTTATTTTTTAAGATGTGTACATCTTCGTGGTGTAAAGTTATATTATAAAATAATAAATAAATAACAGAACACATGACAGTTTTAGATTCATAAAAAAATCTAAAAATACCACACACAAAACAGTTTATTAATCTCCCTAGTGTTTTTATATCCACTTGCATTTTCTTAACAAAAACAGTATTTTAATCTGTATTGCTGATTCAATCCATTTCCAGTCCACGTAAATGCAAACACACACACACACACACACTTATTTGTGATCTGGGTGAAGTGTGACTCAGCATACTTGATATTCAAATTAACCCCTCCGCAAGACTGTGGAGGAGGAGGTACTCTCTTGTTGTTTGTTCCATCAGTCCCTATGCAAAGTTCAATTTGCAATCTTGCTCCAAGCCACATATGTTAAATATGGCTATGAGGTGCAGGCTTTGTTTGCTTTGGAGCCTAATCCTATGTGTGCTCATGGTCTCCAAAGACGCCTAGAGTATAAGTCAAAATGTGCTGGGCCTGAAACACAACTGCCTGCTTTATTTCTGCCGTGTGCGCTGCGCATCAAACTGACTCAATATCGCCATGCTAGGAGTTCTCTAGAAATAGATCGAGAGTGTATCAAGGCTATGCGATTTTGTTATTGGATTGTCTAATTGGAAGACAGTCTGTTCTGAGCTGGTCTGCCTGCAGCGGATTGTGAGGTAAAGTTAATTCACGTGGGGTTGCCAAATCATGAGTTTGATCTCAGATATTCATGAGTTCCACTGTGGCATTTTGAACCAATTATACCTCTCTCCCTCCTTGGAGCTCTTTGAATGACTGGAAGAGATTTGCACATGCAAATGGACGCACCAACAGTCCCGAGAGCACAGTTTATGCCAAGTACAAGCTCGTCTTGTAAGTGCAAGTAGTTGAATGATTGCTCTTTAATCTGTGAAGATTAACCTCTTTCTAATACTGCTTATGTGGTATGTCGGATTATGACAGATATGTTGCTTCACGCAGCAAAATATGATAAGCAGCATTGTGTTAGTGGTAGAAGCCGGGCTCTAGACTACACAAATCATTTAAAAAAGTAAAATAAATGTTAATTATTTGTTATATTGGATTATTTAGATTCTTTTTGTGCCATATAGATATTTATAAGAATATTTCTGCCAATTTGGGAAAAAAAGTATCATTTTACAATTTTAATTTTGAATCGGACGTAACTGGAAACTGTATTATAAAATATTTTAATGCTATTTATTTGTTATTTATTCCTGTTATGCATAGCATAGCTTTTATTATTTCATGATGTAGTTTGCTGATTTAAAATATCTCCTTTAAAAAAACAGGATTCTAAAGAGAAGTTTAGAAGAGCAGAATTTATTTTAAATTGAGATTTGTTTTCCGTATCAGGGTCTTTACTACCATTTTTGATTGATGAGTCATGCCTCACGTAATGATAAAAAATATATATATAAAAAAAAAATAAATAAAATATATAATCAAAAATGGTAGTAAATGATAAAAAAATTAAATTATATATATATATATATATATATATATATATATATATATATATATATATATAACTATATATATGTATATAAATATAACTATTAAATGGAACTGTAACACTGAATTGTCCCTTTGCTCTTTTGTGAGTTCGCAGAGTTGATCTCTTTCCTGGCGCAGAAAGAATCTAGTTCCTTATGGTTCCATAGGGAGGTCTGTGAGGTCCTGACAGCTGAGGAGGAAAAGAACATCTGTCAGACTCTGCCACGCTCTTGCTTGATCTAGGACAGGCACTCTGTCTTCTCCTCACAGAACCTCAAATCCCTCTAATAGCAGTGACTTGTAGCCTGTTTTTACAGAGCGGTGTTTAACGAAACCAGAAACTAAACAT
This sequence comes from Puntigrus tetrazona, assembly GCF_018831695.1. Classification (NCBI taxonomy): domain Eukaryota; kingdom Metazoa; phylum Chordata; class Actinopteri; order Cypriniformes; family Cyprinidae; genus Puntigrus; species Puntigrus tetrazona. The sequence goes on along the minus strand of NC_056704.1, from coordinate 7,003,171 downwards.
TAAAGCTCAAAATATAGCTTGCCCTCTGAGGGAATCTGGCCAGGGACGAAAACCCAGTGCGATACTGACTGCTTTCATTTTTTTTTTTTCTCAGTTGAGTATATCTGAGAGAAGATTTAGTGCATTAGAAATCATTCATGTATGCCAGCTGCGACAGTAAGTGAGGCTGGAGCCTTTCATAATTAAAGAAGCTGAATAATGCATTAGCGGTAATAATGTTATTTCTCTACAATTTAGATCTGCACTAACACACAAAAACAACAAAAGGTCGGAAGTAGAGAATGCACACGATTCTAGGACCGGTTTATCGCATGCACATGTGTCTCATGCTGAGTCACTGATCAAAGGGTTTGGACCTGTGGAGTCCACTGGCATGTGGATGCGTTTAGTCTGTGACTCTTTCACTGGTGTGGTGTTTCAGCAGACATTCTGGAATGGAAACTCTTGGAATTACATTGCTCTGGCTGTGGTTGGGTTTCGTTTCTTTTTTAATGTCGGATGGCTATTCGCTTCTTCAGCCTAAAACTGTTGTTTAACACAAACCTATGGACTGAGTTAGTAATTTCTGTTAATACTGATGATGACCATATTTCACTTGGATTATTAACATTATAATACCACAATAAAACAAAAAGTGTGGCTGATATGTCATCCGCTATTTGGCCTTTGAAAATGATTGGCAACAGCCGGTATGTTTTTCTGTTTGGCCAATGTTTCTGAAGCAGGACTTTTATTTTGACAGTGTCGAGATTGTTAGCGCCTGAATGTTTTAGCTCTCATTCTCAGTTTTTTTTTATCTGTTTCAGGGAGAGAATGCTATTTACCTCTCTGTAAACATTAGCCAACCTCGTCTCATAAAAATACGTACACTTTTTGTGCAGCACTGTTTTTATGTGCCTTAGTGCACTTATTGCCATAGTTCAAAGAGAAATATCCACTGAGTGGTGATAAAACACAAGTTTAATATGTGAACCCTGGCACATTTTTTATTGCATTGATATAGGTAGATAATGCTGTGTTTACTACGTTAAATATCCGGGGACTGTTGATAAAAGGTAATGCTTCACCATGTTGGAAATATTCCCTACACTTTATGCAGATTTGAGCTGTTTTGTTGAACCGTCATTACACGGGAGTCAAACCGGAGCTCATCTCCTTTCAAGTACATCGCTGTGCATTCTGAGCTACAGACAAAAACCCCCACGACAACCCATAGTTATGAAGCATATTAATATTGTTTTGAAGTCACATGATATTGTTTAGGTAATCTTTAAATCCTACACTGTATCTTTAAATCCTAGTTTTCAGATTAGGTACGCTATATACAGTTGCTTTCTTTGTTATATTTATGCCATATATTGATTGTGTAGTATATGTGAAATTAGCTCTAGGTTATACTGCACCTTCGACTAGAATAAAAACGCTATTTTGTCTTCTTTTTAAAGCTTACTTGCCACCACAGTAAAAAAAGTAACATATTTATAAATGCTTTTATTTTAGTTCAAATCTGTTAACATATTTGCAAGATACTTAAAGTAATAGTACTATTTGGGACTACTTTAAAATTACAAGTACAAAATGAATTGTTTCAGTTTAGTCGTTAATTATAGTTATAAATCAATATAGATTTAAATTATACCAGTTTAGCGTAGCAAAAGCACAGTTTCAGGGTATAAATGTAAATGTATTTGTAGTATATAAGAATAAAAAATATATGTATTTCAAATTTGAATGTTTATTGCACATGCTTACTGGACTGAACAGACCTTAAAAACAATGCCACTTCAGTATTAATATTATTTTTAATAGTGTTTTTCCTGTTGCTAGGCAGACAATTTTGCACATCGTATGAACTATTCTCAGTCTGAAAATCATTTACACATAAAGTTACCCGATTTTTATTTCAGCAGTGTTTTTCTGTCATTTCTCTTTCCTTCATCCTGCCAGTCTGTGATAGCCGCTAGCTTGTGGGAGTATCTCTGCTGATCAGCGTGAACTCTCCGGTTCTCCCCGTGCTGTTGACAGGCCGGTGGACGTGGCTGGCAGGATCTAGGGCAGAGGCTTGTCTGAAGCCCCTCATTCAATGAGTTGTGACTGGTTCAGACAAAGGACCCAGCGGCTTTCTAACAGTCCGTTTGTGTCGCTTGGCAAGCTTGTTATTCCGACCATGAGCTTGTTATTATACACGCTCTCCGTATGGATGTGCAAAGAAACTGCAGACAACAGAGAAAACTTTTTTTAGGTTAGATTAGAAAATATGTTTACTTATTTTATACTGTTACTATACTTATCTTAAACACCCCTCTTCTAGACCAATAACTACCACAACTATATAGTGTAGTACTACTACTCTCTCTCTCTCTCTCTCTCTCTCTCTCTCTCTCTCTCTCTCTCTCTCTCTCTCTCTCTCTCTCTCTCTCTCTCTGTCTCTCTCTCTCTCTCTCTCTCTCTCTCTCTCTGTCTCTCTCTGTCTCTCTCTCTCTCTCTCTCTCTCTCTCTCTCTCTCTCTCTCTCTCTCTCTCTCTCTCTCTCTCTCTCTCTCTCTCTCTCTCTCTCTCTCTCTCTCTCTCTCTCTCTCTCTCTCTCTCTCTCTCTCTCTCTCTCTCTCTCTCTCTCTCTCTCTCTCTCTCTCTCTCTCTCTCTCTCTCTCTCTCTCTCTCTCTCTCTCTCTCTCTCTCTCTCTCTCTCTCTCTCTCTCTCTCTCTCTCTCTCTCTCTCTCTCTCTCTCTCTCTCTCTCTCTCTCTCTCTCTCTCTCTCTCTCTCTCTCTCTCTCTCTCTCTCTCTCTCTCTCTCTCTCTCTCTCTCTCTCTCTCTCTCTCTCTCTCTCTCTCTCTCTCTCTCTCTCTCTCTCTCTCTCTCTCTCTCTCTCTCTCTCTCTCTCTCTCTCTCTCTCTCTCTCTCTCTCTCTCTCTCTCTCTCTCTCTCTCTCTCTCTCTCTCTCTCTCTCTCTCTCTCTCTCTCTCTCTCTCTCTCTCTCTCTCTCTCTCTCTCTCTCTCTCTCTCTCTCTCTCTCTCTCTCTCTCTCTCTCTCTCTCTCTCTCTCTCTCTCTCTCTCTCTCTCTCTCTCTCTCTCTCTCTCTCTCTCTCTCTCTCTCTCTCTCTCTCTCTCTCTCTCTCTCTCTCTCTCTCTCTCTCTCTCTCTCTCTCTCTCTCTCTCTCTCTCTCTCTCTCTCTCTCTCTCTCTCTCTCTCTCTCTCTCTCTCTCTCTCTCTCTCTCTCTCTCTCTCTCTCTCTCTCTCTCTCTCTCTCTCTCTCTCTCTCTCTCTCTCTCTCTCTCTCTCTCTCTCTCTCTCTCTCTCTCTCTCTCTCTCTCTCTGTCTCTCTTGTTTTTGTAGGAAATGCTTGTGTCATTTGTTCACTATTTTACGAGCAATACATTGAAAACACTGCCCCCTAGTGAGTCATACATTATCATATAGTTTCCATAGCAAAAACATACTTACCAACCTGTTTAAATGACTTGCCAAGACATACTTTACACCCCAAACCTAATACAGTCAAATGCTACTTTTTTGATCATTGTTATGAAAAAAACTATATTTATCTTATTTGGATAAGTAAATACGGCACTGAGCAACACTGACATAACAACATTCATATAGATTTGTACAGTATTATAAAAATATTATGATTTAATACAAATTGTATTTGGTTTATGACAGCAGAGGAACAAACAGTGTAGTAAACAGTGTAATATCTTTTAAACAAGGAGCTATTTTCAAGTGACATTTCATTCAAAGAACAAAGAGTATGATACAGGTTCACGTTAAATATGGGTTCACTTGCAAGAGTGATAAATATAGCTTTGTTTTCTACAGCAAATTATTGGCTGCCAAGAGCTTGTTGCCATTGAAATTAAAGAGACATTTATGACACAGACGTTACAGAAGCTGTGATGAAAACAAACTTATGGTGCATTTCATGGTAATATTAGAAAAACTATGTTTAAGGACAAGGACAAAAAAAATGCAAAATTAAAAAACGAAAAATGTCTCAGCTGTAGAAAACGGACCTCTTAACAATGGCGTTTTTATGATGACAGCTTGTAAGCCGGTACGATGTTTTACGTCAGTTGGGTTGCTGAGCAGCCTTTTTTCTGTTATCCTTTGGGTTTCACATGTTGACCGGAAATGGCAGTGAGTGAGCTGTTCCTTCCTGGCACTCTTTGTGTGTGTGTGTGTGTGTCTTAATTCACTGTCTTTGTTTGTGTTTACAGCTTATGATATTACAATTTATTAATGACCCTTTTTTATGCTTACAAAATTATACTTATTATACTTTCTCTGCACTGCCATAGTTTTTTTTTCCACAGATAAAGCATTCTTGACAGGGAGAACAATCATTTCTAACGATTCTTAATCTTCTAGTTTTGCTGCTGATCAGTGCTCATTTCCATAGGCTTTCCGCCCCATCAAAACTGGCTTTCATCTGCAGCTGAAGTCAATGATTAGATTAAAACTACGGTATAATGGATTAATCAATGGAAGCCTGTGAATTACTTCATTTGATCTGACTCCAAGAACTCTCTTCAACTTCAGCTTTAGCTTTTCCTTTGCATACAGCGCTCACTCTGCCTTCCTCACTCACACTGGTACAGCAAATAGACCCGATGTTCATAGTTTTGTATATTTGATGTGATTTGTGATTTATGGTTCTGAAGCGCTCTCTTTCTCTGTATCTTTCCACCAGGCAGAGGCAAGGCTGGCAGCTAAACGGGCAGCCCGGGCAGAAGCTCGAGAAATCCGTATGAAGGAATTGGAGAGGCAACAGAAAGAGGTAAGGAGATAATCAGTTTGGCAGGCTGTTACTGTTTGACTGTTTATTCTTAGGATCTGCAGAACGGCCTGCAAGGTTCTACATAAGATGATAAGTATTTTACAGCAGAGAAAAGAGCTTAGGAATACATAGGGTGTGTGTGTGTGTGTGTGTGTGTGTGTGCTGGTGTTTACCTTAGAAAGTAGCTATTCAGTAAACAGAAAATGTAAAATGAATGTATATATCATATACGTATCGGCTTGTGTTTATAAACCCAGTATGGCTTATGTCAGTTTCACATGCATTGGGGGTGTATTATTTATTTAGTTCATTTTTATGTACTTTATGTATCCATTTAGTATTTATGTCAAGTGACCTTTTTGGTGTTTTAAGGTTATATATTTAAGAATAGCTCTTTTGATAATACTCGTGACTAAATAGGTAGAGTGTTTAGGGTCGTCATTTAGAATATGCGCTAGATACACTACCCAATTCAGGATTGGAAATAAGATTTTTTTTATAATTGAAAAAGTCTCTTTTGTTCACCTAGTCTGCATTTATTGATAAAAAGCACAGTAATATTGTGAAATATATTTTTGCAACTAAATATTTTTGCAACTAACTGTTTTCTATTTAAACATATGTAAATTACATTTTAAATTGTATATATATATATATATATATATATATATATATATATATATATATATATATATATATATATATATATATGGTAATCTAATAAAAGTCAATGTTTTTGTTTCTGTACAGATTAAAAACCAGACTACGCTAAAAAAATAGTCAGAGCTTTGTTCTTTATGGCTGTTCTGATTTATGTAAATATGAACTTTCTATACTCTTCTATAAGCTTTTTATATCTTACTTTTCCTGTCTTACTTTCTTTCTTGCTTTCTCTTCACCCTGGTCTCATCACTGTTTATTAGATATATCAAGCGCAAAAGGTAAGATCTGTCCCTCCTTACTCTTCATTTCTTTCTAACATTACTCAGATTTGATTATTAGAATTATAAGCTGTAGTATTTTGCATCACTTTACATCTGTGCAACTTTTACTTTTATAAACATCAGTTAACAAAACCATAACCAAAGACCGAAGAACAAAACGCAGGACCAGTCCCACACTCAAACCATGTTTTCTTTCAAACCTGTTTTTAATATCCTCATATTCCTTCCTGATACTTTCATAACCCTTCCTCATTTGATCGTCTTGCTCTCCTCCTCTCTGCACCAGAAATACTATGGGCTGGACAGCAAGTGGGGCCATATTGAACAGTGGATGGTATGACCCGTCACTATACCACACTGCCGCATGCAGTAGACCAAAGATAGAATTTGCATTAGAAAGTTCACACAGCACAGGTCCCGAATGCAGCTGACCGTCGTAATGTCCTCCAGAGAATGAAATGTGATTGGTTGATGTTGCATGTCTCTTAGGCCGTCTGTGTCTGATCCTCATTTCACAGGCTTTGCTGGAGCAGTGGGGGGCAGGAGGCCCATCTGACATGTTAGGGCTTAGCAGAGGTGGTCATAACATACAGCAGGATTATAGGGCGGTCGCGTGACCCACATCTTAAAGTACTCAACCCTCCCCTCCCACCCCTCCAGACACCCTGTCTGAGCCCTGTAATAAACCCTCATACGACAGACAGCGTAATCTCTGAGTGCATGCTTTGTTCAGTTTTTGCTGTGTTTGATAATCACGTGGCCTTCTGACCTAAAACTTCCTGCTTTCTGTCCTATTTTCCTGCTCTGCTTTTCAGGAGGACAGTGAGCGGTATTCCCGCCACTCTCGGAGGCACACCTCGGTCTGTATCTCTCCCTTCCGCTTGTCGTCCTTCTGTTTCGTTCCCTTTTTATTTAACACCACGCTCTTACTTGCTGCTTCTTTTTTCCCCTGTTTGTTCAGTTTTGTAGTGTGCTGTTTAGCCCTCAGATGTCCGTCACCTAAAAACTGCGATCTCATTATTCACCTTAATTACGTCATAGAAGACGTACCCGATGTTGTGACGAAATGTCCTGTGGAATTTTTTTTTCCGCAAGCTGCAAAACACGTACCAATAAGCACATATCACTGCAGTTTCCAACAGAAATGAACGCTAGAGGTGATAAAACAGTGAGCACTTATAATTGCTTTTGATAACAATGTTATGATTAGAGCTCCACGTTTAGCTTTCCCGGATGTGAAAAAGCTCGCTCACTTAGGATGCAGAACCCTTGGGTACGAATTTGGTGAAAACGCGACTCTAAAAGCTAAAAGACGAGAGATTAAAAAACAAGCTAAAACGGCATGATTCCGATTGCGTTTTTATGTCACGTAAAGTTTTGTTCCTGTCTCGTAGGTTTAGGTGTAGTGAAGTTAATATGACATTTTAAAACGTAATATTGTATGTTATGGAGCATACTTAAGTTATATCGCCACTTAAATGACATTTGAAGTCAGAACTGTGGGGATGTGTTCAAACCAACGTCATCTGTTTCCGGGGAAGAAAATAGTCTTTTAGACATTAGACAACATATATGTACACAGGTGCATTTTCGTCATGACAACAGGTTAAAAAGAGCAAAAAACTAAATTGCAATCTATAATTTCCATATAGTTACAATAACCTAGGACTGTTTGATTATGTTTTTTTATTTTATTGTATTTTAATTTTTTTTTATTTTGAATGATCGGAGGACACATGTTCTACTAAACTAAACAAGAAGTCTGAATCTGTGCTCAAAATGTACAGTAATTGACAACAGAACGAGCTAGTTTATTCGAAAATAATTTGTTGTTGAAATAAATCTTTAAAAGGTTTTGTCAGATTTGTCCGTCACAGATTTGTCCAGAAAATGCACACTCACGCAAAAAACTAAAAAAATGAATTACATTTGTTTTCCTTTTTTCAACTGCTAAAAAAATGCATGTTGTAACCTATTCATCTAATTATATCTTATAGGGGGTACAAGTTACACATTTATGTAAACAGAGTAATTCTGAACATGCTTTTACTCAACTCCCTGTTTTCTTTCTCTTCCTGTCAGATATCAGACGATGAGGAGCGGATGTCAGTTGGGAGTCGGGGCAGTCTGAGGGTTAGTTGACTTCTGATGTCATTCGGATGACAAACATTGTATCATTGATTCCAGTTTCTAGTGTTTACCACTCAAAATGAAGGGTAGTAGTTCAGTGGTGACTCATTTGAAGGTTCTAGCTTCACGTAATAGAAAGGGAAAGTTGAAAAACTATAATTTAGTAACAATATAAGAGCAGTTTTCAGTTAGTTTTAATGTTCTAACAATTAAATGACAAATGTTTCTGGCATCATCCATGCACGGAAAACCATGGTGGTTATGAACGGCTTGCGTGGTCTTGCTTTTTTTTATTTATACCTGTCAAGCGTCTGTGTCTTTGCTCAAAACACTGAAGTTATGCAGACTTAAAAGTTGCTTATTTGAAACAATTTGATTAGATCATTAAGCATGAATTAATTGGAATTAATTATCGATTTATGAATCAAGAACTGCATTTTGCACAAAGAGCACTGTCACTGCTCCTGTCCTCTTTCATTCATTCATTCACACTTGTGAGACAGTCTGTCACCTCAGCTGCTTTCGTGTTTTTTTTTGGTTTTTTTCTCCTTTTCTCATTCTCACATTGTCCTTTTGTCCTCCTCTGCTTACCGTAGGGCAACCACGCAGATCTCTGCAGCAGCACCAGCAGTCTGCCTTCAGCCAGACTACAAAATGGACGGGTCTGTCCCTCTCACGATCCCTAACAATCCCTCTTTATTCCTTTCTTTAGAATTAGTTCTCTTTTTCATTGTTTTGTCTTATAACCCTTTCTTCGTTTTGACCGCTTTCCCTTCCTCAGTCACAGGAACATTTGTTTTTAAGCAAATGTCAGTGAACCACAAATAAACCATCCATAGCCAGACCTTTTTGTTAATTATTTAATTTAATTTAAATTTTCGATTAAAAAATCTATCAAGTGATGATATAAGCATTGAAAGCGGTAAAACAAAAATGCATAAATTCTCAATTTCAGCTGTAAAAATTCATAAAACAATGGTAAATGTGGCATCAAATACTAGTGAAACTCAAATAGCGTGTTAAAAACTGACAGATGTGGCAAGATGATATTCTATTGGTGAATTTCTGAATTGTGTTTTTAAATGAATGTAGCTAATATTTACATGCAAATGTAAATACACAGACTGGTATATAGTTAAAAATTACAATAAAATATTGTACTGCTCTGATTAATATGGGAGCTGATTTATTTGGAATAAGTATTTTTTTAAATGACTTTTGAAAAGGAAATGGAATGAATAGAAAACCCTAACCGAGGCAGCTGCAAAAGTGAGCTGTCATTATTGTGGTCTCTGTCTGGTGGGATTCGATGTTGTAATATAAAAGAAAATCTGATATTTATTTAAGGGATAGTTGATTTGTTTTACTTGAACGTGTAGTATTGAAATGCAATGTGTTGAGCACATATATACAGTATATATATATATATACACATATTTCTTCCTCCTCTCTCTGTTTGTTTTTAGCCCTCTGTGCTTTTTAGTGAAACCCCCCGTTCGAGAAGTCACAGGGTTTGTTTCCAGTTGTCATCTGCATGCAACTTTACATGCAGATCATTTGTTCACTCTGTTTCTATTTGGTGAATACATGGCACGTATACGAACAAACATAAAGATATAGTTCATCCAAAAATAGAAATTCTGTCGTCACTGAAACCCGCATTGCCTTCTTTTTTGTGTGGAACACGAAAGGAGAGATCTAGTAGAATGTTCAATCTTTTCTTTTCTATCCAATGGAAGTATTGTTCTTTTAGTGTACTTCAAATATGAATAATATCATACATGACTTTATTAAACATGACTGTTTCACACTTTCTCTGTAAAATAGAAAAATAGATACTGACTTAGATTTAGATCATGCTTCAGAAAGCTGTTTTTCATGCTTTAATGTGTTAAAGGACATGTCAAGTGCCTGATTATAATTTTAACTGTAGTATGATATTCAGTGTGCTAACTGCTTATAATGTATTACAGTGCAATTACAAAAAAAAGCTATTTTAATGATTTCCATTGTAGAAAAGAGCCGCTTGGACATTCTAACATTGATTCATAGATATCTCCGTCTCTAGCTTTATGTACGGGAAACCTTTAGAGCAAAATGCTCTAACAGAAGTTTCATTTTTGGTTAAACTCTCTTATTTAGAGACGTGTGTTTGTCTGTGTTCAGTCCCTCGTGCGACCTGCATGCAGTTTAGTAACCTAATACACAGAACTTCTTTGGTTGCACATGTGTTGACGAGTCTCTGGCTTCCAAAGCCTCTTACTCAGACATCTAACGCAGCAATCGACTCTTTATTTAGTCATTCCATAAGTGCTCAGAGCACATCAGAGCGTATTAAGGCTGATGGCTAACGTGTTAACGTTCTGTAAACACGCAAAGAAGCTTTCTGTATGTAGTGAGCGTTTCCTGTCCTTGACGTGTTTAAAGTGCATCTCCTCTGATTGTCGGCAGCCCTGTTAGATCTCATTTCATGGTGGTGAACCCGTTTTGGATGCACACAGTGTTCGTTGTGTTTCTCGTGGTTATGTGTGAGAGATATCTCGTGTGTGAGGTGAATGTAGTATGGTGAGGTGCTCTGTTCTGTCTGCAGGGGTCACTGCATGAAGAGAGTTCATACTCTGCCACTAGACGTTTCAGTGGCTCCAGCGCTAGAGGCGTAAGACCCGATCTTTACCTATCTCTCTGACCGCGGCATGACCTGACACCCAATGCTACTCTGGGCCTGTTGAGCGTCTTGCATGGTTCTGTTTTCAGACCACGGGCTTGACTAGGTGTTGTTTGTGTCTTTGTTTGTCTTGACGTTTCTCGGAGGAAAGTTTGGGCACCTCCACTCTGCCGTTTTTCCCTTAGTAACGAGATTGGAGTTGGCGTATATACTGTATGTAAAGCATGGTTAATCATCTTGGATTGATTTTCTTTCTGTCGTTTGTGCGGTCAAAGTATGGTCGTTTACCAGTGAGAAAGACTGACTCTCCTTTGCACAGAAACCCGCTAACGCTGTGTGTATGTCAGTGTGTGTTTCGGTTTGGTTTTACTCTGCTGTTCAAAAGAAATGCTGTTTTCGGCAAGGGAGGATTAAATTGATCAAAAGTGACAGTAAGGACGTTAAAAACAAACAAAAAATATTAAAGTGCCCCTAATATGGGTTATGAAAGGTTCATATTTTGGTTTTGTGAGTTCCAAGCAACATGCATGAAATGACAAAAAACACTTTCATTTTCTTATAATATGCTTGTATTTTGACCTTATTTGTTTAACGACTACCAAGCGGTTCGCTCAACGATTCGTTTTCCAAGCCCTTTCGCTAATTTAGCGATTTCACTGAAAGCAGTCTTGTGATATTTTAACACTCCGAAAGCGGCACCTCTCATCTTTCATCTTTTCATTCAGCTCAAAAATGTTTTCCCAGGTCTGTGGGCACACGATGTCAACATTAAACAGCTTGGGACTTGTTTTAAAAATGACTCGTTTCAGTGATCCAGACTCAACTTTTTCTTTTGAGAGACAATAACTTTATATTTGGTGCACTTTCATTTTTTTTTTTAAATTTTGCAGTATGTTTTCATTCATTTAGATTTTTTAGATTAGTCTTTTTTTTAATCCATAGGGGCACTTTAAAAAACAACGCTTAGGACGAGATCAGCACGAAGCACCGTGCTGCTAAAATAACAACTGTGCCATCACAGGAATAAATGACATTTTACAGTATATTAAATTCTAATTTTTACAGTATTTCCGTTTGTACTGCATTTTTGATCAAACTTTATTCAAGATCATTAAAAATCTGACTAACCCCGAACTTTTGAATGGTAGTGTTTCTGAGACTTTGTTTATCCTTGTCAGATCCTATAGATTTTCCCTTATGCTCTCTTCCCGCTAACATCTACTCCTCATCCCATTTTTCTCTATGCATTCTGGTCAGCCTTCAGACTACAATGGCTTTCTGGGCTCAAGTTCCAGAGCCTCTTCTAGGGCGAGTTCAGCCCGTGCCAGTCCAGTGGTGAGCTTCCCTTTTCTATAACTGATCAAGCTTTTAGTTCTGCAGTTTCAAGGTCATGTCTGCCATCCATAGCAAAACCCGACCTGCTCTCTTCTTCCTCTGCGTATCCTGTTTCTTTCACTAAAATCTTCAGCATATGTGGACTTAGCATGAATCTTGTTTATGAGTGGTTAAAGCATGGAATATTTCTTTAAATGGTATTGTTTTAAATCTTGAGCATTTTATTATTTAATTTAGACATCTGAACGTAGCGTCTACTGAACACGTTTCTTGTTATTTTTTTTACACAGGTGGAGGAAAGGTCAGATTTCCTGGAAAAGGTGAGTAGGATGTTGAATAGATTTGCAAGTGAATAGAATAGATAAGTAAATATTTCAACTACATCCTCAGGGGTCCAGGACAGCCTCCACCCTCTCTGCTGCAACTCTAGCATCCCTGGGTGGAGGTTTATCACGAAGAGGAAGCTGTGATACCTCCATTTCAGCGGACACCGAGGCCTCCATACGGGAAATGAAGGTGATTAGTTGCATTCGTTGTACATGGTGTTGTATTATAATGACCGTGGCCTTTATGTCGTTTCCTCATTTTTGTTTTGTAGGACTCCCTGGTGGAGGTGGAGGAGAAATACCGTAAGGCAATGGTGTCCAATGCTCAGCTGGACAATGAGAAAACAAACCTGATGTATCAGGTGGACACACTGAGAGACACCCTGATGGAGCTGGAGGAACTTCTGTGTGAGACACGCAGAGATTGTGAGGAGAAGGCCAGAGTAAGTCCTGTCAAGTGATGAAATCGTTTTGTTAAGGAATAACTGACCCTTTTGCAAATGCATAACTGTTTCATTTTTGTTCGGTTACAAAACAAGAAACTGATATAGTCATAACCAAGTATATAGCATATTTAAGCATGTACAAATAAATAAATAATTAATTTTGACCAAATTCCATATGAGATACCTAAGATGATTTTACCCATTTCATGAAGAATTAGAATAATGAAATGAAAATGATGTTGTTTAGAACCTATAACCAAAAAAATGTATTATTAATGCTGCAAGTTTTGACATACAAGAATAATAATAGATAAAAGACTCTTATCAGACCCCTTTATTATAACTAAACTATGTGGTTGTGTTTTCTGTTATATCATGAAAAGGTATAGTATTTCATAAACTGTTATGGAGGTTTATTAGAATATTGGTTATCAGAGGAGGGCACACAAAGATATCAACAATTAAAATACACACAGACGTAATGTGAGCATCACGCAATGATAAGCAGATTGCTTATACACAAGAAATAAACTAAAGATGATCACTGTGAAGTCAGAGTATACAGCGCTCCTTTAATTCTGAGAAATCATAGAATAGATAGTGCTCACTGTTCAAATATCTGTGAATAGTCAGAAATTCAATCTTTAGTGCATGCTTCATCTATTATGTGTGTGTTTTTTTCCGTTTAATGTGTGTTAGGACTTCGAGCGAGAGCATCGGGCCCACGACGTCATGAAGTTCCAGTTTGAGGAGATGAAGGAAACCCTGAAGCAGAGTGAGGAGCTGCTGACGGTGAGCACCACCAGGAATATTCAGAGCTCCTCTGATTCTTCTCCTCCCAGCATTTTGAGCTTATTCTGTTGTCTTCTCTCACGTTTTCCTCTTAACATTCTTTGACCTATCCTTGTTTTCCCTTGCTCGGGCTCAGGAAGCCAAACAGTCTCACGGAAAGCAGGCGGACTATGTTAGAGAGATCGCTGACCTGCAAGAAACGTTGGAATGGAAAGATAAAAAGATCCTGGTACAATAAGCTTCCATGGCCATTCATTAATCGTATCACGTTAAAATGATTCTTTCTTTTTGCATTTAACCCTTGATACTTATTAACTCATTAACTTATTAACTTGAATGCTCGATACTGTCCCTTGTAGTCTTTCCAAACCTTACGTGTTTCCTTTACTCCTTTCTTCTTCCCTTCCTTGATTGTTCACTTTTGTGGATGGTGGCATTAAGGCCTTAGAGAGGCAGAAGGAATATTCAGACATTATCCATGATGAACGGGAGACACTCAGGGACGAGGTTTGCCGGCTTAGGGATGCTCTAAAGGTAGAGATATAGAAGAAACACCGGCAATCACAGCCGAGATATAGCAGTCGTTACATTTAGCATGATTGTTTTCACCATAAGAACCATAAAAATATAACGGACCGTCAAAAAGTATTGGGATAAACGGGAGCTTGACATCAGATTGTATTTGTTTTCACAGAAACATGGCATCATGCTGGGATCTGATGCGACGGCCAATGGGGAGTTAGCAGACAGGACGATTGATGTGCGTGCCGAGGCGGAAAAAGCCTGCCGACTGAGTCAAGACTCTCACACGGCCACTGTGACCGGAGACAGCATGCTAGGTAAGAGAAATGCTTACTAGATTTTTATGGGTTTTTCACTCATAATCTAATCATGTTGATATTGTAATTTTTTTTTTTTTATTTCTGAGAGTGTACTTTTTGCTGCATGTTTTATCTAAGCCTCTAGAAACCATTACAAACATGCTGCAAGAAATGCAAAAACTAAAAGAAACGAGAGAAAAGCTAAGCAAAAATGAATACATTTGCGTTAAATAAAATAAAGGTTAAATAACTAACAAAATAAACCCTGGAAAATAATAATTATAATTATATATATATATATATATATATATATATATATATATATATATATATATATATATATATATATATATATATGTTTATGCATTTTCTTCTAAAATAAGTAAAATGAAATTGTCGGTTTTCGATACTTTATTAAACATTGAACATGAAAATGCCACTAGGTGGCAATAAAAACAAAAAAAACCTTAACTATTAGACATCTTTAAATTATACCACTCATCATTAACTTAATTTTAAACTATGTTGAAATCAATAAAAAATCTAAAACTCTGAAAATGTATAAAAAGTATTAAAACTGCAAAACTTTTGTAGATATTAAACTGCCTGTTTGTTTTCGCTTTGCTCCCCTTTTCTCCTTTTTTTTCACACATCTGTTATGCTAAAATTCTCTCATGACTGATCAGAATTTAATTCAATACAAAAATCAACCATTTCCTTAACACAATTCAATTATTGTTTTAATGGAATCATAATTGTGATCCACTTTTTCAATCCGATAAAGAGGTGTTTCAC
Organism: Puntigrus tetrazona; assembly: GCF_018831695.1. NCBI lineage: Eukaryota > Metazoa > Chordata > Actinopteri > Cypriniformes > Cyprinidae > Puntigrus > Puntigrus tetrazona. The sequence goes on along the minus strand of NC_056704.1, from coordinate 6,988,140 downwards.
CTCAGTCTTAGAAATGTTACGGACAGAGCTTCAAAAACGAGTCAGAGATTGCTTAAAGACTACGGAGAGACTGCACAGTTGTTGGAGGGAAACCGTTTCTTTCCTAATCTAATGTTTACTGAATATACCTCCCAAAAAATAAATGAAAAGGGAGAGGACTGCAAGTTGATGCAATGATATCTGAACTGATTTACGGTTCAAACCAAACGAAACAGGTCAGAAGATAAAACAATACATCGATTCCAATGCAGAAACTCCACCTAATGTGCCACTATGATTATTTAAACCTTAAAATCAGATAATATCTGAAATTACAGTATATGAACCACAAACCAGTCAAGCAGAGAAAAATGACTGCATAGAAATCAATGCTGGCATTAAAACCTCTGAAGATCTATGTTTAAACCCGCAGAGTCTAATGAAGTGGATATTTTTAATACCGCAGGAGACAATGAGGCTCAATCCAGGAACCAGCAAGAGACAGAAGCTGTGCCAGAGTTACAGTTTGTGGAGGACACATATAGCATGCCGGTAGAGAACAAGGGCACAGCGTTCTTTCTTGATAGTTGTGAGGAAGCCGTTGCATGGGATGATGGACATATGCATAGATGTGAACCGATAAAAGAAATAATAGCTACCGCGAGTGGACTTAATATAGAAAATAAAACACAGACGTGCTTCAAGACCAAGCTTAAGATGAAGAGGATCTTTAGCTGCTTTGTGTCGTAGGAGTTATTTTGACTGGTGATGTTTATTTCAGTGTCATTAAAAAAAAATTGATGTTATGATGTAATGTTGCAATATGCAAATGAGACCGACCGAGACATGCAGAAGCTGTTCGAATTCATTCAATATTTTGAAATTAAAAAGCAAAAAAAATCTTTTTTTTTCTCATAAAAGAGAAACAATGTATTGCGCTTTGGAAGAATGTACACTTTTTCATGTTTACCAATGCTGTAATTGTCATCGTGTGCTCATCACAAATAAAAAGCTAAATAAAAAGCAAAAGAAATGTTTTGTTCAAACACACATACAAATGTAATAAAAGCCATGATAATTATCATAATTAATACTATCCCAATATACACATTTTCTATTAATACACAATGATACATGAATAAATAAATAAAATTAGGTATATTAGGTATAATTACATTATATGCTGATCATTAAATGTATTAAAAATAGCTTAATAAATGAATACATTGTTTATTTCCTTATCATTTCACAGCAATATATTTTGCAATTTAGTCATATATTTATTGTCATGTAAACTGCATTATAATATGATTTATAATTAATTCTGTAATAAATTATAATGTTAAACTGAACACTCCAATTTCTATACTTTATGCTACAAAATAAATTTTATTATTATTTTTTTAGTGCCTACATCATCTTGTGTTACACAAAGATGTGTTAAATATATATAATTGTGTTAAATTATATATATATATATATATGTGTGTGTGTTCTTTTATGTGGCTCATGTGTTGTAAATACTTTTTATTTGCAACTTTCAGAGATCAGATTGAGGAAGCTGGTGGAAGAGAGAGAGAGTTTGCTCGACCAGGTGAGTTTTGTCATTTCATGTTTTTCGGGTGAATCATTGTCATGCGTATAATTGATATTGCGAGAGAATTGTGAAACTCCTGTCATAGGGACTTTGTTAGCGTGACTAATCTGCATGTGAATGAGCAGGTGCGGAAATATAAAGCCATTGCAGAGCAGAAACAAAAGAATGGGACAGAAGAAACAGGAAGCACAGATGAAGACGACCTACAGAATGGTCTGGACCCCCATATTTTAGATCTGCAGAGTAAGATACACCTTTACATTTCATTCACCGTCTTGACTAAGGCTGGTTTGTGATGTAAAGTTTTCATTTGAGCTCTCAAATCTAATTATGCTTTCTGTGTGTGTGTGTGTGTGTGTGTGTGTGTGTGTGTGTGTGTGTTTGTTGTTGTTTTTTTTACAGGAGATGCTAATAGGCAGATAAGTGACCTGAAATTCAAGCTGGTCAAGTCTGAGCAAGAAGTCACAGCACTTGAACAAAACGTAATCACTGATATAATTATTACTTTATAAAGACTTTATAAAGTACAGAGCGTGCTCGTGCATGCAATTTCATCATCAGTAGTGAATAATGTTCTCTTTTTTAAAGTGTAATTAATTAATTAATTTTGTTCCTATTGTGTTGCAAACAGTTCCACAAGAAATCTGGCATTGTTTGATGCATAACCTATGATCTCTGTAATGTGGCAGATCATTCGCCTGGAGGGTCAGGTGAGCCGCTATAAGACGTCAGCTGAGGCTGCGGAGAAAGTGGAAGATGAATTAAAAGTGGAGAAACGCAAGTTGCAGAGAGAGGTACACTATTTGTTTTTAAAGGAACCCACTGCAACTGCAACATTTTTGCACTTTCCGTATTGAGTACATTTTATAGCTGTGAAAACAATTAAATACACCTTATAAATTAAGCAAAGCGCATCTGAAAAACTACCTTTGGTCAAATGACGAATGAACTGAGCAGACAGAAACGGTTAAAAGAACAGTTGCTGAAAATCTGCTCACCCTCAGGCCATCCAAGATATAGATGACAGATGGGGAGTAATTCACCAGGGGATCATCTGCAGTGAATGGGTGCCGTCAGAATTAGAGTTTAAACATTTGATTGAAACATAACAATAATGCACAAGTAATCCGTAGGACTTGAGTTTAATCTTTTTTGACAAAAACTAAAAACTTTATGATGGATGGACGTGTTTTTTGGAGCTTCAAAAACCTGGGTGCCATTCATGATTCGTCTGAAAGAAGAAAGGTATATAAAACCATTAAATTAGGGAATAATTTACAGTTTTGGGGCGAAAAGTTCTGTGAACTCTTATTTTAACGGCACCCATTCGTCGCAAAGGATCCATTGGTGAGAATGTGATATAATACTAATTTTGTCAAATACTAATGTCCAAACAGTCAAGTCCCCTTTTATTTATATAGCTCAATATTCAATACAGATGGTGTCAAAACAGCTTTACAGTATTAAACATTGTGTTGGTAATGAAAGAGGACAACAGTAAACTTAATTAAAGTCAGTTCAAATAGTATCTGACACTTGATATTCAGAGATCTTATTAAGGTTGTGTATTTAATATTTTTTTATTGAGTGTGACGTAACAAGTGCTGCATTTATTTTTTAGCTGAGGTCCGCGCTTGACCGCATCGATGAGCTGGAAGCAAGCAACAGCCACCTTACGAAGAGACTGGAGAAGATGAAGGCCAACCGGAGCGCTCTTCTGGCACAGCAGTGACCATCACCCACTGGCACCAATATTACACTAAAACTATCAAGATCGTACCAAACTAGCCCAATCATAATCACGCTAACTCAGACTTTAAAAAGTACAGGCACGAACGTCAACCTTCATTTGTTTGCTAGCGGGATTCCAAGCGGAGGACATATCAAAAAACTAATTCTTACTGAGGCTCATTCGGTTTGAATTAGCAGAATTCAGGCCCTCGGTGAGCTCTCGAAATGTGTTTTTCTGTGTCAACTCAGCACAGGCTGGGCACAGTAACAGTAAAGCAGTGGTGAGGGGAACTTTCATTAATCTTAGACCATGCACTTTATCCCTGCATCAGTATTCAAGTTTTGTTACGCGGAAACATATCTGTATCAAAATTAGGTGACTATGATTGAATGTATGTTCTCATGCGGAGACACTTGTGTGCGCTCTTGGATTTTTTTGCGCATATGGGGAATAGTTGAAGCTATCAACGACTTATTGCTATAATGTCCGTTTTGTTTCACGCCGAATTCGTGTGTGTGTGAGCGCGTGCGTTTTCGCATCGGTCCATACCTAAATAAAGTGGACGAATACTTCATAATGTTGCCGACGTTCTGTCAACATCCCGAATAACTAGATTAGGACTACAAAAAAAAAATAAGGCAATAACGGTTATTATAATTTTTACGGAGCGTATTTGGGTATAAGCCAGGCTTTGAAGGATTTGAATCATTGTGAGCGAATGTTCTCGGTGGCTGCACTTATTTTTCTTGTTTGCTTTATGAAAGCGCTCAACTTTTCTTCTTTTTTTTCTTCTCACATGTCCAGTGGGCCAAATGATGAAAATACTTGTGTTTTGTTAAACATGCAGGTTTACTTCCCTTGTATAAAACCCTACGCTAGTCCTGGTCGTTGTATTACGGTTAGTAGAGTTAGACAGACTGAGCACAGCTGATCATCGATACTGTTTCCTGTCCAGTTTAATCTCAGATCACGGTGCAGCTGTATCATCTGAGGGCTAAATGGACATTTGAGATGTCACCAGCCTTTAATGATGCAATCTGTAATCTGAGTCTTGCTTTTGAAAACATGCCGAGTCCACACAATAAATGAGATAGCAGCTCTTTCTTTTCTTTTTTTTTTTTTTTAAAGCTGATCGTTGTAGCACTTTCACTAATGCCATTTAACTCCTTTTAAGTGTAACAGTAATCTCGATGCGTTTGGGGTTCATACAAACGAACGTGGCTTTTTTTTATTAAAAAGAAAAAAAGGAATTGTTTCGCAGTAACGCTTTTTAAGTGTGTATCTACACAGAAACGTTCAGATGCGCATCGTTATGAAAACAGCTATAATAAGGACTGTCAGGATGCTGTGTCTGGCGAGGAGATGAGTCTGTTTTGCTGATTGTGACTTTGACTTGTATCCCTTCCCTGGGTTCTGCTACCATTGGAGACAATGCACCACCTCGTTTACAGCCAGCGAACGTGAACATGCTGTCTCTAAATAAACGACTTTGGAAATAGCAGACGCACACCAAATACATTGTTTACCTGTATAACAACTCTTCTGTATGACATGGCATAGCAAGAAATAAACTCATGCAATAACTTCATATTGCATAATTGAAATGTTTCATTTATACTTTAAGGGCAAGCAAACAAGATTTGAAGAATGGAAGTGCTCCCTTTTAACATAAAGTAGCATGCCTTTGAACAGCAGAGGGCAGTAGTGATTTTCAGCCATATTGTTAGCATATTTTTTTCTTTTCCATTTATAGCACATTCAGTGTAGTTTTCTTTGTTAAACTAATGTGGTAATAATCATTTGCGTTATCTGTCCTGCGAAATATATCTGTTCGTGTGAAAAAAGAGAAGGAGAGAATTACAAAAAGGAAGAGAAAAGCCCAGAACGAGTCTTCTGAAGTCTTTTAGATATGCTGGCCCTCACACACAAAGACAGCTGAATACTGGCCCCTGGAGATTTAACTTCTCTTCTATAGAGACAGCACAGCTCTAATGAAGAGAAAATTGCACAGCAGGCCTGTCCTTTGATGATGAAACCATCGAAAATATATTAATAGCAACAGCAAATGAAAATGTCAGGAATTCAAGTCAGAAGAGCACCGCTGAATGTGGAACGACAACTATGATAATTATGATAACTGTGATAGGGTTATGCAGGATGAACGTTTACACACACACACACGCTGTGTTTCCATGTTTTATGGGCGTAATGGTTTTTATACTGTACAGAATGTATGTATTGTCCTACACCAAACCTACACCTAAACCTACACCTTACAGGAAACTACTGATATTTTCATGTATGTTTTATAAGCTTGTTTCCTCGTGGGACCTAAAAAATGGTCAAAATGTACTGGCATTCCTATCCTTGTGGGGACATTAGGTCCCTATAACGTGTATATATATAATACCCCTATAATCCCTATAATACCAGGTACACACACATCAGATACATGAACTAATAATAATGATGCATGTATCATGTAAGATGATCCAAGATTTGTTGCAGATCTATACTTTACATAAATTATACCTACAGTAAATACACCCTATGTAGACATTTGGGTTAAAGACAAAAGTGTTTTCAAGCTTCAAAACAATGTTCTGTTTATTTTTATTTTTGTGAACATTCTTCAAATATGTTTACCATGTTTTAGAGAAGACATGCGCTAATACGTCATTCAGCGCTAAACAGTTCACATACCAAAACGCTGCATGTATATTTAGAACAAGGATCATTCGGCGACACGAAACACTGATTGTCACTTGTAATTCAACATTTTCATTAATATTTCACACTAGCGTCAGCAAGAAGTTTTTAATAATTAAAGTTTAGCATGATCTCTTTTTTTCTTTTATATATTTTAATAGTTACAGCACAGGTCAGAACAAGCATGTCACTTCATTTTTACATGAATATATAATATATCCATTGCAATGAGTGACGACGGAACATGATTTTGGACTTTTTATTTAAAGAGATTTTTTCGTAAACAGCATATTTGTGCATGGTTTATTTTTGCTGTTCTTCCACACAGGTAAAATGAAAAAAAAATTAAATAGTTGTAAAAAATGATCTAGTTCAGAGCAACACACAAGGGAAAAAAGACGGGCGGCTAAAAGGAATCGTTGTAGTGTGTTTTTCAGTATTTTTATGCAGGTGTTTTACTGTGTTTTAGGGTAAATGGAAATACAATTTCCACTACAGTCGCGGGTTTTTCTTTATCTTTTCCAAAAGAACATCATACTGTATATACACAACCATACCTGCAAGTTAACACTGTTGTGCCTTAGGGTTTTCCCTCTGTTTGACGATGACATGCTGCTTTGCAAGTCTATGCAATTTGAATGATGAAAGCACACGATCTTTACCTTAGTTCTGCTATCGTATATTGTCATGGCAGAAAAAGCTATTCTGGTTGGAAATTGTTCGTGTACAAATCCAAAACACAATAAAAAAAAGCAGGAACATTATCAGGAGCCAATCAGATGGCCCAAGGCAAACTAAAGTGACAATGATTTAATTGTTTGAATCAACAGCAAATGGCCTTTGTACATCTCTATTATTACATTTTACGTAAGCCCCGACACTGATGAGTCACAAAGAGAAACACACACACACACACACACACACACACACCCAGTTAAAGCAACATATGCTTCACTGAAACAATTGTTTTTCCACATTTAAGAATTCTTTCATGTTTGCGAGCAGACAGTTAACATCGGCGTGTCTTTAAACATTCTTTAGGACTGTGATAATCGTGGGCTAAACAAAAATCATATCTAGAAAAACTGTTTATGCCCGTATTGCTTTCCACAATTGCATACAGTATTTTCCAACAAACTTATTTTTTCAGACTTAAACCTGATTGTCCAGTTAAGCCATGCTAATGTCAAGTTATGTCTTTTTTGTTTACCTTTGACAAGTACCAAGAAACGTTTGGCATCCTGTTTCTTCGAAAGTTAAGAGCAATACATTCACATTTCAGCTGTTCGGTAGTTTATTATCAGACACTTAAATGTTTGAACAAATATCCAGAAACCGAGCAAACAGAATCACGCCTACATATGAACTAAGCTTCTCTGCTCAGACATAGTGGAAAAGCATAAAAACGTTATTGTAAGGTTAATAATTAATACAATAGGCTTGGTGATTTAATATATATATATATATATATATATATATATATATATATATATATATATATATATATATATATATATATATATATATATATATATATAAACTAAGATTCCTTTTTCCATGATTTATTAATGTCCTGTCAGAGTTATGGCTTAATTTTTATTTGTTAAAAATTATTTTTTTTGAGTGGGTTTCTTCTCATGCGTTATAAAAGTTAAAATCAGTTTTGTTTTTCGTCATAATTAATACTTTCTTTTTCTTCATTTGCGACCTTACATCTCACAACTGTTTGATTTTTACATGTATATATATTTTTATATAAATTTTCAGACGTTCTGTTCATGCTTCCTTACATTATATTAAATTGGAAAATCGCTCCATAGATTATAAATAAACATATTTTATGACACACACACACACACACACACACACGTAAGTCAGGTGTAAGTCTTTGAGAGCTCATATAAATGTGTTTGTTGCACATTGTTTGTTAGAGATAATCTAATAAGAACAGGCAGTGGCGTCTGCGTGTAACTTTCAGTTACTTGTATTTGGAAGACCATGCGTTCAAAGTAACCATGCTTCTTGTGAACTATCATGCCCCATCAGACCCGACCGCAAAATTGCTCACAAATACAAGCTTTCAAGCCAATCTGTGAGCAGACTATGAAAAAGCATGTCTGTGGCCTGATTTTCGAACTGGCGGAAAACAGTGTGTTCCTGACACACTCTTCCTTCACAGTGCTATTCAACTTCCAGTAGAATTTGCATAATGCTTACACTTAAAATACACCAAGCGGCACGTTGGCTCCAGGCATGAACACGACCAACCAGATTCTGTAATTGGTCCAGTGAGAATTCAACCGTGCACGGAGCCTTCAAAGCCATCGTGGGGACTGTGGGCACCAGCTGTACTGACCCATTTGGATGACAGCAGGCAGAAAGAAAGCACATTCTGGTAGAGCATTGTTAATGGGCTGTACATGGTGAGTTGCACAGGACAGCTGTGTGCCACACTCCCCAGTGTTCCCGTGATGTCGCCTGCCTGAACATCCTTTTCTAGTTTCCTAATAAGCAGAAGGGAGTAGCAGGAAATGGAGAACCCGTCTTTGTACTGAGTTTTCTTCTGTAGCACATCTATTTATTTACTTAAAAATCATCAGATGTGTTCAGTGTAGAACAGTACATACAACGAAAAGTCAATGGTAACCAAAATGGTTTATTTGACTAAATTTGCCTCCCTTTAGTGCACTCTTATCAGCTTTTAAATTTATAATGTTTCTGTTTGCTTGGTAAAAATGCAACTATTATATGAGCTTTGGTTTGCTTGAAATACAGTGGGCTAAATTATTAGAACACCGTATTTTCACCTGCAGCAAAAAAATAGTTTTAAGTCAGTTTGTTCTATCTTTTCCTCTAGGGTGTCAGTAGAAATTCAGTTTACATTTCCAAACAATTGTAATAATCCAGTGTAATTTTTGTTTGCAAATCTGACAACAGCCAGCGTGCCACACAGAGATCTGATCTCATCATCATCCATCTGTCTGGAATAACACAAAGAAACAGAACAAACTGAGATAGACTAAATGCAGAAGAACTGTGCGAGGGTATCCAAGATGTTTCAAGAAACCTACCTGCAAGGGTACCTAAAAAAACCTCTGTGTCCAAGTGCACCTACAATGTAAAAAGCGATCAGTCGACTTTACTTAAAACCTGTTAAATTCTTAAATATAGGAAAAAAGTTCAGTGAACTTGACAGTTTTGAGTTACATTATATATACAAATACAAAAAAGAAAACATCACCACAGCACATTAAGTTGAACTAACTTAAATAGATTAAAGTGTGAGTTCTACTTAATTGAATAGAGGAAACCTGTTTTCCTGAGTTAATAAGTAACTTATTGTATTTGTGTATTCACTTAAAACAGCACACAAAATTAGCAGAATTTTTTTCAAAAGCAAGTCAATGCACCTTTAAAAATATATATATATATATATATATATATATATATATATATATATATATATAATATATACACACACTTCATACAATACAGATTGTGTCAAAGCAGTTTTACATTGTTAAACAGTAAAAAAAATGCAAACAACATTCAGCAATGCAGTGAAGCAGCTCTAAAAAGAGAACAAAAGTAAACAGTCAATATTTCAGTCAAAGTTCATTGTTGATTCAGCGACGTCGTCATCATCATCCAGCTCCGGTCAGTTGCCTCCAGATAGTGTCTCTGCACTCAAGTTGTTAATATTTCCAAAAATGAAGTGTATAAGTGTAAATGAAGTCAAATAAGCAAGCCAAAGCCGAAAAGGAGAATAAACCTCGCAAAGCAGGTTGAGTCAGGAGACTTGATGAACGATGTTTGTCATCGTGGTCTTTGCTGAGGTTTTGTGCCAGATGGCCAGTGAAAGCCTCATCTAGTTGTCATGGCCCCTGTATAGCGGTCTCCACTCTCTGATCTGGATACGGACTGTGTTAAGGAGATTGTTTCAGAGTTTGGGTGCTAAACAGGAAAATAGGAAAAGTTTGATTTTGATATTCTAGGTATTATCAAAATGCCAGAGTGTGGAGAATGCAGCAGACGTGGAGGACTATAATGATAAGAGCTCTATCAAGTATTACATTTTAATTCATTTAAATACATTTCTGAGTAAATAAAAAAAATGTTCACAGACCGTGTTCATCTGAAAGAAAAAAGTATGGCTTGGGGGTAGTTTACTAAAAAGTTTATGGCGTTAATTTTATTTTTGGGTGAACTCTTCATTTAAATAGTCCCGTGCTGACACTTCTGCTTAAGCATGATCTTAGTATGTGCCTGGAATGATATGAGAGCCATTAGAGCAAAATATTTAACTAGGAATAACCGCAGTCTCATTTAGACATCATATATACTGCTGGACTAAATTAACACTCTTGCACAATTTTCAAAGTAAATAAATAAATCTGTTTTCATTTACTGTGTAAGAGAACGGGATGAATGTGTAACAATGATTGAAATGCGCCCCATTAAGACCACAAAACTCTCATAGCTATGCCGTCCAAGATTTTAATCCTAATTTAAAAATTTAATAGTTGTGCTGTTATTTCGGCAATACTTAAAAAAAACAGCATATCTGTGTTTTAAGTGAAAGCGCAGCTCACTGAACAGAGAGCCAAGGTGGACAGTTGTCGTGGTGATAAACATCGCACTCAGCAACCGTTAGCATGTCCGCGCTTAATGCACATCTCATATGAAAAGCATTTTAATTGCAATGCTTTAAGTAATAGAAAGAATCGTCCTTTACAGTGATAGGCTAAAGCTGCTTTAAAGACAACGAAACAACTTTTTTTTGATAGCATCCTTATTTTACGGCGGTTTCACACAAGTGCCTCAAATTTTTAACAGTACTGCAGCACTGAAAATAGGTTTCTTGAGGCATCTTTGAGACATTCCCACAGTGTAGTCAGTCTTAGTTTCCAGACAGACTGGATGATGATGAGGTCAGATTTCTGCGGGGAGCACTGGCTGTTGTCAAACTCTGTACATGTCGTGACAGTCAGCATTAACAACCTTATCCATCGAACAGTTGTTGATGCTACAGTATGTGAACACAAAGAAAATGGTAAAAGAGATAAGCAGAATTTGATGTCTTGATATTTCCTCAGAATACATTGCACCAGAGGGTAGTAAAGGATTACCTACAGCCGAATCCCAGCCATATCACACTTCTACTTGGTTTTATTGCTCATGTCTCACTCATAGCCGTGTGATATGACTGTATATCTGCACGCTGTGATGACCGACAACCATGTGACGATATACAACCATATGGCCAAAGTCCCTTTAAGGCAAGTCATGTCACTTGGCGGCCATTTTTGTAACGCCTTTGGACATCCAAGTGCACCTATTTGAACGGGGAAACCTCAGATTCTCTAGAACTGTTCGCAAAGCTCATGATTAAATTTCATATTGGAAATTCATATTTTGGTTATTTTGCTCAAATAGCCTTAAAAAACGTATTTCTCAGACTAGACCAGGCAGTGCGCATGTGTAGTCCTTAGCACACGTCTTTGAGCATTGACTGTTACTATACTTCTTCAGAAGGCTTTGGTCCATAGAGTGGCCATATTGAGCATTGCACTTTCCCCATTCAAAACTATACGAGTGACACGATTCTGATATGGCACTGCTACTGTGTGATATTACTTATATACAGTATATATGTCACCCTTTATGGACTTTTGAGTTTGTTTTCATTTTTCGTTCCTTGACACAGTTTCTGTCCCCCCTTAACTGTGTCATTATGTGTAGGTCTTGTCAATTATCCCACACACTTATATACGTACCGTGACAATATATAGTGTGATGTTGCATGTATAAAACAACTCGAAAGCATTTATGTGTATGTGGTTGGGAGCAGGTGTAAACTGACTAACCCGCTGGAAAAACAAAACCAACATTTCACATCAGAATTATTTACATAAAAATGCAAGAAAACAAATGCATTTGATATAGAAAAAAACATTTTAGAGGAAGTAAAATGTTCCGTGTTAATAGTTTTTTTAGCATGCAGGGAGATGGTGTGGTAGTAGTCTAGATTAATAACTAGACTACTACCACACTGGGCTAGTGCACATGCATTGATATGTCTGTAATTTCAAGATGTATATATATAAACTTGGATAAAATAGAGTTAGAATAGAGAGTGCTAGAGTTAGAGGGTCAAATAAAGATGGAAGAGATGTGTTTTTAGATTTCTGCTAGAATACAGCTGGGCAACTTTTTTGTTGTTGGAGTCTGTAGAATCCCCAAGACATGTCTCTCATATAGTTTTGAATTGGGAAGAATGCAACTCTCAGCCAATCTCTAATTGGTATGTTAGCGTGTCACTGCAGCTGCTGTTACAAGTCCCGGTTTCTATAGAAACACTGGATGGTATTTGAGCACAATAAACAATATGTATGAAACAGTTGTTGTCACATTTCATTTGTGATTTCAAGCATGAAATTTAATCGTAAGCTTTGCGAACAGTTCTGGAGAATTTTTTCAGTATCCCGGATTACATTCAAAATATCCTAAATTGTAGACAAAAAAAAGCTTTTATGGTTTGAAACAACATTGGGGCAAGTGATTCATAACAACATGATCATTTTGGGGTTGGGTAACCCTTTAAGTAGGCAATAAGGTACCAGAGGCCATGCTGTATTGTGAATAAGTCACAGCTAAAGGGCATTGTTAGGCACAACACAAAGCGGACTATTTTTTTTCCGATGTCATACTTGTGAATGTTGACTTAATGGGCGGTGTAAGCACATGCCAACCATTTTTACAAAAACACTGAAGTGAAGCTGTGGTTTACAGTGAATTTAGAACAGCTAAGGGGCTTTGTTAGGCATGACACTGTCACATTTAGGCCGTGGTGATAGTTGCAAGCAAGCACGATAATGAAGGCAAGCAGGAATAGCCAAATAAATATAAACTGTATTTACCAACCCACACATAATATTACCTACACACACAATATTTGGTGAATGAGAACTTACCAAGACCAATTGAATATACAAAGCAAAGAACCTAATTGAGAAACAGGTGTTATTTTCTGAATTTTCAAATCAAACTAATTAATAACGGGAACCTTGAGCCAAATACAGAGCTAAAGAAAACACAAACAAAACATAATCATGACAGAAATGAGGCAGAGCTGTTTTAAATTCACTGTAAACAATGGCTTAAAGGGGCTTATTGCTTTATTTGACGTTCCTGAGATTTAGATTGGATAGCCATTACTGAAAAAAAATTTTGTGACTGCTTTTCTCCAAGATTTATAACACTTTTCTTAAATCGTTCATCTGTAGCTGTGGTGCATTCAGTTCTATTGCCTCTACCGACAAGAACATTTCTTTAGGAACTGAATTTTTAAAACCTAAAAGCTAACTTAAAAGTAAATGATTAATCAAAAGCTAGCTAATAGTCCTCGCATACAGCATGTTCACCCAGTGTTCTGACTCTTCACCGCGCACCGTCAAATTACACTGCAAAGCATAGAGAACAGCTTAATATAAACTGTTTTCTGTTAAAAATGATCCAGAATCATTATTCAAGAAAGCACATAACCAGCCAGTGTTTCGAACTATCACCTTACTTTAGCCCGGTTCACAATGGTTAGCTTATAGCTTAATAGTGCTTTCTAATTTGAGTGGTATGAACAGGCTTTTGAGGGAAAAAAACACTGGTCATTATCACGTCTGTAAACATAAAGAAGCTGTCCCGGCAAGTATAGGCTTGTCTGTGAGAATCTGCATTCTTTAATTATAGCCTATTACAGGCCGAATACAGACAGCCTTTGAAACATTATTTGGGTTAAAAGAATTTCTTAATATGAAATTCGAATGATGTGACAGACATAAATTGAAATCTACACGCTGATACACACCTCGTAGCCAATGCTAATGTTGTTAACATGAACAATTTGAGAGTAAAGCATAACGATTAAAGTTATTGGCAGAGTTTGGTGTGATATGAGATGAGTGATCGTTAGATTTAAAAACCATTGGAAGCGCGATTAATGGTAATGCTTTTTTCCTGCGTAGCAGACTTGTTACTTGTTCTTATTTGTGTCATATATTCCAAGACATAGGCATTGTGTGATTACTGAGTACAGGATTCACACCAGTGCGTTCACAACTACACCTTCACCTCAAAACAGCTTCAAATTCATCCGTGCCAGAGTACAACCCACGCAAGGAACTGCAATTCCAGGTTTTAAAACAAAGATGGAGATGAAGAGGCAAAAAAATATAAACTTATTCCAATCCCTACCCCTAAACCTAACCCTACCCAAAATGTATTACTAAAATCAGTGGGAAATGATAGCTTATTAACTGATTAAAAAGCACCTAACCCTGATCATGAGCCTATTTTCTGAAAAATTATCCCTCGAATCTGGTTGGAATGTCATTCCAAGATCAACAAGAGTGTTGGACTTGTTGAATTTTGCTCACCGCTTCCCAACAGTGCCAAGTCATATCTCACACAAGGATCAGAAGTCTGCTTTTATGTCAATAGCTATGGTAAGTCTATCTTATAAAGACCTGATGCAGATTTGATAAACCAGTTTGAAGGAATGCAAAATAGAGAGTGCCCGGGGATATCTTTGTGATTTGTGATTTTGTTGATATCCATTCCATGTGACTGATAACAATTGTTGTACTTTTTTATTATTAGTGATAAAATGTAAGAATTTGATATAAAAGATTATGCACGCACAGTAAAAAATGACATTTTATATAAAAAAAATACACTTCAAATTAATTTAAGGGTACTAATATTATGAATATGCCATAAGTAAGAGCTCACAGAACACCCATTTATGTCATTTTTTCACATGTTTCTGTCAGTAGATTTAATGCTGTGAATTTATGTGAAGTCATTTCAGATTTTTTGATTCATAAGGTGCCACATGTCCTTAAAATAGGCTTTTGAAGTCGCATAGTCAAAGAGAGATCGATGCAGTTTCAGCCGACTGTAGCATAACACACTTTTCTTTCTACTTCCCGCGGCATACCCTAAAGGTCTTTTGCTTTCTGACTAAATATCTGATTTAGTAACATTCTTGTGATTTTACAAAGAACATTACGTTTGTGAACGTTAGCTATCTACTTTAAGAGGACAAGTAGAAGGACAGAGAGAGAGAGAGAGAGAGAGAGAGAGAGAGAGAGAGAGAGAGAGAGAGACAGAGAGAGAGAGAGAGAGAGAGAGAGAGAGAGAGAGAGAGAGAGAGAGAGAGAGAGAGAGAGAGAGAGAGAGAGAGAGAGAGAGAGAGAGAGAGAGAGAGAGAGAGAGAGAGAGAGAGACGAGAGAGAGAGAGAGAGAGAGAGAGAGAGAGAGAGAGAGAGAGAGAGAGAGAGAGAGAGAGAGAGAGACAGAGAGAGAGAGAGAGAGAGAGAGAGAGATAGAGAGAGAGAGAGAGACAGAGAGAGAGAGAGAGAGAGAGAGAGAGAGAGAGAGAGAGAGAGAGAGAGAGAGAGAGAGAGAGAGAGAGAGAGAGAGAGAGAGAGAGAGAGAGAGAGACAGAGAGAGACAGACAGAGACAGAGAGAGACAGAGAGACAGAGACAGAGAGAGAGAGAGAGAGAGAGAGAGAGAGAGAGAGAGAGAGAGAGAGAGAGAGAGAGAGAGAGAGAGAGAGAGAGAGAGAGAGAGAGAGAGAGAGAGAGAGAGAGACAGAGAGAGAGACAGAGAGAGAGAGAGAGAGAGAGAGAGAGAGAGAGAGAGAGAGAGAGAGAGAGAGAGAGAGAGAGAGAGAGAGAGAGAGAGAGAGAGAGAGAGAGAGAGAGAGAGAGAGAGAGAGAGAGAGAGAGAGAGAGAGAGAGAGAGAGAGAGAGAGAGAGAGAGAGAGAGAGAGAGAGAGAGAGAGAGAGAGAGAGAGAGAGAGAGAGAGAGAGAGAGAGAGAGAGAGAGAGAGAGAGAGAGAGAGAGAGAGAGAGAGAGAGAGAGAGAGAGAGAGAGAGAGAGAGAGAGAGAGAGAGAGAGAGAGAGACAGAGAGAGAGAGAGAGAGAGAGAGAGAGAGAGAGACAGAGAGAGAGAGAGAGAGAGAGAGAGAGAGAGAGAGAGAGAGAGAGAGAGAGAGAGAGAGAGAGAGAGAGAGAGAGAGAGAGAGAGAGAGAGAGAGAGTAAGGTATTCACTACATTATGGGGACTAACTAAAAGTCCTCTCAAGGTCAAACTTTTATATACTATTTTTACCTAAAAAAAAGTGGCATTCTTCTTGCAATCCTTCTATTATTAACAGATTGTTTTATTTTAGATTATTTTTGGAATATAAACAACAGTATGTGTACTAAAGAGAAAAAAAGCAGAGAAAAGGAAAAGACGTAGCCTATTAATTCTTAATTAGGAAGTCTGCATCGTTTCCTCAGTGAATATGAACGCATAAAGAAACAAACGTCCACCATTAGCATAATACATTAAACAATATGTCCTGGGTGAAAGACGCTAGAACGTCTTGGGAACGTTAGTTCTAAGGATTACATTTTATTAAAAATGAATGGCGTGGGAAAACACTCTGAAGGCGGGTGAATCCGGTTAGTCCTCTCTTCTTCGTAGTACGCACTCATTAGATCTCGTCCCAGAGTTTGGAGAGCGTGACATGAGACAATAACATCCCGCGTAACAAACCTGACAAAGATTAAAGTAATGACAGAGACAGAAAAACTCGGCTCCGGTTATCTAGCGAGGAAACGGCAACGGAAACGCGTTTTAATGTAGCGCATGTCGACGGGTGGACGTTTATCGCGGTTTATTTAGTTTATTACGCGCGCGTGCTGGAGGGAGAGAGCGGTTGAATGCAGCCGCTCGTCGAGAACTGTCTACAGCTGCAGTGAGTACACACTACACATTTTTACCTGTGTACGTTTGCTTGTACGCCACGAGAAATATCTCTGACCTTTTTTGAGGTGATTCTATGTCAGAGGCATTTTAAACGAGAGTCGGGTCAGGAGTTTACGTCCGGATATGTGTTAACACGCTTGAGTTCAATAGCCTACTTTCACTTTGAAAATTACCTGTCATTGTAAATAATGTTTGGCTAATCGATTTAGGTAGCGATTCGGTTATGCTGACCTGTCTAATTGAATTACTTATAGATAAATCAGTTGAGAATGAAGATAAGTAACTGCATTTAAAATGAACTAGGCTACCCTACCGCACTATCACGCGCCTCTTCTTTGATTTGTTATTATACTGTACATACAGTAGGGCATCCGTCTCTGTCTCTGGGCAGCACACTATACCACCATTAGCCATTACATACTGATATTAATCAACCGGCTTATGTTTGCATCTGATTTGTGCTCTGATATTTGTGTAAAAATTGCATTCTGTAAATGTGGCTGAAAAGTACTCCGACTTAGTATAAATCCGACTGTACTAGTGTGCGTATATAGAGGTTTAGTCTTCTACCCTGGTTTTAGACAAACCATCAAATCAGTTGAATAGGTTCAGAAAAAAGATCTAAAAAAAAGACTATCCATTATGACCATACAACATCGTTAAACCGCTTTATTTGTTCCTCATCTGACAGCACTAGTTTTGTTTCTCTGCATACTACCCGTCAAAATGTGCCCTTATTCTGTCTCCATTCGTTCATTTTTCTTTTTCGCCAAAGATCTGTCGCGCACAAACCAGCCGTTTGGCTCGAGAAAGCTTTTCTCGCCGTCGTTGTTTTATTTTTATTTTTTTATCTTGGCCGGTTTACTTAAATGTGTTTAAAAGCTCGGCTGGTTTAAAATTCTCCTCCACAGTGAACTGCCTTTGCTGGCGTAGGCGTTTGTTTCTCTCAGTGGTATTGGGCGCAGGCCAAGCGTAAAGGACTAAGAGAGAGCAGGTGAAATTATTTATATCTGTTAATTCGTGACGGTGGTACTGTAGTCTAATGGTTCAGATCTCGGGTTCAAAACAGAAAGCTTGCAGATTAAATAACCTTGAGATTATTTCTCCTTCACCTCGTGCCAATGAGCAAGGCACCTAACACCAGGTAGCTACTCGGGTGCTTTTCTAAAATAATTTGTATACTTAATAAAATTTGCATATCTGTAGTGATGCCACTGCACTAGTTATTTTTTCCTGCACAAAGCTGGAAACCTGCACCTGACTCCCACACTTTAAGCCTTACAAAGTGTTTGTATCTGTGTGTAGCGTGTGTGTGTGTGTGTGTGTGTGTGTGTGTGTGTGTGTGTGTGTAGGAAGCCCCTGGGTGTTTAAATCTATGATTAGCGAGGGCTCTTTGCATTAAAGGAATATTTAAACAGGAGATGATATATGAATGGAGACGCTCTCTTGTGAAGTTCCCCTATACTGCAGCACATTTAACTATATCCTAACCCCATGGGTTCCTTGACCATCATTCAAAAAGCTGAAACAAGTACATGCGACAGCACGTTTTGCATAAATGATATCCGATCTATTAGATACCTGCTCAGAGGCACAATGTTCATCTGTAAGGCTTAAACACACGCCACACCCGTGCCGCTAGGAAGCTTAACTTTTCCTAACTGAACTTTTCTCCGTTTTCTGCTAGCTAGAAAGTTTGACTGAACGAATTCATTTTCCGCATGGCTGGCTGTATAACTACAATCTCGAACAGTTCAGTCCCGCGGGGCGGGGGGGATGTGTTGGTTAATGCTTCTTTTGGTGTACTCTGCTTATTTCCAAACTCATTTCTTTTTACTAACGCAAGGGATTTAAACATAGTGTATCTCATTGACACATCATTCTAAGCTAACCAAACTTCCTTCGGTACCGTAATGGCAATCCATCAAGTATTTTTTCCCCCCGAGCCCTGGTCAATTTCTGACCTTTAAAGAGTGATAATAAAGAAAACACGCTATACGTATATGCTAGCACATGGCGGTTAGAACAATAGCATCAGTAAACCCCCCGATTTCCTCTGTATCATTTAAAACCCCTTTCAATAGTAAAAAGACACTTTGACCCCAGGCTTTTCTACCTAGCGTATGTGTAACCTTTCGCCCTTTTCTCATTTAACACTGGTTTTAAATTAAACTTGTCTTTCTGGTCTGAGGGAGCTTTGCCGTGTCTTTTTGTAACTTAGAAAGGTTGCATGTATAAGACACTGTTCAGCAATCATTAAACAAAGGAATCCCTATTCCTTTAAAGACATCTACGATTCCTTTGCATGCGCAGTCATTTGAAAATAAAATGTTTCATTTGACCATCAGATGTCTTTTCAGCTTTGAAGCGCTTTCAGAGACGTTTCAGCAACTGCATTTAACGTACCTTCCCCACATTGAGTAGGTTATCTAAATTAAGCCTCTGAAAATGAAATGATAACAAGGTTTTGAAATGTTATACTTTGTTGGTTGTCTGCAGCCTTAGCTCTTCTCTGTGGTCTGCTGTTTTGTGTATAATGATGGTCAGGTCCCCCTGCTGTGTGAAAGCAGCTAGCAGTGTCTGGCTGTCGGTTCTAAGAAATAGCAGCAATTAAAAACTAGAACTGACCCAGAACTTCAGGCATCCATTTCTTTCTGCGAACCAGTGTATACGTGTACATATACGTGGTAGTCGGAGATTGCAGCTGCACTGAGTAGTCCGTAATTTGACCTCTGTTATTTATGCTATTGTGAGTTAGCGAGAGCTGTTGTTCTTGTAATATCTCAGTGATATTACCGGGATGAGCACAGGACAGGTTATTTCTGTGAAATCTCTTCAAGGTCAGCGAAAACAGCGAGTGTTGGGCTCTCAAAAATATCCACAGATGAGCATATTATATGTTTTAGAACCAAAAAAAAGGTATCGACACTGGTGTTATTACTGCCAGGTTTAATCTGCTCTGCATATTGCAGCGCTCTTCTTTAACTCTGATCTGAATAAACTGTGAACAAGAGCAATTTTCAGCGTGTCAAATTGATTCCTTTATTGTGTGAAGAAGATTTCTCTGAGAATGAAAGGGGTGTGATTTGACAGAAAATACATGTAAAGTACAGAGAGGAAAAAATCGACTCTGTCGGGCAGGTGTTAACGCTCACGAGGAGCAAAAGGAAGTGGATATGTTTTTTTTTTAAATGATCCTTTATTTTAAGTGGGCTCTGCATCATTCTAAACATTCAGATATCAGCACTAAGGCAGCCAGGAAGAAAGGGTCTCTTTGAAGCAGAATGAAGCGACAAAAAACTAAATAAAGCAGAAGGTTCAAATTAACTGCTGAATTAAATTTTAACAGTGATAGAAGAGGATATGTGGATTTATGAGAGGCGCTGATGAATGTATTTCATAATTCAGAAAGAATAATACATCACTGGTCAGTCTTAAGCTTTTAATATGGATATTTCTTTCATTTTATCATGGTCTTTAACTTGTTTTTACTGTAGATGTTATCTGTTATCTCTGGATCTGTCACGCTCTGTTCACTATTTCTAGACCAGTTTTAAATAGTGCTATTTAAAAAAATATTTTTGTCACCATACCCATACAAAAATGCACGCACTCACACTTTTGTGTCAGTGTTATTTTGCTCGACACTGCAAAAAATGGCCATGATTTTAACGGAAAAAAAATGATAATGCTACGGTAAAAACCTGTAAAATGGTTAATGGTAAATTCTGTCAAATTTACAGTGAAAACCGTAAACGGACATTCCCAGAATTCCCTGCGTCGCTTTTCAAATTTTGTTAGAATTTTATGTTTTTTTTCTTCATGGTTCGTTTGTTATCAGTTATGTTTATTAGGCTTGTATGTTACTTGTAATGTTGTTAAATTCATATTTATTGCATATTTCAGTTTAATGAATGCCAATTTCATGGATTTTTTTTCCATTTATCTTTGTGAGCAGCAAAAATTGTCTTGCATTTACTGTATTAATCTCTTAAAGGCATAATTCATTTCTGATGGAGATTTGAATAAAAGTACTACACAACAAAAAAAGGGAAGCGATAAAAAAAGAAGAGATACTTCAACATTCAACATCCATAATGACTTCGGCTAAATAAGACAGCGGGGATACAGAAATGTTAAAGTACGTAATATTATGCCAGATGATGCATTTTGCTGACAGATAAACAGGGATATCTTGGTGCAGGTAAGTTGAGGTAACACAGAAATATCATTCAAATTTTAATAAAACGTATACCTTTACCACCCACACTGTAACAATCAAAAGCTGATTGAAAATGAGTGTATTTTACCAGTTTAACTAGAGATACTAGTGTCAGATTGGCTTCCTAAACTGTGGAAGTTTTGCCAAAGCTGTGCTAGTTTTGGCACAGCTTCGGCACCCTGCTGAAAAAACATATGCTGGATAAGGCAGCTGGTATAAACTGGTTCAAGCTGGTCCTGAACGGGACGACTAGAAACTAGTGCTTAGGACTAGCACACGTCCAGCTTAAAAAAATAGTTAAATCGAAAATGAAAATCACCCCATATTTTACTCACCCCGAAGCTATCCTAGGTGTATCTGACTTCATTCTTTCAGACGAACACAGCCAGAGTTTTTAAAAAAAATGTATTCTGGCTCTTCCAAGCCAGCGTCAGTTATTTAGGTTATAATTTTAGCTAGAAAGCTGGCTTAGAACAGCAATACGTAGTTCAACCACCTGTGGTCAATCCTACATATAGCACCTTTAAAAGCAAGAAATGAAATTGCTGCAGGTTGCCAGTTTTTTCAGCGCACATATGAAGTGTCACCCATGTCTGTCTCCCTCCAGGGTGAATGTTGAGGAACAGGGTGATGGGAGTCCAGGACTCTCTATCGCCGGGCTTCAGGCATGTCACGAAGCAGCTGGCTCAGCTTCTGCTGCTGGTCCTGCTGCTCTGGATGCTGTTCTTCCTCGCTGTCTTTACCTACTTCACTGACTCCCAGATGAACCAGCCCTATAGAATTGCCAGGTTCAACTCCGAATCTCAACACTCAAACTACGTTCAGCGTAGTTCCCGGGCTATCATGGCATCCCATAATTCCCGCTGGCGTCTGTATGCAGACAGAAAGGGTCCTGTCCAGCACCGGCAAGTGTTTCAACCTCCTCGCTCTAGAGAAGAGTATTTCAGGAATTTCGGTAAACGTCGTCCAAGAGCTATGAGGTACTTAAGGAAGCTACCTAAAAGCGACTACAGCGATGAATATTTTTCCAACGACTGGTCGGTGGTTCGTGGTCTGTGGAAGGGTCAGGTGTCCTCTAAAATGCTAAGCTATCGACTACAGCGAGCCTTGAGGGACCACGTTCACTCTAATAAGCACAATGTTCTCTACAAAGGCCAACGAAAGGCAAACAAGAGTAAAGAGGAGATGCTGTGTCAGATGAAACGGCAAGCCCAACTCAGGACTCTGGATGGATCTGAACAGCCCTTTGCTCATCTAGGTTTTGATCAGCTGGCTTCTTCTAAATTGGAGCAGATGTACACAACATGTGCCGTGGTGACTTCAGCAGGGGCAATACTGAATTCATCATTGGGACGTGAAATTGGTGAGTTGGACATACTGTGGTCAGAAATTCGGAATAAAGAAGTCTTACGTTCACCATGTAAAAACAGTAATACTGTCAAATATTGTTATAATAAGCTAAATGTTTTCTTGCAATATATTTTAGGCATTTTAGCTTAGCAGCTGTAATTACAACGTTTTTTAAGCAGCTTTTTCTCCAGTCTTCTGTCTCTTCTGTTTGGTGCTGGAGAAACATTTCTTGCTGTTGTCATAGTGGAAAAGAATAAAAAGGTTTTTCATGTACAATTTGGTGAAACTCCGATACGCTAACATTCAAAAGTTTGGTTTGAGTATGAGAAAATTAATTAATACTACTATTTTAGCAAGGATGCATTAAAATAAAAATATAGTATTAACCATAAATTGATAATAACCGAGCACCAGATCAGAAAATTAGACTGGATTCTGAAGGATCGTGTCATTTTACTTGACCCGCATCGATTCATTGATCCATTTTTGCACTAATTCACATAATAAAAACTATTTTATTTTATCTGTGCTGTTACAATCGTGGAATTTATTTTTTAGTAATGGAATTGATTTATTAATATATTATTTAAAGTTAAAATATTGAAAAACTGAATTTAAAATAAAAAATCTGGTCATTACGTGTCCAGTTGCACAAAGTTTGCGTTAATTTGTTTTTTTCAGACTTTTTAGTATCCAAACAGGCACTTTCTTGTCTTGTTTGGAGCGTTGCTCTCTCTTTCTCACTCACTTGCTTTTACTTTCATTCCCTCGTTCCATTTCTTCCACTCAATTCATCAGCACTCTTTTTCCCCCCCTCGTTAGACCTTGATTTGGTCTGCTTTTGAATAGAGACATTGATGCACAAGGCCTGATTGTTGAATGTGTTGGAACATGAATACCACAGCTGACAGCCAATGGCAGATAAGCACTGGAGAAGTTCTCCCAGCTCTCTAGAAGCCCTTGAATAGCAGTGACCTGCTTCATTGTCAGAAATAACCAAAGCGCTGCTGCTGGAAGCCACAACATGTCTTTGCATGTTTTTGTTTATTTATGCGAGTCTTTTAGGACCTTTTATTTAGGAAAGTTTTGTCATATGTCTTACACATACAGCGGCGGTTTTTGTAGCATTCATAGTTTTTTTTTATTTATTAAAAAATTCCTAGCTTTCTTTGTTGAAATGTTTATTTTAATAGACTCACACTTGTATTAATGAAGCAAAAGTTTGGGAAGCGAGTCTGGATTAAATGGTTACTGAACAAATGTGAGTGAATTGCCTTTTGCTTCCATCTAGTGGGGATTGAATGTTTTGCATGTAAAAAGACATTGTTGGAAGATATCATAATGCACCGTGGACAGATTCTCTGATCATTCAGGCCAATTAATACCCAAATACTTGGTTTACTAGGGATATATCAGAGGTAAAACCCAATATAATTGTTGATTAGCCTTCTGTGAGTTTATTATTGTAGCAGTTACCTTACAAACACCAGAGGGAGCAATATCTTATTATTTTAGTTGGGCCATAACACTTTTATGACACTTTATATATTTTACACATTTTGCAGACAGATTCATTTAATGAGTTTTTTTTAAACAACAATAATAATTTTAAAATGGATAGGAAAAACTAACAATAATTGCAGTTTTGTATAAAATGTCTAATGAAAGAAACGCCTGTTTTTTGTATTTTATGCACTGAAAAAAAAATGGTGTAGGATACACTTTTACTCAGAAACTACTAGAACATTCACTATAATTACAAACAAAAGACAGGTAAAAAATAAAATGTTTACAGTGTAATCCAAAAACTTCTTAACAGAATAATGTTTGCGAAAATTATTAATATCAACGTTTAATACGTTAACTCCAGAGTCAGTTATATAATAAAGGTAGATTTCACAGTTGATATGTAAATTCATGCCACGTATTAAAATATTCCTTAATCAAAATAATGATTTGAGAATTTTGTGTGTTCAATAATGATTGTGCAGTTTTAATTTTCTACCTGAAAAAGCATATTGTTCTGAGTCACAACTATAAAAATGCTATTCAAGCATGTTGTCATAAAATATCAACCTCTGTTCTCCTTTTAAAACTTGGCCGTTGCTGGTTTTTGCCTTTCTAGATTCCCATGATGCAGTGCTGCGTTTCAATGCTGCACCGTGCAAGGGCTATGAAAAGGACGTGGGCAGCAAGACAACCATTCGAATCATGAACTCTCAGGTTAGACTCATTTGCATTAACGCACCCGGACACGAACCTTCACTCTCTGACTCATTCCCCACTCTGCAAGGTCTAAATAGCCATGTTTTCTTCTCGTTTATCAGATTCTAGCAAACCCCAAACACAACTTCAGCAGCAGTTTGCTTTATAAGAACATCACCTTGGTAGCCTGGGATCCTGCTCCTTATAACATTGATCTCCGCAAGGTATCAGATTCAGAGTCAGCCCCGTTAAAAGAATTAGCTCACCCTCATGTCGCTGTACCTTCGTTTAGCTTTGGAAGGCAAATTAAGATATTTTTAATGAAATCTGAGCGCTATCTGTTGCGTTGCTGTCTGTGCAGGGTCAGATAGCAAAAACGTCTTAATTTGTGTTCTGAAGATGAACAAAGGTTTGGAAAGACATGAGGAATGACAGAATTTTCACTTTGGTGTCAACTAACCCTTTCAATTTCGCTTGTATAATTTTCTCGGCATGGCGACTCTTAAGTATTTTATATTCAACCTAAAAATTGTTCCTGTTTTCTCAATACCCACAGTGGTACACGCAACCCGATTATGACCTGTTTACGCCATACATAATGCACCGGAAGAATTTCCCCGAACAGCCTTTTTATATCTTACATCCTTCATTCATCTGGAAACTCTGGGATATTGTTCAAAGCAACACGAGAGAGAACATTCAACCCAACCCTCCTTCCTCAGGATTTATCGGTGAGTGTCTTTAATGTTAACACAAGCACACACAGACGCGCAATCTAGCCACTTTTGCGCTCGGGAAAATTGTTGTGCCGCATGTCGTGACAGCAATTTTGAGAGATTTGCCATGCTGTGCAGCTGACGCGCATATTCGACCCTAATTTAAGCAAGATCAAATGTTCCTCTGCCTTGTTTTTCCAAGGAATCTGCCGGCTTCCAAATGATAATCGTGTTTTTTTGTACTCGCCGGTCCTCTTGAATACATTTTTAACTGAAAAGCATAGGATATGTGTGTGTGCAAATGCTCAAATGTGTTAGGTGATACGAATTTGATAGATGCTAGTTCGGGGGCATGACAGGATTATTTCAATCAGGGAGGCAAACTCTCCGTAACATTTCTAGAGGATGCTTACCTTGCCGCAAGCCAGTGACTGACTGGCTAACTGAGCGCTTATGGCAGCAAAGAGCCAATGAATGTGCGCGCTAACACACACATGCACACTCTTTCTTGTTATCTCCCTTGCCTTTTGAGTGCACTGCTGAATATTAATGACTAAATGAAGGTTTGGCTTAAAACTCAATATTTGAAAGAGACAAACAAAAATGTTGCAGACTTTTTTTTTGTTTTTTGTACGACTGAAGGTTTAAGTGGATGGTTCTCAAACAGACAGTCAACTTTGTTAAACCCATCAAATGTGCTATCTAGGGCACAATCCAGTATCTGCTAGTAAGAGAGCACTACAAAAAGTGCTCTTTTTGCCATTCATTGTTTTGAAGGAGCGACTGTGGATTGTATCTTTAACGCGCCGTTTTGGTTTTGACATATAGGAATTGTTATACCAAACTCGCATCATGTATTCCTCCCTAATCTTGTTCCATGACTGTCTTCTTTGGATAACAAAATGAGATAGGGTGCTTCACAATAAAGTGCCGCAGTGATGGCGTGGGACAACATTTACTTTTTGGTTGCCTTAAAATGAGGAGGACCTGTCCATTTGCTTTTGGATTATTGCAAAAATTAAACTCTAGTTTCTTACGTATTTTTCTCATGATAATAATCTTCACAAACGAACACAACTACATTATGAATTGTTAAGCCTAAACGCTGTTGCCAGAAGTAAAACTTTTAACGTAGACTAGAAAACAAGAACAAAATACATCCCAAAATGATTTCAACATTACCAACCAGTAAGCTTTGACTAAAGTCTTTATGTAGTAAACAATTCTGTTTGCAAGTGAGTCATTAGAAGTGTGTGAGTTTAACTCTTTGGTGTGATGGGGTTTAATGTCCCTCACAAACTGTAGTCCCTTTTATTCACTTTTTAGCAACCACCTTTTTCAAAAAAAGATGACGAGGGGGTATACTGGTGTATTAATGCTGGGCAATGTGACCAAAAATGTATATCACTGGATTTTTCAAAGTTAAGCTGGTTTCATACCGAATAACAGTGTTTATTTTTCTTATGATATGAATTTTTAAAATATAAATATAAACACTGGTACTTGGTATAATCCGGTGTACCGCCCAGCACGATGATGTATCATGCATCCTTCCTACTACATCTAAAGGCTTCTATGCTAGACTGATAGTGATTAATTCAAATCTTTTGACTGCCAAGTAATGAACACTGTTAAGGCCATCGGTGGTTCAATCTGATTGTTATAAAACGATGAGAATACTCTTTGCATGCAAAGAAAATAAAAAGTAGCGCCATTGTGGATGCAAACTATGCACACTCTGTCGTCCACGAAACGAGTATACATTTTTCTATGTATATTTACAGTTTAATTGGAACAAAAACAGTGTATCCGTGTGTCGCGGCTGACACAGAAGAGCATACTCTTTAAAACGATGTGGAGAGACGCAGAGAGATAGAGGAGACCATTTTTTTGAATAAAGTTGGTGTTTTTATTTTTTTGCATGCAAAAAGTATTCTCATCGCTTCATAATATTCTAATTGAACCAGAGATGGCATTGAAGAGCTTATTACTTAACAGTTTAATGGGACAGTCAAAAGGCCCCCGGTATTCCTCCAGAATATCTTAAATTGTGTTTCGAAGACGAACAAAGCTTTGGTTGGAGAGACATGCGGGCAAGTGATTAATGATACAGTTTTCATTTAGATAGTACCTTTTAGATAGTACTGAAAATTACTAATGGTTGACAGGAAAGCAACGATGAGCTTTTTAAGTGTTTTACACCAAATCCGGGAAATTATTATTATTTAAATATATTGCCATTATACTGAATTTGGCCAACTTAAATTGGTTAAGTTACGTCAATTATTAAAAGTTTGGAATGACAAAGAGAGTCGGTGGTTTTTGGTCATTTCAGTTTTTTGAAAATCTTTCTTTATCATTACCGCCAGCGACCAAGTTTAGAAATACTGTCATTTGACGCAATGATATGACTAATGATCCAAATGTCACCGGGCTTGGGCTCCGGCAGGTAATAGTGAGATCAGAAGCAGAGCAGAGAAAGAGTACAAAGCAGTCATGTGTTGGGGATTTTACCAGATTTCCAGCTTCCTTTAAATTCACAGATTTATTCAGACTCTTGTTCAGGCCTGGTCTTAAGTGGGTTGGGAACATACAGACAACATGAGGGTAAGCACATTCAGAAGCAATGCACCAGTACATGACCTAAACATCCATTTTAACAAGTCACCAGTGGCTGCCTGCACTGTTCTCGCTCTTTGTAACATTTATATCGATACGTCACATACAAATACTTACTTAAAATGGCATGTGTTCGGATAGACAACAGTTTTGTCATCACAAAGACGACTATAGAGATCACTTTGCTACAGTCCTGATTTTCAGCTTTTGATTTTTAGGCACTCAACAACACTACACGGATGATTTCTGTCTTGGCATCATTTGGGACAGTATGCAGTTTAGAATGGGGCTGGAACATCAAATTGTGATTTTTGTGTGGATTGGTTCAGCCCGAGACCGGGGTGCTGCAGTCGTTTTGGAGACCAATGGATGGAGGTGCATTGCCAGCCACTGTGTTGCTATAAGCCCTTCGGTTGAGCTGGATGCCAGTAGTTCTTGAAGGCATAGAGGACTGTCCATTCTCTAGAGAGCTGTGTTTGCAGTGAAACAGGATGAGGAAACACCTATAAAACTACACAGAACACAATACATTAGCCCTAGCATTTTCTGAGACGCAAAAGATACAGAGCTATTTCAGTTTAGCACATGTGAAAGATTTCTTAGCTTATACCTGAGCGCATCCTGTATTCTTTTGAGAGTACCTCAATGCCATGCAAGAAAAAATACTGTAAAAATCTAGTTAAAATGTTTTAATTGTTTAATTACGTATAAAACGTGGTGTAACCATCAAGTCAAAAGTAGATTTTCTTTATGCTCAAATAAATGTAAGTGTACACATCTTTGTTATTTTCATAAAATAATTTTAAATATAGTTTACAAGGATTATTCACGCATTAATTACTATTTTATTTTAATTTTTTTTTAAATTCACACTATGTGACTTCTGATTTTACAACCTAAACTGACGTTGTTGCATCATAAAAGTTCAAATTATTTGAAAATTAAAGACATTAAATTAATTTACCTTGACCGTTGGTCTTGAGGGATTGCATGTGTCTTCTCTATGATATCATTTCCTATTTTATTTTCTGTACTGGTTGTAGCTAATATTAATTAAGCCAACTGGTTAAAGATTTATTTTAAAAATCAATTCTAATCCAGAAAGAACAAACATTACATTTATGAAGTGTATTTCTTTTTATGTATTTCTGAACCAAAAAAATAAAAATAAAATAATATATATATATATATATATATATATATATATATATATATATATATATATATATATATATATATATATATATATATATATATATATGACAAAAAATAAGGGTCATGTCATTGACCCAGTAATAATTAACCGTTTTGATAGAACTTTTGATTGATTGCTTCTTCATCGTTCAGATGATATGTCACTTATGTGTTATGTGCAGAAATAGCTGTTTACATTCAAACCTAGATGTATGTGTCATGTGATCATCTCTTCACAGCTTCTGTAGTATGCCTAAGGATGCCAATTAAATTGAGTTCAGTGAAAAGTCCATGTAGCATGTCCTGAACTGCAGTAAATGATGCACACCCTGCAGGCTGGTTCTCAAATGATAGCTGCTGGGTTGATGTTAGTCAATATAAATGGACCATTTTGTTGCCATGGCACCTATAACCGTGGACACTGAACAAACAAACCGTCTTAGGTGATTTGCCATCCCAAGGTGTGCATGACTTGTGAGACTCGATTTGTGGTTGGTTTTGTCTCGGCCCATAGGCCTCTGATTGGCCATTTACATTGAAGTGCGACTAAACAGCGTGTATTTGATGCGTGTATGACCAGCATGTGTGCGTGTATGCATGGAGATAACTCTGATCTCGGCAGGGTGCTTTCAGCCCGTCTATGTTGTCAGCCTACGGGCATATGACAGTCTTGATGGAAAACAAAAATACAACAATTCAGAGAGGTGGCCAACAATAGACCACAGTAAAGACAGCAGACAGAATGTGTGAATTTCTCATCAGATTCAAATAAGATCTTTGAGGAGTTTGTTTCATTTACTCACAATTATGTCATTCCGGATCTTTATGGCTTTTTTTCTGTGAATGTACTAGTTAATGTTTTCACTCACACAAACAAAAGTCTTATACATGTTTAAGTTATGTACGTATGCACTACCAGATAAAAGTTATGCCATTATTCATATTTTGATTTCTACTTTGCCTACCAAGGCTGCATTTATTTGATTAAAAATACAGTAAAAAAATATATTGTGAAATTGTATTGCATTTTAAAATAACCATTTTTATTTAAAGTCCCTCTAATACGGTTTATGAAAGGTTCCTATTTTTTTGGGGTTTTGCTCAGTTATTATCAGTTATAAAATAGAGAAATTATAATTACAATTATTATTTCTACAATAATTACAGAAATAAGTTACATTAAAAAAATATTCAAATAGAAAACAGTTATTTTAAGTTGTATTTTCAGATTTTTTTTTTTATCATATGTTCATCAGATAAATACAGCCTTGATGAGTATAAGAGTTTTTTTCACAGTGCACAGTGCAATATATTGTGTGATTTATAAGTTTTTGATACAAGGATGATTCATGAATGGATCATTCAGATTGGGTTCACTGAAAAGATCCAAGTCAAAAGAATGACTGACTCACAAATTGGCGACTTCTCTAATAACCTCTCATAAAATCTATGGCAGACACAATTTTCAAAAATGACTACGGATGGGTTCCTCACACAAGACCATTGACCTTATCAATGAATATATCAACTATATCTTTGCGTGTGTGTTCGACAGGTATAGTCATGATGATGAACTTTTGTGAGGAGGTTCATGTGTACGAGTACATCCCTTCCACGAGACAGAGTCATCTGTGCCATTACCACGAGAAGTATTACGACGCAGCCTGCACATTTGGGGCATACCACCCTCTGCTTTACGAGAAACTGCATATCAAGCGGATAAGCACAGCTTCTGAGGAGGACCTCAAGAAAAAGGGAAAGGTCACACTGCCGGGATTCAGTAAGATCAACTGTCCACTGTGATTTACAGACTCAAATGTACAGTAGCGTAAAAAGATGGACGGGTCTTCAAGACTGTATGAACATCATCATTTAATAGGGGTTTTACCCTAACTGTAACGAGACATGAGGAATTGTAGTTAACCGCATTTCAAAAGTCTGATCATCTTAAGATCCTTATGCTGAGAGACATTGAAAAACTTGTCAGAAATGTTCAGTTGACCTTAAAATGACCTCAATTCAGAGATCGTAGCGGGACAAAAAGAGAGTTTTGAAATAAACTCTTGATATACTTGGAAGAGGTGCTGAAAGTGGATGGTAAATATACGCTTACACCGTTTCCTGAGAGGAATCAAATTCTAGTTTGTCTTCTAAATATATCATAGAAAAAAGATCGAATAACAAGTTTTACGTTTCCAAAATGTTGGGATTTTTTTAGAAATCACTGTCATTTAAAGCTGCTCGCATTTTGTATATAAAAAGGACAATTACCTTTTAAAAAAAAAATTCAATGTGGTATAGAGTGAGTTGGGATGGAAAAAGATGTCTAAATGTGCTGTTGTGGTTTTCATTGGTTAGATGACAATTCAAAGCTGTTACTGTTCCATAGCACCAAGATCATTACAGTTTAACTAAAGAAAAAATCTGTAATTTTAAAGGTGTTTTATAAATTATTTATTTTGCAATATGAATGTGAACTACTCAGACAGTGTCTAGCTTCCAAAAGCTTAAAACCGATCTTCATTTCTATTAATCTTTTTATATTTTTTTGTGCTTTAGTAAAAATTTAGTAAATGTATTTCAAAATGTGCATTATATTTTGACGGTGTCTGTACCAATACCTAACTGCTATTACTGTTTAAAGAACATCGTAAATGGAGTTTAGTGTTATTTATCTTTTCTTACAATCAGTTTTGTACTTGACCTTGTACCTCTTACAGGCTGGTGATTTGATCTAGATGTTGGGTTAAGCGATGAAATCAACAGAAACGTATTTGAGGAAGAACTGTTAA
Organism: Puntigrus tetrazona; assembly: GCF_018831695.1. Classification (NCBI taxonomy): domain Eukaryota; kingdom Metazoa; phylum Chordata; class Actinopteri; order Cypriniformes; family Cyprinidae; genus Puntigrus; species Puntigrus tetrazona. The sequence continues at coordinate 6,956,204 of NC_056704.1, read as the reverse complement.
CTTTTAGTGCGCCCATGCCGGTTCGGTGTATATGAAAAGACGATTTAGAGCTCATTAAAAAGTTGGAAAGGTCTAACCTGTTTGTTCATAAGGATGTAAATCACAGGGTTGATGACTGTGCTGCTTTTGGCCAGGAGGGACGGCACCACGCTCGCTATGGGTGAGATGATCCCGGGACGTCCAAACGTAGCCATCATAGCGACAACCCCATAAGGCATCCAGCACAAAAGGTAGCACACCACTGTAGTGATGACCATAAATAAAATGTGGTACTCTCTCCGCCGTGCCGCCGTCTTCCTGATGCGCCCCACCTGAGGATAAACGCATACGTTAAATTATATTTTTTGTTTTCCCCGGCAGATGATTCAGAATAAAAGAACCCACCATCTGGTTTAGAGGAACCACTGACTTGTCAGGTTAAGGAATATTGATATTCCTGATAATATTGATATTTATAAAGATTGTATACGTGTAGTGTAGTGTACGTGAAAGAGATAAACTGAGATAAACCGAATATAACGCACCGATATTTTATGTATGTTGAATCTAAAAACCGAATTTTCACTATTTTTCATGAGGTCACATCCTTTTTTAACAGTGCATAACAGCGCTGGTTTTTCTAATTTAATAAAACATCATCTGGGGAGCTTTAAACTTTATCTGGAGTCAGAGATATTGACCTAGTTTAGGCTTGACAAGTCAGTGAGTCGTTGTTTCGTTCCAGACGGGATTGGAAACAGTGCTGCGGGGCGGTGGTCTTGAGCTGAGAAATCTGACTTGTTTAAGCTCTGTTGAAATCGTACACGCATGATTAAAGTGTAACATTTACTTGGTGATTGAGCATACCTGTTTGACAGCACAGAGGAGCCGGCTGTAACAGTACACCATGACCAGCACGGGGATTCCCAAACAGAAAATGAACAGACAGATGATATAGGAATGTGACTGCGGGGTGTTGGCCGTCCATGTCACCGAACAGCTGGTTCCTGCCCCTTCCAGTCCATAGCTGCTCCAGCCCAGCAAGGGGGGAACCGTCCAGAACAGAGAGTAGAGCCAGGAGCCCCCGACGGCCAACAGGGGTTTGCTGTAGTCTGGGGCCCTCTTGTTGTAAACGGTTAAAGTGCTGTAACGATCGTACGAAAGGATGGCCAGAGAGATCAATGATACAATCCCTGCATTAAAAAAAAGAGAAGAAGTTACAATATAGTATATGTTCACACTCGCCATTAAACTGCAGAGCCGCGACGTTATGTAAAGAATAGAATAAATGCAAATGAACCAGAAAGTTCCATGAGTGTGTTCTATGTTGCCCAGAGAAATATATAAGAAAATTTAGAATGCCATGTTTGATTTTAAATGTTTTAATGGTATTGTACTGTTATTATTGGTCTTAATGTTGCACTCGAGGAATTTAAATGGCCTTCAATGGGATGTTGTTTATTATTTAACAAATTAATTAATTAGAATTTAAATTAATTAGAATCTTAATGGTCTTGAAACGGTTATTAATTACTATTATCTCTAATTGATGTTTTATATGATAGTTTAAAGCAACTGCATTGCTTTATTGCTTTGATATAGCAAGCCCCAAATGTCAATTATGCATTAGATTTATTCTTAAAAAAAAAAAAAAAAAAAAAAAAAAAAAAAAAAAGCTAAACTATGAATATTATTATAATGTTATACTAGAACTAAAATTAGTAAAACAATGGAGCTTAAAAATCATGGCCACCATCCACCAGCATTACCAAGATCGGAGGGGGCAGGGCATTTTTAAAAAAATCTATTTGTATTTTTCTCAAAGAAGAAAGTCATATACACCTAGGATGGCTTGGGGGTGAGGAAAATATGCCGTAATTTAAATTTTCGGGTGAACTATTACTTTAAGATAGCTTAGAATTAATAATTATTTATTTAGCATTTATTTTTTTATTGTGCGATAATAATTATCGTAATAAAAACAAGCGATAATAATTATTGTAACATTTGTTAATTAACATTTTGATTTTTAAGGTTTTGTAGACAATATTTAAAAAAATGTAATAAACATTCTATAAAGATAAAACAAAAAGACTAGATTTCTAAGTTTTAATTTTAAGGAAGTAATATTTTAATAAACATTTTTGCGCCTTTTACATTAATGCTTGTCTTTATTTCTTAATCTTAAAAAACTAGAACCAATATAATGTAATGCCAATATTATAAATGCCACATATATGTATGCATGTAGCCTATGTATTCATTCATTCATTCATTCCTACACCCTAAAGTTAAATCCTAATCCACATAAATGAACTCTTGACCTTTATAAATGATAATAAATGTTAGTAAACCAGCACCAGTCTGACAACACAAGTGATTTATTTTAAATGTCTGTTTGTCTAAATTTATTTCTGTATGTTTATTGCTTGACAAAAACATAAATTGCTAATTTGAGGGAATGATTACAGGGAATAAAAATACAATCTGCATTACTACTCTCACTGGTCCCATGGGAAGGAAGCACTTAATGTCAAAGCAATGTTACAATTTTCAAAACAAAAATTATAAATGACTCCCAGGTGCATAGCTATTTCAAGAAGCACAGCATGAAGGGAGACCTACCACAACCTTTTTTTTTTTTTTTTTTTTTAATGAAAATGCCTTTAAGCAAGACTCATTCTCTGATGTTGTTCAAAAGGCAAATGTGAGATGTGTATGCAAATAAGTTCATTCATATCAGTCCGAAAACAGATTTGTCTCTAAAATTCAGATATTTTAAAATTTATTATGAACATTAATTCAAAAGATTTACGAAGGGCACATAAACCGTTCCTCTGTTTTTTCCCCTTAAGTATGCAAGGGCCTGTCTTAATAAAGATCTTTGCAAATCTGCTAATATTTGAGTCTGTTGACAGAATCTTAAGCTGTCACATTTGTCACTGTGTTTGCAATAAACCTCACACAAGACTAGAGCCGAACATATTTGCACTGCAGAAACACCCAGCAGGGGATTACGGGGTAATTTTCATATCTTGAGTGTGTTCCTGAGTAGAACCAGACACTGCTCAGCTCTGGTGTATGTCTGTGCTGTCTGTACAGCTGTACTTCCTGCTCTCATGGCATATACACGCCTTGGTGCACTTTTTAGCATGAAACGAAATATGTACCAATAAGTACATATTACTGCAATTTCAAAAAAAAAAAAAAAATTGGCAGTAAGACTCTACTTGAAGAATATCATGTTCAAAGCAATATTAAAATTGGTTTTCTTAGACATCTATGTCTGTTTAGATATGTTTGTTTGGTAATTGAGAGGTGAGGAGGTCCGGTTTGGATCCTGTGTAACTATGGTTCGACAATTCACATCTGTAAAAGGAAGTTAAAATGTCATGGTTGCATCAACAAATGCCTTTTTTTTCATCAGTTTTGCATTTGTTAAGACGATTGGGTAGGTTTAGAGTTGGATTTGGTGTTTCTGGGAAATGCTGGAACAAAGCGAACAACATTTCCTTACTTTAGCAAAGGAAAACCAGTGTCCTATTTGCTTATATCGAAACCCTCCAACATTTTTCTTTACAAATCCTCATTTTGTGCTTGTAATTCGTGACATTTTGTTTTGTTCTCTCTCTGTGCATGTCACTAATCATGCAACGCATCTTACGTCACGCGCCGGAACTGCTTCCTCATACTACAGACAGCGGGATTCGCAGCAGGAGGCCTTTTTTCACCCTCGAGCCGTGACATTTTATTACAGACTTTGCTTAACGTCTTTTGAAGTTTATACAGCAAATACCTGCTTAGTCCCATATTTTAGAGGGGTCTGAACAGTTTTTAATATAACCCCCAGTGGATTTGTTTGAAAGAAGAAAATCACATACACCTAGGAAGCTTTAAGGTGAGGAAAACACTGCCTAACTTTATTTCATTTTGTAAAACCAACCCTTTAAAGACTTACTGCATTGCTGTGATATGGTTACAGTAAAATTCCCCCCACTAACTGCTTACTGTATGTGGAATGGAGCGGAGTGATACGAGCAGTAAACAGTGAACTAAATACTGATGATCTTGAAATGCTGCTTGGCCAGTCAGATTAAAAGGAAGGAACTAAGATGAACTTGTATTAAACTCAGAACATTTATTAAGCTCCAATTGTACATTTAGTACATTTAGTAGTTTGTAAACTTTAGGGTTAAGCTTTCCGGAGAAATACATGAGAAAATTTATACTACCCATGTTTACTTTCTCCCTACTATTATTGGTCTTTCTTTAGCCCTTTGGGGTTCTCAACTACTTACATGCAGTATACACAAAGTCAGGGATGATAGCGTCAGGTTCAACAGTATATGGTACGGCTACTTCAGCATTTGCATATCAGTTGTAGGGGGTTTGAAAAGTCGTAGAAACTCTGCAAAACAAATAGAGGGACTGGATAACAAACATTGAATAGATGACCTCATCTGACCACCAATATGTCACCTTTAGTACTAAATAATGGCTTATATTTTATTCCTGTTCATGACATTTTAAATAGTATCTCTTTCATAGCAAGATTTAGTCAACTAAAAAGAGACTCTGAAATGTTTTATTGACTAGATCATACTCATCACAGCTAGAAGCACCTAGGGGGGCTTTTTATTTTTAGACAAAAAAATGTAAGTCTGATTTAAATAACTGCAAAAACCACATGCATGTGAAACAATGGAAAATATAAAAGGTCTCTCTCTACAAATGCACAAACATCTTGATTTGCTATCCAATTAGTTTTGGTTTTGCCCTAGAGAGCATTTCTATCTGAAATCTTATAAGGTAATTCCACAGTGATCCATGACTCTGATTTGACGGAACTGAGAGGAAGATGAAAGATCACTTTTCTTACAGCTCAAGCTTTGTATGTCGACCCCCTCAAGCAGATTTAATTTTTAATTAACAGTTTCTCCGATTAGTTGAAGTCGGAGCAACCCGAAGTACTGGAGGGGGGCTCACATGGGTCCTCAGCTATAGGCCATCCGCTTCAAAACGTAACGTGTTCAATTCAAGGAAGCTCTTCTGCACAGCAGTGTGTGGCTATTTCAGTTACTGTTGCTTTCCTGTTGTTGAACCTGTCAGAATTCTCCTCTAATATCTCTTTTTAACAAAGCCTTTTGTGTCCCAAATCATATTCCAAAGAGCAAAAATAAAACATTGTGCCTAAATATAATCATTCAGTCGCTTGCACTACAAAGGACTTTATATTCATTGTAAAGTTACATAATGAAAACACAGATGAGTTCATTAAGTAGCAAACAACTGGCTGCTCCCTTCACAGGGGATTGAATGCTACTATCTGAATGAGTCTCAGAGTGATTAATAAACAGTGTCATCATAACTGGATGCTTTTATATTCATAGACTCCACTGAATAGTGTTCTAAGAGCTTCCACAAGGAAAGTGTCAATACCATGGATACAAAATCTGGAAATCTCTAACAGAAATATAAGAAAATAAGAAAAGAAATATGAAGAAGTAAGAATATAAAGACCAGTTGCTGCTCTCATTTATGTATTATTATCACGATTTCAGTCTATGTTCCCTGGGTTTGGTGTTTGTGGACTCTTATTTTGAATTGTTTGTTCCCCATTGTTTCTGTTTTCCCTGTTCCTTGCCCACATTGTTAGTTAACTTTTTATCCTCTTTAGTCAAGATCAACTCAGTTCCTGAGCACAGGGCTGTCCAAACTCAGTCCTGGAGGGCCAGAGTTTAGCTCCAACCCTAATTAAACACACCTGAAGCTAATCAAGGTCTTACTAGTTATACTAGAAGCTTTCTGGCAGGTGCGTTGAGGAAATTTGGAGCTAAACTCTGCAGGACGCAGGCCCTCAAGGACTGAGTTTGGACAGCCCTGGTCAAGCATACATTACTTTCCTAGCCATCTTGACTCTACAAAGCCATTCCCAGTTTCAAGTTCTAGTCACAGTTTTGCCTTGTTAGATTCCCGTGTTCGGATTCCCGTCAGGTATTTGGATTTACTCTTTGCCTGCCGTCTTGGACCCTGTTCGTACCTCGTTTGGATCATTGCTCTGTTTTGCCCCATTGGATTACGTTTGCCATGGGCTGACCCTCGCTTGTTTTTCAGACTACTCATTGGTTTCCTCCTATGTACCTGTTTTGACTCTGCCTGCTTTTAGTCCATGTTTCGTAATAAAGCCTTGTACTTGGATCTGCACACCTCTGGTCTTATCAGCCACTTTTACAATTATATTACCAAAATATGAGCTCATATATTGTTCATTATTGTTAACCAGCTTGACAATGAGTTCCTCAATTATTTATTTGCTATATACACCCTAAATCTATACTTTTAAGTTATATGAATCATTAGAATTGATCTAAAAACAATTGTTTGCTATCCTTTATATTTTATCTGCCACATGTTGTGAACATAAAGCTTGATGGTGAACTACATACCTTTGAGCACTCACTGTAAACTGTCATTTATCCCATCACAGTTAACATCATGACCCCTACATTCATTATTCATTATTTCCGTTCGTTCGTTTTATTCGTGCTACGCTACAATGCTTTGTGCCGTTGTGGAACACAAAGCAACGGCACGTCACAAAAAATCACAGCTTTCATATGCAGAGCTCTGTTGATGTTTTAAATAATGGTGTATGAATATATGTATAATGTATACCTAATACATGTAAAACCTGCAGATTATATGTGTGTGTATGCATATTTATTCATAAAGATATGACCCATTATCATAATGGCGGCCTCCTAGACATTAAATAACATATACAATGTACACGGGTTGAGTATTTGAAACACCTGCAAATTATGTGAGCATCTGGTAATATTACTTTATTAAGGTGTTTTAATACCATTTGACTTTAATACAGCTTTCAACTTTCTTATGATTCACAACTATTAAACTTTTGGATGAACATCAGAACATCCGCCAACTGTTTTATATGCTGTGGGGGGAATCTGACTCTCACTTTTCAATAGTAGTTTGATTGTAGTCAGATGATTGAGCCGATTGAAGTACATTTTTGTACTCCGTCTATGCAGGTTTTATGATCATGATTTTTGTGTGGCTTTGTGAAATTAGAGAGTCTTCAAGCTTAGTTTGCAGCAGCAGTTCTAAATAGTTTGAACAAAGTCCTTCTACTTCAACAGTTTGAGGGTCCCTAACATCATTCACCCATTTTCACAAGTGTCTTTTTTGTATTTGGTATCTTATTGTTCTTACTGGCCTGTTATTTCATAAAACTAGATGTACAAAACAGTCCGTTATGCTGTTATTTAATATTGGTTTATAATTGGTTTATCAATTTCGTTTGTCGTCACAATCAAAAACACATTGGTTTGTATACATAGTGTTTTCCAACTTCTTCTTCAATTCACTAATAGTAATGATTCGGAAGAAGTGAATCACGCAAAATAACTTCCTTCTGTGCTGAGAAACAGTGGACTGGACAGAGTTGGACACATTCCTCATTCTTAATGAGTGGAAGATGAAGTAATTACAATGTTTTGCAGATCAAATTTGATAATCTGCCACATTGCAATTACTAATTGAGTAAATGAGAGATTGATCAGAAATAGGAACCAGGTGGGTGTCAGGATAATGCATAATATCGTCCGTTGAAGACCTTAATTGTCATTATTATAATTCTGGAGAGGAAATATTCTCTCAGCATCAATCATCTGTTGATGATTTCCAATTAAAAGATGGATTCACATATTCTCTGAAAGTGCTTTTGTCACGAGGACTGATCCTGAGCTACTTCTTGGCCTCGGATCTGAAGTTCCTCTGCCCCGGCTTTACGTGGGAAGAGGTGAGTTATGCAATCAATTCCCTAATGTTCCCAAATCACTCCTCAGGCCTCTCTTCTAACAGGACAGCATGTTCTTATCTTCAAAGCTGTTTAATCATGTTTATCTGCGCTTAAGAGGATACTCTGCTCATAAGGATTTAGACCCAACATGCTTGAGTGAAGACAAGAAATAAGCTCAATTTGAGATTAACATGGATACATGCGGTTCTCTAGCCTGGTCTCACACATACAGATGAGCATGCTTTCACATTATAAGAGCGTATGACAACTGCTAGATTTTCTAATTCACGAGTTAATGGGAATGTAATGCGAGAATTAAATGGTCAAGCTTTATTACACAGTTTGACTATAGGCTACGTGCTACCTGGTCTCATGGCACTAACACATCTAGGTGCACTTCTTAGCAAGCCACGATATGAGCACTAATAAGTACATCAGTGCAAAAGAAATGAACACTAGAGGCAGTAAAACTCTGACACCTTTTATTCTTTTCACACAAATTTACAGAGTTTCGATTAATAAAGCTTAATTTTCGCACAATTACTTGAACAGTGTTTTGTTACGACTTCAAAACAATATTGATATTTTGGGAGATTTGCAAACTGGTGCTCTTGAACATTAGCATCACACACATCCAGCTTCGTATCTATGGGTTTTCATAGACGGTAGGTTTACTCGCTAGCTTAGGCGTTGCACTGGAAAGGTCAAAAACAGTTTGAGAAACAATTCATGTTCGAAAATAACACAATTGCAGCAACAAATGCCTTTTAATATCAGTTTTGCATTTGTTAACACTGTCGGGTAGGTTTAGCATGATAGAGTATTAACTTTTAGCGACAGTCCTTGGATATTTGAATTCTGAACCGTTGCAATATGCAACCGAAGCAAAATAATAAAAACACAGCAATACTTACCTATGTCAACGTGTGATGGTTCACATATTAAACCTGTGTTTTCTCTTTAAGACTGCAGTGAAACATAAAGCGGTGTACATATATGAGACCAGGGTGGCTACTTCATATCCCTGTCATCTTTGCTGCTCTATAAAAAAATGTGTATCTGATAGTTTATTATTACCTCTATGACGCAGGACAGGCCTTAAAAATTCAACATGGGGCAAATTTGATTGATAACTACATGATAATGCAAGTCGTATATACACTTCTGAATGGTGTGACATGGACAGAAAAAAGAAGGACACACACACGCAAAAAAAAGTTCCCTGCACATTTAGTTGCATCTGCAGTCTTGTGTTTCACAAATACACTTCGGCAGATGTTTTTCCAACTTCCCAAGGACTGCGAGTAAATTAAACATGCAGTACATTTTTAACTTTACACGTAAATGCTTTATAAAATATTTATTGCACTCCAGGGATGATCTCCTGAAGATAATTCAACATGTATTAGCTCCTGCATGATTAAACGGCTACATTAATCCATCTGAAACTTAAATCTAAGATACTTTTCAGCAATTACAGAGTGATTTACAGAGGGGTGGTTCAAAAGGGACTTTTTAAAAATAATTTTTCAAAGTCCAAAGAGGATACATAAAGTGTATGGGAGAAAAAAAGAGAAATACCACAACCATATTTTACCAAATTTGTACTCAGACGTGAGCTAAATTGGACAAAACCTTATGTTGATGATGTCCTCATTTGTAAATGCGTACAAATAAAAAAACTTTATGGAAACACATGAGTTAAGGGCCAGTGCTCACCGTTAGTTGCTTATTTACATGCATGTTTTAGAAGCACTTCTAAAGCACATATTCTGCATGACCTGTTCTGCCAACATCATCTCCTTAAAATTTGTATGCATTTGACGTAAAAAGTGTTTTTATAAAACATACATTTACTTACGGTTTTACAGGCATTAAAACGTACAACAGTGACGATATTTTCACCATTTGCATTATTAAACTTTGCTTGATAAGAAATAGTAACAATATGATATTTATAATGCTAAACAAGACTCCACTGTAAACCCTTTTACTAAATATAATTTCTTTATTTGTCATTTAATATCTACTTGCCATGGGCCACAAAAGCCTTTTCTCAGACAACAGAACTATAAAATATACCAAAACGCAACATAACTACAAACTGAAACTATTTTATTAGTGCGCTGAAATCCAAATCCTCCGAATCCATACAACCGCTATAAACAGACCCAAATTTAAGCCTTTATTCTTAATTCGGTGATCACAGGGAGTCCAGTGACTGTAAACGGCTGTAAACTGACTAGCTTGGTAGGAATTCAAATGTTGCCGCTTCAAGCGACAGGATAGTCAAAGGCAGGATGATCAAGCGCTCATTGGGTCTCACCAGCATTCATTTGTGATCTGCAGTGTTTCTTCTGAGGTGCGTCTTGCCCTCTTCACAAGCTCAAAAGAGGATCGGAAATAATCTGAATAATATTTTCAGCAATTTACAACATTAATTCTGCTCTGCACCTTACCTACTGTATTCCTGCAGCTGCAAGACATCATTTGAGTTACTATTGGTACTGCTTTTGAAAAGTAAATGATCGTAATTGCAGAGGTAGTTATGTTTAGGTTTAGAGGTAGGAGTGGGATTAGCAACTATAACAATGTTTCTTGTTACGAAAATAGTTTGTTTTTCGGTCAATTGTGTTTTATATCATTTTATATTTGCTAAAAATGGAAAGGTTTGGGGTTTGGGGTAGGTTAAAGGGGTCTAAAAATCTTAATCGCTTATTGATACAACGATAAAAATGCACCGTCATCAGTGCCTTACAACCCAAGGTGTATATATATATATATAAGTATATATATAAGTATATTGAGCCTACTATTTGAGTCTAGTCTATTAAGTCTATTTTATGCACATTTTGTGATCACTGTGAATGTGTGACTGAGTGACAGTTTGATGAAAAACTCTGCAGCTGTCTTCATTACTAATAATAACTGTTTCCGAGCAGCAAAGAACGTCAGAACGTTAAAATGATTTCTGAAGAGTCACGTGACTGAAGTAAAGACGCTGAAATGACTTGAAATGTTATGTTAAATGATACAGTCTATAGTTTAAATGTTACTGTATCAAACGAATGCAGACCTGGCGAGGATACCGTTTTATTAAAATAACTTTTTTGTGCACAGTGCAGCTTTTCTAGAGAAAAAACGTTCTTCTTTAAGAATCACGAGAGAGTGGTGATCTCAGTTCTGAGCATAGATAGATAGATAGATAGATAGATAGATAGATAGATAGATAGATAGATAGATAGATAGATAGATAGATAGATAGATAGATAGATAGATAGATAGATAGATAGATGGATGGATGGATGGATGGATAGATGGATGGACGGACGGACAGATAGATAGATAGATAGATAGATAGATAGATAGATAGATAGATAGATAGATAGATAGATAGGTTCCCAGTGACCATACCTCAGCGCACCTTGCATTCTTTGTTTCAAATGTCCAAACTCACCGAAGCACGAGTTGACGAAGCCGTACCACATGCAGCCGTGTTTCCCCACGAGCCACCTGCCCCGGATGCTGGCCGCGAAGCTGAGCGTGGTCCCGAACAGACAGACCAGCATGTCGCTCACACTGATGTTGAGCAGGAGCATGTTCACAGGAGTCCGCAGGGTCTTGAATTTACAAAACAGAACGAGCACGACGAAATTGTTCAGGATCCCGAATAGCAAAATAGATCCCAAAATACAGGCGACCACATTATGTCCCGTCCGTGACAGTTTCTCGGCCGGAGTGTCGCTCCAGTCGTCGCCCAGAGCCGAGAGCAAGTCCTCGTCCGTGCCGTTTGAAGTGTAACTGAAATTAGCTTCTTCGGGAAACATCTTCACCCAGCACCGTTCAGCTGATGTGGCTTTTATTGCACGCTCCGGGAGTCTTTCGGAGCTTCCCCGCGCCGAGCCATTCACCAGAACTTCTGGGAAGAGTTTCACTTCATGCTTCTAATGTTGCTGTCGAATCTTCACACGTGTCTTTCGGCGCGAGAATAAAGTTTCTGGGTTTAGCAGCCCAAACGAAAAGCCTCCAGGTCCATCGTGAACAAACGTGCAGGTTATGCTTCATCTGCCGGTGATTTCGGTCGCGACGCAGATTCGAGCCCGTCACTAACGGCGATGAGAAAGCAAGCCGACTAGGAAATCAAACACTTGTGCAGACTGAACAACGGCATTGAGTCAAAGTCTCTCCTCATAAAGACTGTTCATCTTATCTTGGCGTGACCTTAAGTGAATAAGACATGTGCACGTAAACATTAAAGCTAACGAAGAGTCGTCCTTTCTGAGAGAAAGTCCTGCTGCTGACGCGTTCATTTGCGCATCTCGAGAGAAGAGCGCGCGACTGTGTGTGTGTGTGTGTGTGTGTGTGTGTGTGTGTGCTACAAGCCTTGAGAGGACTATAAGTGACGTAGACACTCCATAAATGATCACCATGCGTAAAGCTTTACGTTACAATGATATACTATTTGCATACAGGCATTTTACTGTAATTATAACAACAATCACAATAGTTTCTATGGTTTCATTATGTGCTTGAATTCACAAATTCTATTTTTTTATTATTTGCACATTGTATTATACATGTAGCAGCAGCGGTGATGAGAGAATATTGGTCCTTAATTGTTGGTTAATTTCTAAATAATAAAAGCATAGCGCATTTTACTAATAACTACAAAATTTTTTGTGCTATATGTTACAAAAGATGCATCACCAAAGGCCAACTTGAGTGTTCTTCTCAATTGCGTCGCATTGTTAACTTTCATTACATATATTTTATTACAAACATACATGAAAATCAGATATTGAAGTTTCTTCTTAAACTGTACAACTTCGGAGGCTCTTGATATTCTGAAGAATATAAGTTTCGTTACCGTGTTCTGTCATTTTATCACATACCGAATACTTAATACATGGATTTATGCTCACCGTGACCCTGTCTGTTTAGTCATGCTCTGGCAAATTTTTCCATACATAAAGCTGAACTGTTTTACTCAAGGCCTCTAAATTCATAACGCATTGATTATCCTTGTTAACTGTTTGACATGCAGACATCAGCCATACATATGCAACATCACCACAGAGCATAGCACACACATGGCGCCTGTAAAGCAAGGCTGCCTCGATAGAAAAAGGTAACCTCTGTATCAGAAATGTTGATTCAATTATTTACGCGACCACAAAGATCGCATTGTTGCAACATATAATTAGGATTAAGAATTTTCACCAGGTTTTCTGCATGTGAAAGCAACCCTTAAGATTTCTCACTGCCGTGACTCACAGACATCTGAAAGGGAGACAATATGACAACGACGTCATATTATAAAAGGTCTGACATTTGAGATGATCAGAGAGAGGTCTATTAACGAGTCTCTCTGTAGCACTTATGATCATATAGCGTGTGGAGTGAGTATAACCAAATCAGACCAAAAGGTCAAAAATGCAAAAGGTTGCATGGTTTTAACAAATATCAGGAAACTGATGACAGGATCCTGTAGCAAGACACACAGATCTGAACTCAGTTGAGAAAATGTGCTGCAGGTCAGTCACCTGACAGGTTAAGATTAAGATTTTCTCGATGTATGAGCTTCTAACTTCTTCTTACAGAATCTAATTTACTTGAAAACTGAATGAACTTTGTTTTAAGCACATTTTAATTGCCAGATGGTTGTGACTATAATGATAATAAGAACATCACATAGTTTGTTAACATTTGTAGCCGCAATAAAATGCTGCAGTAAACCCTTCATAAAACACAAAAAGTTTTTTTTTTTCATTTTTTTAAGAAACCAAAGTTCTGTACTGTCTGTTTGTGCAGTGTAGTTTATCCCCTAACTAATGGAAGCTTCCTCCACATAAAAAGGCCAAAAAAGGCAAGAAATAAAGTAACATTGTGAGATATAAATTCAGTTGTGACAGACACAACTATAGATATGAGTTATAGAAATAAAGAAATTAGGTCACAATCACAAGAAACAACAAATGATACAATTCCATAACTAATATATAAATAAATAAATAAAAGTTATTTTAACTGTCAAAGAAAAAGGTAAAGGCAGATTTTTTTTCAGATAAATAATATTATTATTGGAAGATATAATGTTGTAAAACCTTTAAAAAAAAAAAGAAAAGAGCAGAAACACAGAGTAGACACAGACTGTGATTTAATCTATGAGACAAACAAAATCCATATTTATTTAAAAAACCTTTGCATTGAGCACACAGGCTCTTCAACGATGATCACATACTATGCAAATGCTTTTTAAAATTTTTGTTGCCAACTTTACATTTAAGAGTTGGTTTCGCATCTTTTAGTCGAGCACCCATTTGAGATTGATGTGCGTGCTTTAGCTGGCTTTTACACAAAATCAAAGAGATAAACAACATGACCAAGTGTACATATGACCATCATGAACTTTTCAAACAATAAAAAATGAAATGATGATGTTATAGATCTGTTTTTTTTCTATTGTATTCCTGAAAATAAATTTTAGGTACACTTATTCCATCCCTCTTGAAGGACCAGCTCATAACCAGTTTATAACCAGCTTTATTCGCTTGTGACCAGCTTAAACCAGTAGCTATGCTTCGAAATGTACCTAACCAGCATATGCTGCTTTTTTTCAACAGGGAAGTTGCTAGCAGGAACGAAGGTTGAGGTTGAGGTGAAACCGTTTTTCTCAGATTGTTGCTCAACCAGAGTGTGTGAGGGGGTGGCTCATGTCTTGAGGGTGACAGCAGAACCTGTCATGACTCAAACGAGAGAGGATATTGGGGTATCGACCCTTTAAGTGAACTGTGTATCGACGTATTCATATATCTCCAGCGGTATTATGTTGAGGTCGATGAGAACTGAAATATGAAGAGCTGGCAAACATATTCCTTTACAGAGATTATTCCATTGTCAGTTTCTACTGGGTGACCAACAGATGACACAATAACACACACACACACACACACACACATATATATATATATATATATATATATATATATATATATATATATATATATATATATATATATATATATATATATATATAAACATACTAGTTAATTGCTTATATTTATTAGAAATGAATTGCAATCAATAATTATCATTCCCAACTAACAGAAAAGTTTTTAAATATACTTTTATACAGCAATACATTCAATATTTAAATAAATGTGCAAACAACATAAAGACAGTACATTTTTAATATTTGTATGATGGCATCTTTTTGCTCTGATGCTGGAATAGTTTTTCCCCCTAAAAGCTATTTAATCATTGATTAGCCACTAAATATTGCAAAGTCATCAATTTTATTTAAAATAACTTATAGTTTAAGTGAACTTAAAGCAACCTTCACATAAAACAATTATCTATACAACCCCCTCTCCATTTATTTAACCGCTGACTATAGCCATTCAACATTACAGTATAATTAAATCTTAACATTTAGACTTAAAAAAGAACTTCATATTTAAGTGAAACACCCTTCACATATAAACCTATTATAATACATTTCATGTTTACATGCAGAAATATACAGAAAATGAACTTGAAGCTATCAAACACATTCTAAATTAAATATAGATAGATCCTTAAAGCTATAAAAGATTAATAGACATCACATCATGTAGTTATTATAGGTTATTTTTGTTGCGTAATTGCGTTAAACATGTATAGCTGAAAAAATAATCGCATGCGTTAACGTGCTAATTTATTATTATTATAACTATTATATTTTTCTTTTAACATAATGAAAATAGAGAAAATTGCCATTTTTTGTTTTGTTAATGAATATTATTACTGTCCTTTGGGTGATATAAGCCACACGTTTTTCTGAAAGGGGACAACATGTATTACAATCAAGCTGCACAAAATTATTCAGAATTACAGACATTCAGAACACATCTCTTCAGATGACTATGTTTTTATATTGAATGAATGGAAGACCTATTTGTGTCATGATTATAAGTAATCATCGTTGGTTTGGATAGAATATCCCTACAATGTTGTTACACAGCTGTTACATCTCAGGGTGTCATTTAAAAGTTGTTTGATTAGCCGGCTGAACTTGTCTTGATATCAAATCAAGACATTCTTTGAGTCCCTGAAGTGTCCTGCCTTGCCAACGGCTCCTGGGGTTTAAATCCAAATCTTCAGGAACTCTGTGACCCGTGTGCTGAAGGCTAATTAAAATGAATCTCTGTGGAAGCTCGGCGAGGGATCGGTTCACCATCAGAGATGCAAGATCCTGCAAACAAATAAAGATTCACACTACTAGGAAGCACAAAGAGTGTCTACAGGCAGCCACAGATGACCATGAACCTAGCTGACCCAACTATATTGGAAAAGTAAAGAAGCGTTCATACCAGAAACCCTGAACGCCGTTATATTACATTTTAAGTGAATTTTGCGATAAGATGTCAGTGTCACTTTATGTCATGGTAGCATGACCAGGAATTTATTTTACTTATAATAAAGGCTTCTTGTCACTACAGCAAAGTTTTCTTTCATAATAAAACACCTGAGATATCTGCCCTCAGACTTTTTATTTATAGATATCCTCGAGGCCAGCATAACGTCAAAAAAAAAAAAAAATCTTCTCCTGTTTCTACTGTAGCCTACAATTAGGCACAATAGTGTTTTGCTTTTCCCTGTTGCTGTAGGTTGCGAAGAAGTAATAACAAAAAAATCATTTACAGTTTCAAAGAAGATATAAATAATTACTTGACGATACTTTGGTATTGGCGTGAAACTATAGACACCGTGGATGGAAAGATGTTAATCATTTTGGGGATTTTCAGATATTTGTTTGCCCTTCTGTAACACATAATGCAGTTTTCTGACACACACACACACACACACACACACACTACATGAGGATGTCATTCATGCACTCTTAAAAATAAAGATGCTTCATGGTGCGAAGGAAAAGAACATTTCTGTTTCACAAAAGGTTCTTTGTGGCAAAAGAAGTGGTTCTTTAAAGAGTCAATGACTGATCTTTGTGGAAGAAAAATAGTTCTACTATGGCGTGTGTTTCTCAAGCCTGGTCCTGGGCACATCGCAATAATAGCAAAGCACTTTTTAAGCACCTTTATTTTTAAGGCGTACTGTGCAAAGATCTGAAGGCATAAATGTTTCTAACAGATATGGGGAAATATATTCCATTTGAATTATTCAGCAAAATGAGTTGAACCTATAGGTTGAGTCTACATGAAACATTTGGAGGGCCTGAGGCGGTAGACTTGGTAGGATGTTGGGATTTGCCAGTGGGCAGAGAAGTGGATGCACATGTAGCCGTAAAAGCAGTTTATTTAAGGAAATCATTTTTGCTCCTTTGATCCATGTTCTTTGGTCTATCAAATATAGCTAAAGGGATAACTAGGTCACACCTGGCGGTCTTACCCAGAACCACCTGGACAAAAGCAGCCATCCAAATTTGTTGATGCTGCATGTGTTTTGATTTTCAGAGAGACTTTTTCAGGTTCTTGTGATATGCTACAAAGGAAATTAAGTCATTTCTATCATACTCTGACCAAGGTTGCTTATTCTTTAAATGCTCGGAGGATCCAAAGACAAGCCTGTCCTACATTTGAAAACAGGCCGCTTGGTGTATGCTTCAGGTTAGAAGTATATAGAGACATTTTGAGTATCCTGACAAGGATAATAAATCATCAATCATGTTAATTCTTAATTAGCCGTCACGAGGCTTCCACTCCTTAGGAACAACACAGCTGAGGACACCAATATACACTCACGAAATAATGAAGCCCATTTTTGCATAAATGATTATAGAATTGGTCTGTTTCCTATTAACTTGTTTGTCACTTTAACAAATGTTTGGTGTATTTTGCAGTTGTGGTACTGATGAGGTTTAATGAAATTCCTTTGACTATACTCATTAAAATCATCCTGTCAAGCATGAATCAGCATAAATATTTTTTTGTTTTTGGCCAAACAATCAAGAGACTATGGAGTTGCCTGTAAAGATGCTGCAGAGATACAATAATACAATCTTTATTCTGAGATTACATATCTAAAAATGCACTCATTCATGTTTCAGTTGGAGTTTCTTTGTTTGTGCCCACAATAAGTTAGTTTGGAGTCTGCTTTTTCTGCCTTTTCTGGTATTACACTCTTTTTCCATCTTTTCCAAACAAAAACAAACAAACATAAAATAAATAAATAAAATTATATATATATATATATATATATATATATATATATATATATATATATATATATATATATATATATATATATATATATATATATATATATATATAATACAAATTCCCACCAGTGCATTTTGATGTATTTGTATGTTTTAGCAATCTGTTTTGTTAATGACAGCGGTGTAAATAACAATTATTTTATGATTTTAAAGATTGCATTTCAAAGTTTGCATTTAATGTGCATTTACTTAAGTATTTAAATTTTGATGAACAAATGGGTAAAATATTCTTAAAAGTTAAATAAATATCTCAAATAAATATTCAAACAGAAGAGCAAAGACAGTAATGACAGAGGCAGAGACACATTTGGAGGTAATAATCATAAACAAAGAGAAAGCTATAAAATATTTATTATAATATTTATGGGATGTATATATAATGCTAAACAAAAACAGTAGACTAATAATTTACTGTTTGCTTGCAAAAAGTTGCAATTCAAATATATGATTAAAATATATTTTTGAACAACTGATCACCTACAATCAGCTGTTTATCCTCAAATGCTGAAAACAAAAATTGATTTAAAGCGAAAAGTGTAATTTGTCATCATTAGGAGTCATGTTGTTCCCAAGCGTGTACATTTTTTTCTAATGTTAAACATAAGAATATATTTGGAAGAATGCTGGTAATCAAACCGTTTCCTAACTATCTCCATTAACTTCCATTGTATATCCATGGGAGTCAATAGTGACTTCATGAAAAAACATAATAAAAAAACTTGGTGGGTAAATGATGACAAAATTGTCATTTTGGGGGCAAACTATTCCTTTAAGAAAGGTATTTGTATTGCCGATGCTCTTGATAGTATTTGGCGATACTAACCGTGACACGCTCCATTACAAACAATATCATTTATTTTACTTTTAAGTTTATTCTACATGAATTTGGGAAATACTCCGAAATATGTTTGTGTGGGGCTCATTTACGACTTTAATGTGAACAAAACGGCCCAAAAGGACAGAATCAACTGAATTACCCAAACCCTGTGTGTCCGTGATCAGTCACCTCATGGGGAGTTGTTCTATCCAGTCTTTTGTGTAAAGTGGAATCTGCTGTCTCTATGTAGTCCCGGTGTTGTTTTTCTATGTCAGACTCTAATAAGCAGAACAAATCTTGCGTCAAGACAAAACACTGTGCGATAATCAGAAACATAAACTCTTTCTTGCTGTCTCTAATTACAATCAAGAGCATTTTATTACATGTAAAATGCGTCATCGATACATTCATAGGTCTTATGGCCAAAGGACCTTTTCCATCACTTCACCACTATCATTAGTGCAGTATGATAATTTGACTAATTTGGCATGGCTGTCCATCATATCATCTGGATGTGACCGTAAGGAGAGCGCACAGAGTCTAGCTGGCACCCAGTTGCTGATCTTTCCCGACATCTCCTCAGAACCCCGCTGTGTTCCAGACCCTCTGCAAGGCGGGTCTCTGGCCTGTCATTTCTAGGAATTTCTTATGAATTTCTTTCTGCTGACAATAGCACAACATAACAAGACCAAATCAGCACACTCACGTCATGTTAGCTAGTTTCAGTCGTGGAGAAACTGACATTTAAATGTTAGGTCCATTGATTGAAGTCTGCCACGAATTGAAGATCATGTCTGGCTGTCACAATTTTCTGTAAACACGTGGTACCTTGATGTATTGAATTGCCCTATTTTGTTCATTGCTATCCAAGGACTGCTTCTTGGCTCACCAAATATCAGCAAGTACACAGTATGTAACATTTGCATTTTGGAAATGTAAAACCTGCACATTTATCTGTCTGTTCGTTTATTTGTACTGTTCCAAGAGGGTTTAAAAATTAAATCTGAACCACATGCTGCTGCAGATCAAGCTGCTTTGAGGATGTAATGCTTATAAAATACATTTGGTAACACAGCAAATCTAGACAGGTGGAGCTGGGGGAAGTGGAGGGTTCAAAGGAACTCTGAGAGCAACCTGAGAGGGCTGAAGTCCAAAATATTGTAGAAAATGTTACACATTTTTAGCTTGCACTATAAAGACACAGAAGCAAAACACATATCAGGGTATTTAATGTCGCCAAAAGCATGTCTTAAGCATGTCTGTGCTGTTAGTGCCCGCACCTGATTATCATCAACCCTGCTCTAATTTGCACTGCTTTTGGTGGTATTTATGATCTGGCTTAATCCGTGTTCCTTCATTTTCACATTGTCAGTAAATCACCTGCACAGCTTCACGTTCCCGTCTGTGCTGTTTTGGGATTGCAGTCTCATGCTAATCTGTTTCGTAAATCTTGTCACAGATGTCTGAAATTCAAGAATGATCTCTTAAACCACTTTTATTTAATCCCCTTACTTCACAGGGATGTAGTTTATTCTGAAAGAGCCCATACAATTAATTCACAGCTCTGAAAGAAATACGCGTCAGCAAAAGCAACAAAACACAAAGAAAACAAAAGAGCACGATGTGTAACAGGTGCTTTAGGAAAGCCACTAAGACATTGTTTTCTCTAATTAAAAATACGCTTTTCTGAGGCAATTTAAGGATTCTTTTATATACCTCGATAAATCCCTTTATAAGAATGATTAAAATAGCCTGATGTGTGGTTTCTTTTATAGCTGGTTCACTCTTTTTCACGCTTGCCTTCACGATCTGCTACGGGAAGAGTGTGAGGGCAGAAATATGTTGGCTAATTCAATTGCTTGGGGGATGCAGCTGGGTGCCGCCCAGAATGCTACGCTCAGTTGGACCGAAGACACACACGGTCCCTCCCGGTGCTTCAAAACAGCAGATAAGCCAAAAGTTCTCGAAGCTCCCGTGCACTCTGCCCTCTGCAACTTCTGGGAACACGATTTCCCAAAAGAAATATTCAGAACACTCTGCTTTGTGATGTGCAAGGGGGGAAAACGATTTGTTGGCGATACTGTGTGCTTTTTCAGAAGCCCTTTCTAGTAGATTTTGAGAAAGACGGGCTTATAACTTTCTCTGACAGTACACCGTTTATACGCTATGTGAACTTCCTGAAAAGGAATTAATAAGCGCACATTAATAAATTCACAACGTAAGACAGAGGTGTGAAGTGTGAGGTGATGGCATGGGGGATGGAAATCGTATGGCTGCTTGCTGAGTCTAAGAGATATTATATAACCTAGTGATACCATACAGATGATCCCCCGCTTGCACAGGCACCAGTGCTGCTCCTGCCCCCACGCTAACGCAGTCGGAGCCATCCAACCGCAGGGAGTAGGATGAGCTTTAATTGAGCTTGGCGTCATCTTGAACCTCTTATTTTTCTGCGAAACACTGCCAAGCTGCATCCAGCTCGGAGAAGATATTTCTGGTTTCTCACTCACATTTTGACAGGGTGACTTTGGCAAGTCTCGTT
The DNA here is from genome assembly GCF_018831695.1 of Puntigrus tetrazona. Classification (NCBI taxonomy): domain Eukaryota; kingdom Metazoa; phylum Chordata; class Actinopteri; order Cypriniformes; family Cyprinidae; genus Puntigrus; species Puntigrus tetrazona. Next base: position 6,934,822 of record NC_056704.1, on the reverse strand, counting down.
GTGCTCATCTGATAGGAATCTACGCTGACAATTATAACGGGGTCACTTTGCTAAATTGACACATTCCAGGACACAGTTGTGGCTGATGATGAATATTTGGCACAGCTGTAATGGACATGTGCATCATATGGCGTACTTTGGCCTGAAGTGAAAGTAGCTCTCCCATATGTGCAATATCTCCTGAGGGCTGAGGCAAATTGGTTTGGTAATACAGTAAATATTACCGTGATTTTATTCATTTACAGGTTGCAGTGCGTCCAATATTTGCAGGAGCTCGAATTCGAAAGCACGCTTTTGGGAGACTAACTGTTGCTTTAACCCAGATAGCCCACATAATTATTTGGTTCATTATTAATGTTTTCAACCCAAAAGACCTGTCACTTGCCACAGGTGTGTCTAAGTACAAATTACAGGAGCATCACATGCTTGAAATTTTACAATTTTGACAAGGTGCCAATAATTCATCAATATTTTTCAAGTTGGACTTTTCTTCTCTTCTCTTCCATTTGTGTGTGTGTTTTATTCATGTAATAATCATGTAATATTCAGGTCATGTAATATTCAAGTAGAAAGATATGCTTTTATTATGCTAAAGGGAGACAAATGTGCCATTTATGAAATAGTTTGGGCTTACAAAGCCCTTTTTCAGTCTGCAGTAAAGGAAGTTCAGTCATGCTTTTTGATCAAAGGGTTAGTAAGGTCATTTATTTTTCCTGTTCATTTACACAATTCCCATTTATTTTCAAGGACGTATGAAAAAATTGTTTTAGCTTATTAGCAAATAAGAATGAATTAAAATGTCTGTTAAATAACTATTTTTTAGTGAAAATTGATTAGTTCATTCAGTTGCTTGGTACCACTGGCAAAGTCAGAGATCTTTTGTATTTGGTGAAACTGTATGGACTTCTAATTATTGTCTCCTTTCAAGGTTATTTCAAAATATACTAAGACAAGCTGCAAGACCATAATTGAAAGTAGTTACATTACAGTCAAGCTGATATTATGAAAGAAAAAAAGTTAATACACTGCTGTCAGGATAGGAGCCAGGCTGAGCCCAAACACGTATTTATTGAACAGATTGCGAACGGAAGAAAAGAAGAGGTTTACATGAGATGATGACAGTTCCTCTCCCAGGGATATTCGGTGATCTAGGAAAATGCGAAGCACATACTACTAATCGTGACAGGTATGTATGATGGTATAATTAAACTCAGGATATTAACATTATATCATCACAAAAAACTATGTATTCTTTTTAGGCAAAAGCATTTGCATATTAATGATGCTGCTTGATTTGCTACACAGAATAATGCATATGCAATGATGGACTAGACTTGTACGTTATCTCTCACAGAACAGGTAATGAATAGCTATAGATTTGTCCTCAGGGTACACGGGCTGCATGGTCTCTCGGTAGAAATGGTTGAAGCCTTTGAAGAACTCATGGTTATTCCACTCATAGCCAGAAGCTCTGAGGTGTGTTTTATGGAGATGTGTTGTTTTATATGTAAGGATGTATACCATCAGATCAAAGAATCAGCGTTTGGATAATGGATAATTTATTTCAGGCGCCCCTTTAGAAAATCTTTTTCTTTTTTTGTTCTAAAAGCAGACAGTTAATTTTAACTTTCAAAAGATGCTATTTCAAAGCTATTTCAAACTCGTCACCGTCTGTTATTATATTTTAATCTGTGATTTTCTTTGTTCAGAAATGAAAGATGTGCACTACTGGCATCTCAAACATATATATATATATATATATACTCACTGATGTAGCCTTCAGTTAGCACGTGTATAGTTTAAATAAATCATTTTCCGTTTTCTTAATATGAAAGATTGTCCTGACTCCTATGACATGATGCAAATACATTTACTAAATCAGTAAGTTATGAGTCACTTCAATCAAACAAAGGTCCAAATGCATTCAGAACAATGTGATGGTTTTGCCCTTTTTATTACATTGCAGCTATCTCTTGACCTGCACTTTGGGTAAAATAATGTGGAAAGTGCTATGTTTCAAACTGTGTACATTAAAAACAGTGTGATAGGAAATAAAGTTTCTTTTCTCAGTTTGAGATTTTATAAGTTAAATGGAGTTGCACTGAACACCGTAGCATCCACTTTATTTTCTCTTACATCTACAGATAAACAAACAGCACCGCTTCACTGTAAAAACAGCAACCAGAACCTGACAGAATTTATTAATAACTCTTCATATTTTTATTCTGAGGGTTCAGCACTCTGTTTAGTGTCCATTGTAAGCTCGTTTTGAATAATTGTGATAAATAAGCAATCACCCTGTTGTGCAGCTAAACTGAACGTCCTAGTAGCGGTTTATTTAAAAATGGGAAATATATGGCGCCGACCATTAATCAAACCTGACATCCGCTCAAACTATTTAAACACGTATTAATAATGTGTGCACCCAGTCAGCATAGGACTACATGTAATTGCATAATACTATGTAGTAATCTTTGCATAACAGTCCATTATAATAAATAATAAAAAATATCTGCATGTGCTCTTTGTGATTTTCTAATGACGCCTAATGGTTCCATTACAGTAACCATTACTGGCTCATGAATTTTAATGTATAAAATGTGAACAACTAATCCCACACACATAAGCCTTCTTCATCACCAAAAGCTCTCAACATGACGATAATTTCAATCCCGACGATTTCAATCCTTTTAAACCTTAAACAATACCAGTAATCTAAATTTCTGTCTAGCTGAATGTATCTAGGCTTTCCTCAAACGAGAGTCAGGATAGCTCTGAATCTAGACAAAGGGAAAATTGTGCTGCATTTTTGGCCTGGTTGGAAAAATAGAAAAAAAAACCCTCTGTTTTTGACAGAGTCGGACATGGTGGTTAGAGATCTGTATTTTGTATTTTTTTTTCAGTTTTTTTTGATTCCTTTACTTGTTGGTCTGGCCAAAAGAGTGAGAATATAAACCCCATCGCAATAGATTTTTTACTCATCGAAATAATAAGCCCTTGTCAAAGTAGCGTTCTTATGGTGCCAACAAGAAAGCTGCTACTTTACACAAACATTTCAAGAGAAGCGTGGGTACATAAACAGTTACCACTGTATACTGAGCTAAGAAAAATAGGGACAACAAAAGGCAAAGAAACGGGGAGAAAACAATACGTGCACCAATCGATAGCAGTTATTTCAGATGGTCATATTGTGCATATAACATCTTTAACAACGTGTGCAGTAATTCACATATTCGACAGACCCATCAATTGAAATTTTAATCAATTGAAACACATTATTTTGTGTCTGCAATGCAATTCAGTAATGTAAAGGACAATTACATGTCACACAAAAGTATGCTTATGGCTTGTTTTTTTGTATTATGCATTACTTTCATATGTGTAAAGAAAGGCCTTTTCTGCATACATGCGATAGTGTGAAACTAAAGCGGTTTTTCTAAGGTGCTCTGAGTAAGAACATCTGCAAAACGGCTTGAATGTCAATATAAATGTGCCTCGAAAAATACAGAGAAATTTGCTTTCACTTTAATGGATAAGTCTTCTCGATTTGTCAATGTATCATTTACCTGGATTGGAGAGAAATCCGTAGGAAAAATGTTGCTGTCATATTTTATGTACCTTTCTTAGAGTGTGTCCTAAACCCATTACCCGCGATAACATTTATCAATGTTTTTTAAAATCATAATGACGTTCTTACATTTCTAACACTGTCGATATGAAACACAATGAATAAATATCAGACAACTGCTTACTCCATCAAAGTACTCCTTAGAGAGAGAAAACCTTTAGAATAAATTGGAATGCCTTTCAAACTCATCGCCTGACATTATAGATGCTCTTGTGTCTGGATGGAGTAAATCCCCAAAGTAAAAATCCATCCCAGAACAGTTGAAACACCTGTATCAGTATTCATTTCCCTTTTTAAAAGGCCCTTTATACATTTTGGAGAATTTGGAGTCTTCCATGCAGTGTGTAACTGAAGTGAATAAAAGCATCCTGCAAAGTTTGAAATCTGAAAGTGCTCAGTGTATACATTTATTGTCAATTAAAATTAATAATAATAATAATAATAATAATAAAATGACTGTATCTGTTATTTTAATCTCAAAAATATATTCCATTTCTTCTACAGTTGCAACTAGAGTTTGCATGTAAACAATAAAAGAAAGAAAAATATTTTATGTTTAGATATATATTGTTTGTTTGTCTGTTTATTAAGGACATGGAAAGTGTTGATTTACACCGTCACTGACATTATCAGAGCATGAGAGATGTGAAGGAGTTTACTACACGTTCACCTGCCGCAAGCTCCCTGAGGACATGCCAGTGTGTTTCTATCAACTGTTACCTTTCCATGAATCCATCTAAAGGCCGGAGATGACGGCATGCTGGCATGTCTAGTGACAGCGGGGATCCAGAACATGGCTTTTGCATTACAGAGAGGAGCTGTTATTCTTCACACCAGAATTTGGGAGAAGTCTGATGTCGATGTTTCCGGGTACTGCATACACAACATTAAAATGTCAGGGGAACTTGTTTAAACTAGGTAACTTTTTCCATGAATCTACTTAAATTGATTTAGTTTTGTCTAAACTATCCTAATGACCTCTAATATCAGAATCACTGACTTTGTCTTAAATTTGTGTTATATTATTTTGTGGTGAAATGTTGTGTGGTAAGCGCTATGACTGCACCTTATCCCTGAAATTTCCATCTAGTTAGAATTTGCTGCTTGCGTGCTAGCAATTTCTTTCGTGGAAGCTTTGAATTCAAATGTTTTAACTGCATCTGATTATTTGCTTTTATTGCAAAACAGCCATGTAACAAGCGGATAATGTACATATTAGCTGCCGACTGTCGGGCTCGTGTGCGATAATCTCTTTCATATCTTATAGGATACTGCGTTTCTTCGCCAATGTCATAGAAAAGCAGGCTCCAGAGACACTCTCAGTCTGTGTGTCACACATTCCTCTGATCTCAGCGTGTGAGAAGAGGCAGGGAGTGCTTTCAAATTGACCAGACCGCAGGATCTCTCACTTTGCTCTATAGGTGCGCAGAGAATATCATTTTAGCGCGATTCGGTTAAGTCAGCTGCAGGAGATCGAAAGCTGTAGAAACATGATGTAAAAGTCAAAAATATAGACAATCTTAATGTCCATAACATATCTCAAGTTTAATTGTATGCGTCGTTAGTGGGATTTTTAACCATTTCTTCAGAAACCACCAAATCAACTAATTGCCTACAGCTTACCTTTTTTTTTAAATTTGCTTTCAAATAATTAAATAATAAATGATTAATTTCAGAATATTAAAGATTCCAACATTACAATTTGCAAAGTTGTTTGCACCAATATGTTTTTGTGTAATATCTGCAAAAATATACATTTTTCAACTTTTTCAAACGGGTGATAACTTTGCATAACTTTCAATGAACCGCCTGTGATTGGCTACATCACACCACAATCACACCCTCCTTTACAGCATGTTGTGTGGTTTGATAATGATAATAGTGAAGGCACGTCCATTATGAAATGTGAAGAAAAATGAAAGCTGTACTCTACCTTGCGTTTCTAACTAGGAAGGCCGTGCAGAGATTTTGGAGGTTAAGTTTTTGACAGAACAAGACCTTTGAGTTTGCTGACCTTACTCGACATGTTATGATGAACTACTACGAATTTTGACAAATACTTGAATACATATTTGTGCATAAGTAATAACAGACTGAAGGGTGCCTAATGCACGACAGTCTTTACCTTGATTACATGCACCATCCATCAGTATTTTTACCGCATGACACTCAAGGAAGTTTGTGCATCATGCACATGCAATAATTTGCATTTTTTTAAATAATTCACCTAAAGTAATGCGTTTCCTGCTTCTGTAGAGTTCAGTGATTATTATGCTTTTTTTTTTTTTTTATAAGAGGCGTGATCCTTCAAAGTTGTTTTGATGTAGACAGTCTTTAGTTGATTTTGATAATGATCTTGAGACTAAGCAGCAAAACACTGCTAAAGTAAAAAGCACACTGAGTGTAATTAGTGATATATGTTGTAAATAGCAAAAGAAATGTTTAAATAGTATGTTAGTTAGATGTGTTAAACAAATATAGCGCAAACAATGATACATCTGTACCTTAGCATGTTGTACTAATGTGCAATGATAACAACAACCTATTATGTGTATATGATGACATTATCAATATCATAAATGCATTCTGACTTATTAGAACTTGACTTGTCCCTATTCTGAAAGCCAGGTCCCATAATCTAGTAAAGGAGCCAGCCAGACCTAATAACAAAGACACCATGTAAATTATAAGCCTATTAAATATACATTAAGAACTTTATTTGGAGTTTCTGAATATTTTATCATTTTTGTTTAAAAATAGATGCCTGAGATTAAATGTAACTTGGGAGCAGGACAAGAACTGGATTTAAAAAAAAAAAATCTGATTCAAACTCAGTTGCGTCTAAGGCTAATTCTCTCTAAATCATAACTCTTCGCATCCTTGGATGGATTTCTTTTTCCTATTATTGTTTGGCTCAACCCGACTGCACTTGCGTGAACAGACAATGCAAGTGATTTTGGTTAAATTCAGTTTATCTTGAGTCAAGCTAACTGAAGTCAAAGCCTCAATTGGGACTATTAAGCAACAGAATCTACTCAGGTTCATTAATGCCTGCACAAGTTCAAGTCTTTGGGCTGAAAAAGCATTCTGTAGATGTGAGTTGACAGTAATTGATTCCAGCACTATGAAGAGAGCGCTGCCTTTGGGCTGCAATCACCATTTCCCTGTTGAAGGTTAGCAAAGCCTTCGTTATGTTAAAGTCCACACTTCCATCACTCTAATAAAGACGACACTGAATTATTGAACATTATCGCTTTTTAAATCACAAAACAGAAGATATCTCAAGAGCCAAGACAACAGACAAGGTTTCTTCCAGCTCATCTGACTAATGTGTGCTGCTCAGAAGAATTAAAGAGAAGAATTAATTTCTCAGCCACAAAACCATGACATAATGGTGCGCGTTTTTTCATGCAAAACACATTGGAATCATTTTGTAGCAACATCTTGACGACTCAACTGGAAATCAATGACTAAAATGTGGCATAAAGGTAAAGAGAAAGATACATAGAGAACTTAAGATAACACCAGATGATACGAATACATACAAAGACTAACGTTAAACATGGCCAAAAGGGTAATGGAGTACGTCTGGATGTAATAATAATGCCTGAGCAATATTTTTTGTTTGAAATTTTGTCAAATAGGGTTTCCACAGGTGTGTTTGATCTTCAAATGCACTGGTATTTGTAGCAGTGTTATATAACAAATCTCTCAGCGTTAAAGAGAGAAACCAACGGTATTAGTTCAGAGAGCTGGATATAAATGAAGGATTCTGAAGCAATAACATCAAGATGGCAACTAAACCAGGGCTCTGATCCACTGTAGTCTTGTACTTCAACCCTGAGGTTTACGCACACTGACATCTGCACGCTCACACTTTCAAGCATAAAAAACACGGTTTCCTGTGTGCATGTTCTTCTGATTCACACATGATAAAGGACCTTACGACTGGGATAATTACTGTAATAACAAATGCTATTTTACATATAAAGCAGTATCAGGCAGTGTGATACAAATGTATTTTGTCTGCTGTTTATCAATAGTCTTATAAGCTCTTTTTTTGTTCTGGTCTAATAAGGATAATAATTGTGGAATGTCAATGCAACATGGAAAATGTAAACAAAACATTCTCTTGTTTAAAACATCTGTAATACATTTCACTGTTTAATTTTGTCTTCTGGTGTGAAAAACAAGATGAAAAAAAGGCCTGATTCTGACTGTTTTTTATTGTCTGTTGTCTGACGGAATGAAACTATGGGCCTTGATTTTTAACCTGTAACAACTCAACCAGACCTACCAAATCTGAACAACAATAACTTTCAGAGCCTGGCATACAGAGTAATAGCATCTGTTATTGGTTATTCTTCTTGATCACAAAACATTTAAAGTTTTGACCAGTGTGTGAGTTTATACACTATATTGCTAAAAGTATTTGCTCACCTGCCTTGACTTGCATAGGAACTTAAGTGACAACCCATTTCTAATCAATATGACGTCGCCCACTCTTTTGCAGCTACAACAGCTTCAACTCTTCTGGGAAGGCTGTCCACAAGGTTTAGGAGTTTCAGAAGCACATTTGTGAAGTCACACACTGATGTTGGACAGAAGTCCTGGCTCTCAGTCTCCGCTTCTAATTCATCCCAAAGGTGTTCTGTGGGGTTGAGGTCAGGACTCTGTGCAGGCCAGTCAAGTTCATCCACACCAGACTCTGTCTTCTTGGTGCACTGGTGCATTGAAAGAGGAAGGGGCTAGGCTCCAAAATGTTCCCACAAAGTTGGGAGCATGGAATTGTCCAAAATGTCTTGGTATGCTGAACATTCACTGGAACTAAGGGAGTCAAGCCAGCTCCTGAAAAACAACCCCACACCATAATCCCCTCTACCAAACTTTACACATGGTACAATACAGTCAGACAAGTAAGGTTCTCCTCAGATTGCGAGATAGAGAAGCGTGATTCGCCACCCAGAGAACGCATCTCCACAGAGTCCAGTGGCGGTGGTCTTTACACCACTGGTGTCCGATGCTTTGCATTGCACTTGATGATGTGTGGCTGGGAAGCAGCTGCTCAGCTATAGAAACCAATTCCATAAAGCTCTCTGCACACTGTTCAGTGCATCTGAAGGCCACATGAAGTTTGGAGGTCTGTAGCGATTCACTCTGCAGAAAGTTGGCAACCTCTTACTTTATGCCCATCAGCATCTACTGAACCAGCTCTGTCAGTTTATGTGGCTGAGTTGCTGCTGTTCCCAAACACTTCCACGTTCTTATAAAACAGCTGACAGTTGACTGGGGAATATTTAGGATGGAGAAAATTTCTACAGGTGGCAGCCTATGACAGTTCCACGGTGGAATTCACTGAGCTCCTGAGAGAGACCCATTCTTTCACAAATGTTTGTAAAAACATACCTAGGTGCTTGATTTGATACACCTGTGGTCGTGGAAGTGATTGGAACAGCGATTCGATTATTTGGATGAATACTTTGTGAATACTCTTAGCAATATAGTGTACATTAATTTTGAGGAATTAAAGAAATGTAGATAAGTCTACAGGATGTTTGGAGCACCATATGACTGATACGTCATATATTTTGGTTTGTTTATACTACAGTTTGTCTATAATAAGATTTTTTTTTTTTTCAACAAGGCTGCACTTTGCTTGCATTTAAAAGTGTGATGTAGTATTTTCACTCCAAAAAATAATAAAAATCATGTCATCATCAGCCACTGCATTTGGTCTTAGACTGCAGACTTCACACAGATGCAGTCCCTAAAAGTGGGACAGAACTTGTGTCTGATGTTTGTGATTAACTGAATTCTGGAGGACAGTAGTTTTTGACTATTGTCTTCTAGTCATTAGTAGTTCTTAAATTAGATTTCTGTCCCCTCTACCATTCATGAAAGCTGAGTCATGAAATCTCTCTCTGCTAATCAGGATCCCATTCATTGTGCAGATTAAAATGAGTCATGTTTATCAATATTCATATCCTTTTGTACATAACTTCAGCCTGTACTGTGCAAGTGTGTCAGAGTCACAATATCTGTTACATCAATTTAAGTTTTATTTAAGATGTAGCCACTTCCAAGCTACCATTATATTTACAATACAGTCAGGATGTAATACATCATAGAATACAAACAGGAAAAAGCAATCTTACTGTTGTATTTTATCTCCTCTATCTATTTTGATTTGCTTTTTCCACTAAAGCGATTGCATAATCATAATAAATATGTTAATCTGCAGAAGATACTATTTCAGATATGTACATGGCTTAAAGCAATAAAGTGGATTTACAAGTCAGGCAACAGTCTAGGGTTTTAGTTCTAGGGGTTTTAATAGTAATCATAATTGACATTGGCCCCGTAGTTCAGGAACCGGGATCCTGCTGGATCTACAGGTGCTTCATCATGATGATGCTGCCGACCCTGGTCATTTGATCTGGCTTGGTCCATCCAATAGGAGAGATCAGTCTCAAGTCTCTGAAATACATAATGGTGAAATGAGACAGCGGACGGTCAGGGGCTCAGATTTAGCCTCAGAGGGGAAAACGACAGATTTCGATTAAAGAAACCAAAATGAATAGATAAAATAATAACTAAAATTACAGCGTTAAAGGGATAGTTCACACAAAAATGAAATTACTTCATTATTTATCTATATACTCATTATTTACTCATATATCAAAATGAAGAATTTTAAGTATTGGTAATTATCAGCATAAGTATTCTTTTTTCCTGTCCATTTTCAAAGGATATGGTAAGGATAGGTACCACGGACTTAATTTCGTCTTATGTAAGCAATAAGGAATGAGAGGCTGTGTCTCTATTGTGAATCAATCATAGCTTAGCGGCGTCGTTAGGCACGATGCAAAGTGGAAACAGGAAGTATCAAGCGTTGCTATGACAAGGCATGTGCCTCATAATAGTTAAGGAAAATTTGTTCTAAATTTAGAAAAATAAAATAAAATAAAAATATTTTGCTTAGTTTGAGAAGCTTCAGCATATGTACATACAGACTCTTATAGAAAAAAAGGGAAGAGCATATAGGTGTTTTTATACAATTAGATTCGCCTGTTCAGACTCTCAGTAAAAATGGCAAATGCCTCTGTTTTTAGATTCCATTCGAGGCCACCAAGCTATAGTTTATAAGTTGCACTGGCACGTGACCAGAAACAAACATCCACAAATGCAGCTAATCAAATTAATTCAAATTCAGTTAATTTTTGCATGAACAGGCCTTTCAGAGAAGAAAGACAACCACACGACATGCAAGAGCAGTGCCGCGCTCCAGCAGGACACAGGTGTAAGTCGAGCCAGTGTTGTATTGTGCATCAATAACAATAGCACACCGTACTAATCACACTGCAGCTTTTACTCACTGCTTCGTCAGAGTCTCATGTACATGAACTGCTGATCCACTAAGCTGATTGTGGCGTGCTCCGTCCCATACATTTCTCTTAGACCTGCGCAAAACTGAAAGAAACTTCTCTTTAGCCTTGACCGCACACTGCAGATCTGTGCTTAGACCTGCTTCTCCCGCTCTTTGCTATGGAAAAGATAGAAGAAAAATCAAGGCCATACTGTGTAATTCAAAACTATTTTACTCTTCAACAGACCAGAAGGGCTGGTCCCCTATCAGTGTAAAAGAGAAGCATATTTTAAGCACAGAGGATGATAACAGCCCTAAGGGACAGAACCACTGTCCAATTATCTTCTCTTGACGATGACACGCAGAGACTGTGACCTGATCTACAGCCCAAAGCTTCCACACTCGTGTTATAAATATCAGTGATGTCTTTTGTTTATAACACCCACGTTATTTCCCTTGGTCATATCAGCCGTCACTCTGTCAGTTTTGGAGGTCAGAAGCGATGAGTAGATTCTGACGTTGGCATGGACGGATGAAAAGATGGAGGGCATCAGACTATACTAAAAATTTATAGTAAATGACCAAAACTATTGGTTTGATTGGTATGATGGGTGATTATGAAAGAGAGGGGAGATATAGATCATATATTACTAAATGATATATAATGAAAGGCCGATATCATTCACCCTCTCGTTTCATGAGGATCCTCTGTAGCCTACCTCGTGACCCAGAACCACCTAAAAACAAGCAAACAGACTGCTATTATCTGTAATATCTATTTTATACAGTTGACTTCTGAAACTTTACTTCCCATTTTATTTATTATTGTGCTTGAAAACTGTCTACGAGCTAGGAATTCATGGGGATGTACAAACGCTTGTGGGATGTACAAAACGCTCTCACACACACACACACAATAAACTGACATAAATTAAGTTTTACATTTTGTAAATGTTGCCTCACAATAATTAAACTATATCGTCCAAACTTCTGGGAACTTGGTGCATACATACTGTCAACAACAAACTAATTAAAACTGGACTAGTCAGTATATTTTGTGACTTGAGAACGGTCACAAAACAAACCAAATCACACGCAGAGGCTGACCTATAACAATAAGTCAGGCAGTGTCCTTAGGGCCCTGGGGAATCAGGGGCCCCTTCTGATTGACAAAATATTTGGCTAAAGTGCTCCAGTTTGTACTTGTTTTCTGGAAGAGAGTAAAATGTCTCACCCATAACTCAAAATGCATGTTTTTGTAATGCCTGCTAAAATATTATAAAAAACATGTGAAGGATGCAAAGAGATTCCTTGTACAAATTGCTGAACACTCATTCAATGTAGAATGCAACTCCATGTGACTGGAGATTTTTGCTTTAGTCTAACAACAGTTTATACTTTTACCTGTTTATGCTTTTCAATTCAATTTAATATATATTTGCAGCTTGACGCCGTCTTAATGGTTCTGTGCATTCTAAAAATATTTCTATTTAAAAAAGAAAATCTGATTTCCTACAAAATTCACTGTAAACAGGTCACGAACGAACAATGAAATGTTTAAATGTATTCAATTTGTTTCAAAATAAAGCATTCCTTTGTATTTTACTGCATTAAATTAAGCAAATGTTAATTAATATTAACATTTAACTAAACATTTGCATTTCTTTTTAATCAACCTGAGTCACTGTTACACATGCTTAAAAAGTTTCAATGCTTTAGACTTGTGCTTTTAGTTTGATGTCACCATATAAAATCCTATTTACAAGGCTTTGCCCCCGCATTAACTGTGAAGCCTTGAAAAGTGGCGTGAAAGCCTCAAGTACTACAGAAATCTGTAATTGATACCTGAGGGTGAGCAGAGAGACAGGACGCTTATGAGAAGGACAGCTTGAACACAGAGGCTGTGGAGCGACACATGCTGTAATTTATCAGATGTGGCTGCACTGAGCGCTGGAAAGGATTCGGTCAGGGGATGAGACGAACGCCGAGGCGCCATCCTGACCGGCAGGCAAACATTTTGCTGGCGACCTGTTATAGCTTGTGGAGGAATGTACAGGAAGAGCTAACAGAAACCCCTGCCCTCACACATACCACAGCGTGAGTGATGTTGTACACCGATCAAAAGCATTAACCTTCGCACCTTGCTGTAAGGACGATAATCATAAGCGTAAACAGCGTTATTTATTAACATCAGGGATATTTGCAAACTCTGGTTCATAAACTGACATTCGCCCAGCAAACAGATTGTTGAATTTAATGATGTAATGCAAGTTCTGATAATCTTATTTTATGCTTCCAGAGGGCGAGTCTGAAGGCAGAAGCAGCAAACACATCCTGGGAGGGAGACAGATTTCCAGATGTAATAAACATCTTCTTTCTTTCTCTCTAACTCACCCCTGGCCGCAGTTTTAAGTGCACGCACTGCAGGACATCGGCTGGCATGGTGGCTATTTCACAGGGAGCCAGACGTATAGTAACTGTGGCAGTAGCCGTGTGAGCGATGTTTATGCATGTGAATATACAAACAAAACTGTAGGTTTTCAAGCCATCTGTTACATAACAAAGCAGATTTCTAAAATGCACCAGATGTTATTCATTTAATAAAGTTAGTAGATTTCATTCTTTATCAAATTATGACATAAATGAATCATATTTTTCTGATCTTCCGTGTTGTAAAATGTTTATCTTTTTACAATAACATTTATGAGCATGCATTTTAACTATGAATCGACGCTTTTGTTCACTTCTAATCAATGCTACATTAACATTGCTTAATATGTGTTTATAAATCAAATATTAATATAAAACATTAGCCTAGATTAATATATTCTAACGTATTAAACTTCAAAAATAATAAATACAATAAAGTAACCAATCAGACCACTAATGCAAATGAATCTACTAGTCAAAATATCAGATAATAATTCCACAATAACATTTGCTCCAGTGAAAAAATGCCCACCTGTTGTCCTCTCACATCAAAACCACAGGTATATGGATGGACTTGCTTTATTACTCACAGCTTTTCACTTCACAAGATAGATGTTTAAATCTGGTAACTTCTTTTTCATCCTTATAAAATGCATGAAACCTTTTAACCGACAAAATCAAAAATATCCAAAATTAAAAGAGAATCACTGAAACATTTGTGGCATGTTATTTCTTTGGCATTTTCAAAGTTTCTCTTTCTTACATGCTCCAGTGTACCGGAGGAATTAGTTACATTCAGACCGAGTTCCTGTAATGTACTGTACTTGTCCTGAGGGGGGCTGACCCTCACCAGAGGTTGGTCTGTGCACCTGGCCGCATTCCCACTGATAACAGCACACCCAGCAGCACACATTTACACTGGTATATTTTGATTTCATTCACACAAACCAGAGTGTACTTGAGTACTCTGGAGAAAGTATGTTGACTGTAAAGAGTTTGTGAGCAAGTTACTTTAACAATTTTGGATGCATAAGGGGTTTTACGTCATTTTTAACAACTTTTAACTTCAAACTGCCACGCTAAATAGAAAAGACTGTCGACCCCACTCAGATGGCATTAATTCTTCTGGAGCGGAGGGTCGTAACCCAGGCGGTTGGCGGAAGGGAAGTGAGCCCAGTAGGTTCTGGCCACCTCCTCAATCTTGTCATAGCCAGCGTGGAGAATGCAGCTCAATCCAGGCGAAAAAAGTCTGAAGATGACAGCTACTTCAGTTAGGCACGCTCCTTTTTTCCCTTTGATTCAGCTGTGGCAAAGCTAAGAGGCTGGCACGAGAGAGAGAGAGAGGTCAAGATGGAGTCCTGGGAGGAATTCTCGAATTTGCTTACAATTGGTTAGGTTTATTTAAAGACAAAGTGATTTATGTCGCATCTCATGCAAGAGACTACGGAAAGAAAACGGCGATCCCAGTTCCGCGGCATAACATAATGCCGCGGTTTTGATTGGCTGAGCAATGCCAGTTACATCGGGCCAATAGAAATGCTTCTGCGCCTTACATGAAAGCAGACCGAAGTTTTAGACTATGTAACTACAGATTCAGACTGTTTTATTTCATTAATGCGTGTGTCTGTGAGATGGCTATGAACTAAGAAGCTCAGCAAATCAAATATGACGTTTAATCTTATATAACAGTTTTGTACATTTTTGATTTCATCCAAAACGTGACTATTTTTACATAGTCTAAAAGGTTATTATAAAGTGTTTCATAATTAAATAGATTGAAAAGCCATCTAAATGATGCCCTTTCTTAGACTAGAGTCCCTCTCCAGTGGATTTTAAATAAAATAATTCTAAGAATGATCATTTATAAAGACAATTTAAACTCACCTTATTTTCCGCTGCCTCTGTAAGGAAAACAAACAGACGGACAAAGTTAATGAATACATCTTAAAAATATAAAAAGGTTAGAAACCAATCGATTTAAGTACATTCTAAGTAAGGTGTAAGTAAGTTGAAATGGAAGGTAGCATATCTGGTGGAAAGTGACAGCAGTGATATGACATGTTAAATTACTGCATTTAAGACTAATCATTTCACCAGTACCGCTTCTAAAGACAAATCAATTAGGTCATTTTATTCTGAAAATGTAATATTTTCAAGAGTATGCATAGAGAGTATATGCATATATACAGAGCGGAAGGTCTTGATTAATGCCAAGGATATCACATTATTCATAAGCTTCCATTCATCTGTCATCCTTGTACGTTACAGATTCTGTATTCACAGCTTACTGCTAAACTTGCAGTCTGAGCTATTGTCTGTTCTCAACCCCTTCTGCCAGTTTTCAGCATGTGGGACAAAACCAGAATATGTTAGCAACCCTTTAGCTGTTTTTGCATTATTTCAACCATCTTTGCAATTTCATAGTCACAAGAGCTATCGCAGTAAATAACAAAATAAATGAATGTAACAGCTCTGAGAGCGAAAAGCAATATTTCAGAAAAGCTTTTTATATCAATGCATTATAAGAATATTTCTGATCGTTATAATGCGTGTATAATGCCTTACAAAAACATATTGTATCATCAGATGATAAATTGTAATGACGCTAGCAGTATCCCACCTCAAAAGCAGCAAATGCGCTAATAATTTCTATACCTTTTACTAAAAGTATTTTACTGTAACATCAACAAACTATATTACATTGTTTGGCTGCAACAGAGTCATCAGTAACTTAAACTAGCTCAAACTAGCTTCATACAGAAAATATATTGTGCAATATACATTTGAGAAACATGAAGAATTACATTATAACTACGGAACTATAATCCATTATAACTGAATATAACATTCATTTTACTGTTAATCAAAAACAAGTTATAACCACAGTATATGTATTATAATGCGTTATTACTAATGCTGCGATTATTAATGATGGTACGCCAAGTTACATGAATTATAGTAAAGTCTTAGAATACACTTATAATTGCAGGCTTAGAAATTATAACTAAACATCGTGATATTACAAAGGTGATTAATGGTCGTAAGATACCCATTATTTATCATTTTGGAGTCAATAAGTATTTTTAAAAGAAATGTAAACTTTATTTAGCAAAAATCGCATTCAATTTCTTCTCAAAAGTGACAGTAAAATAAATTTTTAGAAACATTTGTACATTTAAATTAAATGTTATTTTGAACATTGTATTTATGATAAATCCTGAAAATATAAAATATAATTTCTCTCAAAATTGTTATTTCTGAAGTATTTCAACACAGATAATAGTAGAAAACGCTTCAGTCTATTAAAATGATTTCTAGTTTTACTTGTAATTCCAACCAAACGAACGCAGACTTTGTGAACATAAGATAATAATTTAGGTCTGCATTAAAAATCGCGACCACTCAAACTTAAAAAGTGATGTATGCCCAAATTGTCAGCTTTTCTTACCTGAGACAGAGCCAAACCAAACACAGGAAAGTGAGAAGCACAGACTAAACATGGTCACCCACTGAAAGCAATAGGCAATTATTTTTCACCCTCTTTGTCAAACTTCAAAGAGGTTCCTTAAACATAGAACATTTTGAAAGGAAAAATATATTAAAGAAAGCACGGAAATGAATCTTTGCATCATGCCTGGAGATTACCTGCAGCATCTGTTCCTGGAGACTGCGGTGTGTCTGGTGCCCAGATCTTTGTCATGGCTGAGCGGTGTTATTTGATTTTTCACATGGACCTTTCAGGTCATACCTTACATTTCTTTTTGTTTCTGTTTACTCTGTACTCTTTTTGTTTGCAGGAGATCCTCACACTTCTCTCCACAGCTGAAAGAACCCCTTGTTAAAGTAAAGGCCTCACTGTCCAAAAAATTCACAGACTAAAGAAAACTTTTTTTTTTTTTTTTTAAGAATACAGTGTCGTCTGTATGCGTGTCAGTTCTTTACGTGGAGAACATTTCATGTGGAAAATGTATACAGTTACAATCAAAAATTATTCAACCCCTTGACCCAAGACGTTTATAAACCCATTACACATGCCATATTTGCAGATATTTCCTAAAGCGCCACACACAGCCTGCATATTTAAGGTCATAACAAAACCACACAAAAACGCGTATTTATTTTTGTTAGTTATTATTTTATTTCAGTTTGAATTTAGGTCATTGTTGTTAGTTTCTGTTTCCTCTGTTTTAATTTATTTTAAATATTTGGTAATTTTATTATTTCAGTTTCACGAAATAGTGTTTTCATTAGGTGTTTTTAGTTTTTGTTGTCGTTAAACAATCTTACGCACGGTTTAAACGTCCCACGGTATGTCGCGCTGTAACGGTAAGCCCCGCGCACTTCTTTGATTTGATTGACCGTCTACATCAATCCGCCAGTGACGAGCGCTGTCTGGAGCAGTTTTAAACAGACACACCGGAAGTTAAAGGCCAAATACACAACAGGGACGTTTTTCTGCGTGAGAAACGGATGTGTGGCGCTGAACGCGTGAGCACTGTTTTCGGCTGTGTAGTGTAAAAACGCCAGTATAAATCATTATAAAAAGCCGTTTTGAAACGAAGACGCACTAATGTAAACGGGATGTAAATCTGGAGACTTAACCTGAACCAAGCATAAGCAGATTCGACACATTTTTTTGGTACGATTGTCACTGCAGGAAAGTCCGTTGATCATTACGTTAAGTCTTTTGCACCAGAGGCATCTAAACTCTTGCCAAATCCACGATGTCCCCTTCATACGGTCCACAATCTCCACTTCTATAACAGTAAAACGTCCCTTAACAAAACCGGTTCTCCTCCGTGTCTGACCTTCTGCTCTTTAGCTGCGTTCAAGCCACCTTTTGTGCTCTTCTTGGTCAAAAGTGGCATTCGGCAAGATCGTCTAAACATGAAGGCCATGCTCGCCTTGCATTCTTCTTATATACTGTACATTTAAATGTTTTACTCCGTTCATCAGGTCAAGTCTTTGATGTATACTTTCTTTGCAGGTTTGTCCTCAGTTTGCTGTGATCAAACATTTTATGATAATTTTGCTTTTTCTTCAACACACAAGGTTAGGAATAAGGCTACCATCTCTAGGAACTAGCCTGAGACTTTCTAAAGTAATAAAGCTATTCACTAAAGCTGAAGGTTTAGTATTAATTTGTCATATTTGAAACTCAACTTCAGCACATGCATTGGCTAACTGTAAGTATGCTTAACAGCTCATGAGTATTCTAGTTTCTGATGGTTTAGTTGTGTTTAAAGACAACGTTGTTGCATCATACAGATAAATATGCTGAATAGGGTTGGATTATATAATTCATTATAATTTCAATTACAATTCATTATACAATTCATTATAAAAATGAATTATAACAGCCAAAAATTTAATAAAACGTTCGAGATGGTTCAAAATGTTTCAGAGAGGCAATACAAATGCAGGACATGGCAAATGATACTAGATTATAATCAATAATGCTTGGGAATTATATAAGGGGTTATGAGAGGTTTATATTTTGGTTTTAGGAGTCCCAAACCACAGCTTGACGTGTGCAAAGTCAAAACACTTTATTTTCTTATAATGTGCATTTATTTTTACCCTATTTTTAAACAGCTTTGTCCAACCCCATAGCTTTTAACGCTCCATGATGCACTTTCAGATTTAACGCTATGCAGGATGTTTTCGGTCACTTAGCGCGGCATAAAGGTCGTTAAAAATAACTAAATAATATGGGCTTTTAATGTTATTAATGAAATGTCATATCAGATGCCCCTGGCTTGGCTGAGAGACTGAGAGACTGTCCCTGGGTTCTTAATAGATTACAACACAAGGTTTAATACCGAGAAAGTATTAAAACTTCAGCGCCCTCTCTCGTGAGCAGTGCATGCTAAGCACAAAAAAAGACTTTTAGAAGGATACACTCTCTGTAAAGAGGGCACAATATTCAAGTCATTTTCAGTATGTATAGAGGTATGCGTGTGTACAGATGGCCTAAAACATTTGGAAAAAAATGTACAGTATATATCAGAGCATATTGATCATTGACTAGAATATCCCACAATGCTTTGACTGACTTTTTGTGTTATGAAGCCAAATTAAAAACACATCTACTGTGACATTTTCCCACTGAAAAATAGTCAAATACATCTATTTCTGAGATGACTCTTTGCAATGTATATTGTTCCGTAATGCATATTTTCTCATTTTTAATAGAAAATGTTCATGGAGTGCAACTTTATATTCATCAAGGAATTCTTGGAAAACTAACAAAATATATTCATGCTAAAATCTTTAGCACTTAAGATAATAATCATAACATAAACATTATTTCTTATTCTGTACCAAAAATCAACACATTAGGTTTATTTCTAAAGGCCATATAACCCCGAAGACTGGAGTAATGTAGATTTAACAAAATTATTTTAAAAGTGTGACAATATTTTACACTACTACATGTTTTTTTTTACTGTATATTTTAATCAAATAAATGCATCCTTGGTGAGCTCAAAGAGATTTCAAAAACTTACAAAACTTTTAAAATATATCCACGAGGCAATAAAAAGCACACAGCTTTCCCACTACTCTTGCAAAATGTTTAATCAAACAAAAGTATTGAAACGTTTTGCACAGCTATGGTAGAATGTGGATCTCACTACATAAGTCGCTCTCCGCTGCTTTTTTCCCCCTCGCGTTAAATAAACATGGTTTTAAATAATAATGTTCAGTAACATTCATTTGTACCCGTATACTTTTATAAAAGCTCATGAGCTAAAAGCCGAGCAGTGACTCATTTGTAAAGAGACCAAACACGCTCTTTTTACTGCAGCGCCCTTTAGAAAAGTAACTCTTAACAGTGTTTGCTGTAACATGGAGGTCTATGCCAACACTTGAATGCAGATACAGGCGTGTGAATCTGAATGAGGTGGATATAGTTCTCTTATATTTATATAGATTTATATATTAAATGAGCAGTGCTTGAATGTGAAGGTGGCACATTTGGTTAAGCATCTACAAAACATTCATCTCTGTAAGACTCTCACTCCTGTTGGCATTTCTCAGTTCAATCCAGCAGACTCTCTCTTTGGCAACTCTGTGCACTGTATATGCAGTTTAGTGTCATTCCACTCCATACGTCCTGGTTTGTGCGCGTGCCCTGTGACCTCACAAAAGCGCCGCACCTGTAGGCTTTCTTGTATCTCAATGTCGGGCTAACTGTAGACAGAAAATGAGCTGTCGGTCGAAGGCCATGAGCAGCGCTTCAATTATCACTTGGGAAAAAGGCGATGTTCGTTCAGGTGAACCACTCTGGAGAAGAGAAGAGCTTGAGCAGCGTGGAACAAGCGGGAACAGAAAGGACACTCGCGGCGGAAACGATCATCCTGCGATTTTCCTGTGGGTTGGTCATTCAGTAGGTCCTCTCGGTTTACTGCTGGTGAGGAAATGAGCAGTAAGTAGGAGTTGTGAGATCCACTCGGCTCAGTTTGAGGGTCGAATCTGGTCTGGTCGTAAGTGCTCATTTGTGTGTGGAAGGTCACTGGAGGGTTTGATAAGGTAAAGCTTCTCTCCATGTTCACTAGTGAAGATGGGAGCTTTTTGTAATGCTCTAACAGTTCGATCCATAGCATTGAAGCTGGCGTTGTCCGATACAGTAAACTCCATTCGACAGCTGCACTTTGAAGTGTTTGTTCTTCCCGACTGCTTTCAGAGACACTGAGAAATCACTCGGCTGGAGAGAAGGAGAGAGAAGAGACTATAAGAGTGTTTGTTTAGTGAACTTCAGCCTGCAGGTGGCGCCACAAGCCTAGATTCCTGGCAGCTCCACAGTATTACACATTTTTGGTGTCATCCTTATTTAACCACAGCTGAACTCTGAATTAAGCTGGTTGCACCCAATCAAAAAATATCCCACATATGAAGTGTGTATGTGTGTATATATATATATATACATATATATACACACACTTCACTGTTATTATTAAATTCCATCCATAATTTATAAATATCATTACTTTTGTTAGGCACAAAGTTGTCCACATGTCTAATAAATAACATGTGAATAAAACAATTTTAAAATTAAAATTTAAAATATTGTCTGCAAAAAACTCTAGCAACTTGTGAAGTGACCTTTAATCCAGAACAGAAACCAGTGGAATAACTTTGTTGTATTAGAGATGTCACATTGCTTGCAAATGATTGGTCTAATTTCAGTTTAAGATCTCTAACCCGGAGACATAACCTGTCCTGGAGCAGATCAATCGTTTCTGGCACATGGTGACAAACACTAAAAAAAGCCACTATCATAGCGCCTCAAACTATAACTTACACTTGCAATTATATCAAATATTTTAATATTATTTATATACTATTGCCTTTCTTTTCGATTCGTTTTTTATACTTTTCATACTTTATATTTTTATAGGATTTTTTAATTGCTTTATTTAAGAATATTCTGAATTAGTTTATTTTTATACTTTCTGCTTTATAAATAATTCCATTATGTGCTTTTCCATTTTATTAGATTTTTTACTTTACTTTAGTTTCAATTATTTCATTTAATTTTTATATATCCTTTTTTTCCAGTTTGTCATTATAGCCCTTCAATTTAAACATTTTCTGTTCTAATTTTTCAGAGAAATGAACCGTTATTTTTTTTTTAACCAATAACAGCCCAGCTAATGACACCACGGACACATCACTGCAACTATTGAAAGCTGGTTATCTGGTTACTGCATTTCGATTAGATCCAGATCAACAGCTTGACTCACAGAGGACTAAGCTGTCTCGCACAAGGGAAGTCTCCTCCACCCCCTCTCGTTCAGCGCGCACTCAGCCTGATGCCGTGTCACGTTGCCATAGTACCAATCCTTTCCGGCCGAATTTCCCGTGTGGGAGGGTCCCGTGTGGCCGTCCTGCTGGGAACGGGGGCCCGGGGCTAATGGGCCATCGTTGAGCACAACCACATAGTTCTTTGGCACCAGACCCACCTGCCCGCGGCAGTTCTTACACCTCCACCACTCTGGGTCGTTCTCCGGCTTCTCCAGCACCTCCATGGTCTCGCCCTTCTCGAAGTTCAGCTCCTCATCCGTCCACGGAGCTGAAGGGGTAGAGCGTCTGAGCGGTGTGAAGGACTCTGGGGCCCTGACCGTTACTGAGGCTCGCCCTCGAGGAGAAGACGCCGGGAAGGTCGGCTGAGGAGTCCTCCAGCTCTTCCTCCTGGGCGTAGTTGGAAGGGAACCAGCCCACCTGGCCGTTATAGCTGCCCCCTCCACCAGCCGTCACTGCATTTCTCCATCACCATCAGCTGGGATCCCTTCACCAGGCTGAGCTCATCCTCCCGCTCCGCATTGTAGGCAAACTTCACCACCGCCGGAGTGTTCCAGGTCATATATTCGTTCTGCTCCACCCCGTTAGAACGAGTACTCGTCTGTGCTTGGTGTTGGAGGCTTCTCGTGTGCTGCGTTTTACGTTTCGTTTTCCCAGGCCTGAGAAAGAGAAAGGAGGCTATTAGACATCAGACATGGTCATTATGTAAAACTCAAGCCTCTGAGCTCTGCTAATTAGAAGTTGAAGAGAAAGGGCAGGGATATTGATTAACGCTGTAAATTCATCAATACTAATCATTTGCTGCTGAAAGAAGACATGTGATATCATTACTGAGGCCCACCACATTTCCTCTTGTGTCCTCTATTTGCCCTTTCTTTCTTTCTTTCTCACATTTTCCATTACATCTACTGTTGTTGCCAACCATCAAAATATTATATATTCACACAAAGTCAGTAAGATTTTATTGTATTCAAAAGAAAACAATATTGTTTTTTTAAAAAAAAAGAGATTTTTTTAAATTAATCTCATTATTTCTGTCTTCAAAAATAAAAAGGTCATATGAAAAATGTTAAATATGCATGTAAAGATCATTAAAGACATTTTAATTTTGCCTAAATTTCACAAGCCTTGACAGCCCTAAAAACTTGTCCTTTTCTCAAATCTTCCAAGATATATATACATATTAGTTCTTTGAAAAACATCTATGACCTTTGAAACATGTCCAGTCTTCATGCTCTGTGTTAATAATAATAATAATAATACACAAATATTGCATAAAGCATCCATATGTCTATGTCCATGTCAATTAGAGTATTAAAATTAATTTAAGATACACAGATAAAACATGATGAACAGATAAAAATGTGAAATTTAATTGCGATTAATAGCGAGTTAACATGACAGTCATGTGATATATATATATATATATATATATATATATATATATATATATATATATATATATATATATATATATATATATATATATATATATATATATATATATATATATATATATATATATGTGTGTGTGTGTGTGTGTGTGTGTGTGTGTTTTTCAATAGGCGAGTAGTCCAAAATGTTACGTTGCTGCATAAATGACTACATCACAAAACATTGTATTTATAAGTTTACAGCGCATTTTTACAATGCTAGCACCAATGCTGCACAGATCTAATTGCTTATCTGGGCATTTTCAATACTGCAACCCGCGACAATCAGCATAATGACCCACCTAAAATATATTATAGCATAATAACAACATCTACATGTTCACACACATTAACACACAATCACACACACACTATACCCAGCAGTTTCCTTCCTGCAGCAGAAGATCCACACACCCATCGCACACACCCATCTCACCACTGCCTTTCTCACTCAGTAAACACCACACACACACACACACGCTCTCTTCTCTACCTCCACCCCTTAGCGACCCTCAATACACACCTGCAGAGCATACTAAATAACAATAACTTCCTCACTATATCATGAAAGAATAAAAAAGAGAGTGCAGGTGTTCATGTGTCCGCTCAACTGAGGAGAGGAGTAGAGGTGCCCTAGTTTTACAGTGAAAATCAGCATGATATACTATGTGTGTATCTTTCGAGACAGGAATGCAGAGGATGATTGTGTGCATTCAAACATGTTTCCATTTAAATAAGAGGAACTGTGTCTGGTGTTGCGCATTGCTAATGTACAGAATGGAGTTAAATACTAAACAACTTTTTATTAAATTACAGACCCACAAAAATGGTGTACTCTTCTTTGTCTGTTACTGCTTAACCATGCATAATAAACAAAATCTCTCACAGACAGACATCACGTCAGTGAGATTGTCAATTGCGTGGGTGTCCTGCTGAATGCCTGAGAGTCAGTAGCAGCTTGTAAAGGAGCAAATTAAATATTCCATCAAAAACATGGGTTAAAGATATGAGGCATATGACTGAATCTATTGCTTGATACATTCAGGTACGGAGTACTCAATGCTGGCTGCTACGCACTTCTATATCTTAATCTTTAGCATACCATCATTTCTTACGCTGGCAATACTTAGAGCAGGAGTTAAAGCATGTGCATCTGAATATATAAAAGTATTAGAATGTATTCATATGTGACTGTGACCTGTATCCATAGTTACTATCCATAGTAAATATCAAAGAGGAGGGACACCTAAAACAGCAAAAGTCTTATTACATGATCTGATACAACAAACGTCTTTAATTAATCAACTGCAGCTTTAATACCTCAGTGTACATTCTCTCACACACAGACACACACACACACACACACACACACACACACAGTTGTTTAGCAAATGATTCCTTTAGTAAATACATTTGTTGTTCCAGCAATATTTCCAAGCATTTTTTTCCACTGTCAAAAAATTCAAATATAAATTTGCATATCCCAGGCAGTGCACAAGAGACGACTGGCATTTTTTCCTGCTTCAAGCACTGAACTTGATAAACATATCTGTCATCAGTTTGAACATGACACATGAACTGAAGGGCACACTATTCACACACACTGCTGTGTATATCGTTTGCTTGTGGCAACAAACAAGACCGAATATAAAACTTTAATGGACTTTGTAAAAGGAGGAAAACACAAGCCTTTTCTTTCAAATGAAACATTCCCAAAATAATTATTTTATAATTATAAATTAAACATCATTGTACAATTAATGGGAGCATGAAATTAACCTAGGCACACTAGGACACCTGTATGTAAGTGCACAAATGCACATAAATGTGTTTGTAGAGGTTTTAGAAAATTTTATTAAGTTAACTCTGTTATTCTAAATATTTGAAATGGCAGTGGAGTGCTGTGTGTGGTTTTATTTTTTTTTGTTGGTTTTGTTTCTTTGTAACTTTACCCTGCATTGCTCAAAATCCTCTAGTGTAGGTTGCACTCATTGCAAAACCAACGTTTCTGTAGAAAAAAAATAAATAATCTTGGTTGAGTGAACTCATGACTCAAGATCTGACTTGATTCTGGTTATAACAGATTTGACAGAAACCGTTGATGATGTGATCTAAAATCATTTACAAAAAAAAAAAGAAAAAGAAAAGAAAAAAAAAAAAAAATGCGTTTTTCATTTCCCGTGAAACACATTCAACTAGCCCTTACGTTTAAAACGTATGACAACAAATAGTGCTAAATTGTTTGAGACACAAGCTGACAGTTCACGTCCTGATTCACAAGCTAATTCATTTTGTTTTATTACAAAACTATGATTATAGCTTTTTTTATATAAATAAAGAAAGGTCTATGTCCAGGCATTTAAATATTTCTATTGTAGACTTGTGGCTTACTAGTACTCAGATGCTCCATGTTTTACTGAGGTATAGAAAGCTGCAGTTGATTGAATAACTTTTGTTGAATCAAATCACGTAAAAGACTTTGCTGTTTTAGATGTCCCCCAGGTCACAGTCACATATAAATACATTCATGACTGTGATGGACTTGAGCAGCAGTACTGCTGTCACTTTGGATCACGTGTTTAACTAGGACAACCAACATAACCGTTTATAACTTAAAACTATACTATACATGAATGCAGCAAAACTACTGACTTGTTCTAATCTATAAAAGGATATGTTTTTAAAACAATCACATGTTCTTCTTTGTTCCTCTTCAGGAACTTGAGCTGCGTCATAAATGCTTTGGGAACATCCCAGAGTGACCGTGCTCTTTATTTGCTTCAGCGGCCACCACTTGCTACGTTCCAGTCTTGCAAGGCTCTCTTTAGCTGGTGGAGTCTTCAGCAGCTTTCCCCTCAGTGCTGGTCCAGCTGCCACAGAGGACGAGGCCTATTTGTCTCTCCATGCCGACAAAGGAGACCACTCTATTGGGAGGTCTATGACAACTCTGTTGGTGGCAGAGACAT
Source organism: Puntigrus tetrazona (assembly GCF_018831695.1). Lineage (NCBI taxonomy): Eukaryota > Metazoa > Chordata > Actinopteri > Cypriniformes > Cyprinidae > Puntigrus > Puntigrus tetrazona. Next base: position 6,908,194 of record NC_056704.1, on the reverse strand, counting down.
CTCTGGCTGACCCTGTCCAAATGTCAGATATCAGGACAGGGTCTGCTTTCTTGGGTCTGTTCAGAGATGCTGCTACTACAGTGGTCGACAGACACCATCAATCTGCTGTAGAGAACACATTCTGGGTGTTCATTTCACGATGAATATATTTATTTTACGGAGCCTAAAAATAAGGGCTACCCTATCCACGAGCACTGCAAACATACACCTGGATGGCTTGGGGTGAATAAAATATGCCATATTTTCATTTTTTCAAGAAAGGTCTTTAAACAACAGTACTGACAATACTGTGAAACCATATGTTTTTTTTTTTTTTTATACTGTAACAACTTTCTTAACATTCTTTCGTTTCATTCCTTGCATGAGAAGTTTGACTTGGTTAGCGCCATCACAATGGCAAAAGGTAAGAAATGTCATGTGACAAAAACCTCAATGTTTGGTATATGAACACATCAGAAAACTATTGTTTTAAAGTGCAGTTCACTACATTTTTCTCACAACACTTTCTTCTCTTTCTTTACATCACTCATTCCAACTACATGCCACAGTTTGATCCAACATGGTTATAAAATCAAAGCTATAAATTTATTTTAAAGTGCACCATTATTTTTTTTTCTGGGAAACCTTAACACTGTATATTCTTTTGCATAATTCCTTCCATCTGAGCTGTCACAATGGCACACGTAAAACATATGACAGCAGTAAAAGCTAAGCCAAATCTCAAAGTTTTATGTGAATACATAAAAATCTAATCTAGAAGATCATTATATTTTCTTTGTGTATTTCTTTGCATGACTCTTTCCAACTACATGTCACAGTCTGAGCCATCACAATGGCAAACTCAATTTGATGTCATTTAATTATTTACTTTTTTATTTCATCAATCATATGAAAAATTGCTGCATTTCTTTTCCTTTTTTTGTTTTTGTTTTTTACTCTTGCCAACTATATGCCATGGCTGAAGGTACCACAATGGTGAATATGGCAGAAAAGATGACAAAAATAACAATACAAGTCAGTACAGCTTAACTGCAACGTGTATCTTTTGTTATTTAAGAAAATCTTTGCATTTCTGAACTACATGACTTAGTTTGAGCAATCAGAATGGCAAAAATAGCAAGACACCTGTATTGTACCTAAAATCTTTAGTGTACCTTAACTTTATCTTATATACACTGTCTTTTTTAAAAGTTGCTGATACTTTGCTGCTCAGAGTTAAAGCATGAGTGTCTCGGTGATTAGTAAAGACACTATATAAATCACATTACCCAGGAGAGGGCACTATGTGAATGATCTCTTATCTCGACACACACATTAAAGCATGTACAGTGAGTCTGGTTTTTCCTATTACCAGACCATCTCTGCTTTTGCTGATGAAGACTTCCATACTTCTATTATCGAGAATGTGCCCACACACACGCTCACACACAGTATCAAATTAGTTGTTTGGCAAATGGTTCCTTGGGTAAATCAATTTAAGTTGTACCAGCTATGAAAACCATAATGTCACATTAAAACAGGAGCAAAAGATCTTATTGTGGTGCAAAACCAATTGAAATGGACTATCAAAAAAGAACAATGTACGGTGAAAACTTGATTCGAGACTGATCAGCTGAATTTGGTAAGAAATGGTTTATGACTCATTTGATTGGAGCAGTCTGGCATACATCATCAGAAAGTCATTGTCTCCTTATGAAAGTCAAAACACTCATTTCATTGGAAGATTATGACATTCATTCAAAAAAAGATACTTACAAAACAGGGTGAATTATCATTTCATGAAATACTTCTTCAATGTTATTTCTTGGGAAACAGTCATGTGGTGTAAGCCACTTGCAATACACTACTAAAAAACCCCATGAGATAATGTAATAGTTCTCTATTAGCATACAATGACATGAGAAAATACTGGCCCAAAAATGAAAAAAAAAAAAAAAAAAAAGAAAGCCAGAATCCTCTACAGACAGCAATTTTGAGGCTATTAGGTCAAAGTTTTCCACAAAAACACTTTCTCAGGACAGCAGGATGCAACTCTTAACATCTGCATGTTGGGGTTGCACTAAAACGTGAAGTGTGGAACATCTGTGATTTATGCCAAACCATACTCTCAAATACATACTCTGTCAAGCTCAAAGTTAAAAATTAGGAAAGGCGTTTCAGTTAGACGAAGTGTCATCATCATAACACTCCTGGTAACAAACATTAGTCTGTTTAGGGTTGGTTGGGGAGACTGAGTCATTTCACTGCTGTTTACAGGCCAAACAATGATCAAAAGCCTTTCATTAATATGCCCGTCTGTGATTTCATTGGCTACTACACATTAAAACTTGAAAGAACAGCAGTCTGGTCAACTCACATCACATAAACAGTTGAATTATTCACAATCATGCCACACCAGAAAACTGTAACACTTGTCACACAAGATGGTTTTGATCAGCACAACTAATCGATTTTTCGAGAACTTTCTGCAAACATTAGTGCCAAGTGTTATGTGTACTGTGCCATGCATAATGTTAAAGGGTGCGTTTAGGGGAAGAGAGGCAAGCCACCAATCACGCACGTCCTAACAGGAGTGTAGACAAGAACAAACCTTTCTTGCGACAGAAGAGAACACGGGTGGGAAAAATTAACCTCCACCTCAGGCTGTTTTCACAATACTTGAAACTGTGATGTTATTTATGACAAAAGACATCACATTTTACCAAGAATGTGCAAGAAAACAGCTGTTTCAAACATACTAAAATTAAAACCAAAACCAGATTTTGACTCCAATGCCACACACGGTCTCCAACAACAGCAGCTACAGTAATGTAGGCTAATAGAGCAGGCTCCTCTGCTTCATATGCTGTAATGTAAGGTTTTCACTATAACTTGAATGTTCTTCAGGGGTCTTTCACCAGCTAAAAATGGTTTTTAAGTCAGTTATTTCTATCTTTTCCTGTAGTGTGTCAGTAGGAATGCCAAGAGACCTAACGGTGCAAAAACTATGGCTCCTAGGCAAAAAGCTGCTTTAATGCAAAGACACCAAATGTTGAATTAATTTAGTTAATAAATGAAATATATTTACGGCACTATTTTGACGACATCCTCATTTTACAGCTTTCTGTTAGGTGCCTAAAACTTTTAACAGTACTGTAGCTTTCCATGTACCCACCAGGCACCGGACGTCTATATAACATCAGACTGACGTCGGACATGACGTCGGACAGACAGATTTCGGTTGAAAATGAAAAGCAGGTTGACGTCAGTATTTGACGTTGACATAATGTTGGATTTGGTAACACGACCTAAAAACAAGGAATATCAACATCAGCTGACATTGATATTAGATGTTGAATTTTGGTCACCTGATGTTGCAACCAAAATATAACCAAATATCAACATCATATGCCTGCTGGGTAGGTTTGTGTGGAGAACTGGCTGTCGTCAGACTCTTTGTGCAAGCAAGAATCTCACTGGATTATTACAATTAATGGAAAAATGAATGTTTTGAAATGTAAACTGATATTTCCTACTGGCATATTACAACAAAATATAGAAATAACTGACCATTTTTTTTTAAATAGGTGAAAATACTAGTGTTGTAATAGTTTTGGCCACCGCTGTATATATATTAAAAAAAAATATAACCGGACACCGGTGAAGAACTACAGATCTAACCTAAACTTCAAATATGTAAATCACTCCAGGTTTGACAACAATAAAATCAAATGTCATTGGTTATCATGTGTATTCTGACTGGTTATCATTGACGTCAAATTTCCTGCAACATATCTCGATGTACCATATTTAACACAAAACAAAACTACGACTTATGAATAATGATTTCACTGAACTCTCTGTTCCTTCCATAAAACTATCATACATCCTTAGAATACGCTTAACTGTAACCTTTCACTATAATTGCATTGGAAAGGGCTGCACAGTCATTCTTCGATTTTTCTTTAATTCATACAGCTTTGGAATAACATGGTGGTGAATAATGTTGTCTTTAATTTCCCTTCTCTACAGAGCTCACAAAGTTTTCCCAATTAGAGTAAATGCAATCTTTACACACCGATAAGAAGAAAAAAAAAAACACAGAGGAAAAAAAATGCAAAAAATACAGAGCGTGACAGATGAAGGCTGCCAGAGAAAGGGTAACCTTGTCACAATGGATGAGCAGAGGGGAGGTAACCTTGACAACTGCAAATTGGGTGCGGGGATGAAGACAGGAGCTATATTCATGAGCGGCATTGACTGAATGACCTCAAACACGAGCGTGAGATGAGATTATGAGGCCAGCAGGTGAAAAACACCAATAAGCCACCTCATCAGTGCGCGTGATGCGTTATCTGAGAGAAAATGAGCAATCGAGAAATGAGCACGCACACCTCATTTATGTAGCCTATAAACACACCTGAGTCTGACCTCACACACGGCAGATGAGTACATTTATCAAAGCACGCTGAAAGAACAAAGAGCGAGTGAGAGAGCTGTCCTCACTCTGTCCACCCAGGATCGATAGGCCAATAGACCGGGGGAGAGGATGTGCTTTTAAAACATGACACCCAAGGCCAAGCATTGAGGCTGCCTGTACGGCCGTGACAGCTTTTGACTCCGTTTCAGTGCCAAGTAAAAAAAAAAAAGACTTTCAAAGGTGGCAGAGTGTAAAGTGTATTTTTTTGGGTTGTGAAAGGAGAGTGACAAAATGTAAAAAAAAAAAAAAAAAGTCTAAACCCTTATAGTTTTATTTAATTACTCAGGCATTTTTTTTTAATTGACAGAGATGTGACAAAAAGCTAAAAAAAAAGATGAACCAAAAGCCATCAAAACAGCTATTTAACAATGATCTTTAGTGTACAAGAAAGAGTAACTCAGCCTGTAGTCTCACTGCTGAGGTTCTCGCCTCCTTCCTGCCATTTCCTGTCTTCGACTCCATGCAGGGATCCATGTGTCAATAATTAAGCGTAGCATGAAACGTGCTTCGTAAGGAAAGTGAGGGAGGGGAGAAAAGGCCGTTCTAGAGAGGTTAAGGTCAAAGGGGCAGAGAGTTGAAGGCCATTTAGCCTGAAGGGGTGGTGCAGTATGATTCTGTTTGTGTGTGGACATCTTGTAAATAGCTGTCAGCAGAAAAGCAAAATGGAGCGGAGGGCTCTCCTAATTGCTCTTATAGTCTCAGAAAGCGATGATTTTGCATTCCACAAACATCTCTGTCTTTGTGTAGGTGTCTTGATGGCTGTCAAATGCCAAATGTTACTGCATTTTAGAGTAAAAAAATAAAACACTGAAAATATTTAAAAATCGTAATAATCCCAAACATCTGACAATTAGTTTACATGAGCCTTTAAACACAAATTAAATGAACTTATGAAATATGCTTGTTTAAACCATGAAGTTGATTGGAAGATTAAAAAGGACGCTGAAGGAAAAGACGCAACTGCCATTAGCACGGCTCATTTCCTACCATCTGCATATCAGCTGCCTTTAGCTTGTTCATGCCAGGTGGTTAGAGCTTAACTGAATAACAACAACAACAATAACCAATCATGCCACTATAAAAACCGAGGCATGATTCTGCAGATAACACCATACCATAACAGCTCTGTGGCAAAGCACAGACCCATCAACAAAGGTCAAAAAACGGTCATAACTGTATTGTGGTCAGCACTGAAAACCCTGGGACACATTTTTCTTATTTCAGCCAGGAGAGCCGAGGCTGACCAACATACACACATTTAATATGCTCCGAGACACAGCCGATCGATCGGTTCAGCTCTCTCCGCTGTGTGATTAACGGCTGGAAACTAATTGGGTTTTTCAACCAAAGCCTTTAAATTAGCGCTTCCTCTGCTTAAACGCCCTCGACGATGAAGGTTTTGTTTTGTTTTTTTGCTTTTATGAAGGCTAATGTATCCTTACTAAAAAATATTAATTTCATACTTTTGAATAGCAGTGTGCTTTTGGAAAATAAATGCTTGAGATGCACATTTATTTAACCTGAGAAAAATATATTACCTTTGTGTTTAAATTAAAACTATTCTTAAAAATCCGTGGACATTTTTGTTCGTCATCGTTACAAAAGGGTATTACAAAATCACCCTGACATTACTGGATAACCTTTGGATAACCCTTACTTAAAACAAATCAAAAAATACAAGTCTCTTACCAAGTGTGTCTTTGAGATTTTTCACCAGAGAGCCTTTCTTTAGACTGTTCTTGCGCTCGACGTAATTGGAAGGGACGTAGCCCGTTCTGTTGGATGAATTTCGTACTCTCCACCATGTTTTTGAATCATCCAGGAGCCACAAGCGCTCATTTTTCCTTATGTCAAGTTCCTGGTCTTGTTGTGCCGTATAGTCCCACTTGGCAATAACAATCGCCTCCTCTGACATCTTTCATGGAGTCCCTCTGTAACATGAATAAAAGAAGAATTTAGAATCCTTGTCTTTCCGAAAACACGGAGTACAAAAAGTCTGTACGTGCCATAAGAGAGCAGATTATGAGGAGTCAAGCTGAATAAAATTTTAATGGGCTAAAATAGATCCTGGACTCCTGAAAATCCATGTAGACAGCCTGCTGCTTTGCTTGGACAGGCATCTCTAGACGCTGAGCAGCAACCAAAGGAAAAACAGAACGGATCAAGAGCCCAGCTAGCCTGGAGGTAAAGCTGGTTTCTGAACTAACAGCTCAAGATGTGAGAGTATCTCTCTCTGTCTCTCTCTCACACACACACACACACACACACACACACACGGGCTACATTTACACACCCCCCACTAACAGCAGCCTTGGCCCTCAAACAGCTTTTAAAGCCTCCCCTTTTCACCTCCCCATCTTAAACACAGTAAATTATTCAGCAGACACTCTGAAGGAGAGACATATTGAAAGAAAGAAGAAAGTGAATAATTGTGTGTCAGAATAATAATGAATTAATTAAACAAACCCATTTGAACTTACTGAGCAAACCACATAAGCGGGCTGGACAAAGAAAAAAAAAAAAAGAGGATAATATCCCCACAACATGGCTACAAGTAAAAGAGAAAACATGAGACAGCTTAAAAACATTAAAATCCTGTCATCATGTACTCACTCTTGAGAAGATATTTCTATTTCTTTTTTTGGCAATCCATAGAAGGTCTACACGATTAATACATTCAAGCTTTGAAAAGCACATAAAAAGATTCATCAATTTCAAACATGCATGCTTGATATTGCAAGAAGAAACCTTCACTGGTTCTTGAGAATCAAGCATGCACAAGGTAAACTCTCCTTTTGGGTCAATTATACACTTACATCAAAATTATATTTTTTTTAGATATTTTTTTGTGGCCTAGTCTGTATCTGTTGTTGTTCGCCCCACATAAGGACTTTATAAAATGTAGTAATAAAGTTTTCTTCAAGTGTTAAATAACCTAAATTTTAGTTTAATTTTAGTGTTAGTTTACATGACAGTTTATTTAAATTTAAATTACCAACGAGAGCATAAAAAATATTCAATTTGTATTTTTGTATGCACTGCTGTATGCTAAAGCGTTTCTCAAAGATTTGTATTCTTAAATGTTCAGAGACTGTATTTAAATAGCATACCGTATTCACTGGTCAGCTCAGAGGCTTTCTAACCATCGTTTGCTGAAGCTGCTTGAATAGAAACACTGCATATTAATAATTATGTAATAATTTGGCAACAATCAGAATGCTGTCTTGAATATGCATGAACTTCCCTCTGCTGATTATTAAGTGGAAAATCATGCCAAGTCATGGTCCATGACTTCACTATAAGCCTGTTGACCCAAACTTCCTCTTTCAATGAAACTCATAAACACAAGACAGAAATCTGTGGTCACATGTAGTCTTTAAAACATGCTCTCATGAAACCTCCTGTGTGTGTGTGTGTGTGTGTGTGTGTCAGTGAAAGAGGCTTCATGATGGTGCTGTGACAGTGCTGTTTCCTGCTCCGGGGAAACTCAGTATGTTGCCATCCAATCGCACTGACAGCTGCCACACACAAATGCAAGTGCCAGTCAGCAGGAGACAGCAAACACTTCATGATACTGTACACAAACACAGACCACTTCATCGTTAAACAGCCCCCCTGCACGCTTGATCAGTGACAGCAGGCTACATTATTCATACCGCAAGCGCAAATAGCCAAAAAGCAAGTGCGTTTAAACGGTAGGCTGCCCGTATCGCCACAAATCACTGGGCTTTTTAACAACTCGTAGATTCAGAAAGGAAATGACAGCTTACAAAAAGCAGCGAGCCTTGGGTATGCCTATAAACTGCTGCTTCAAAAGTTTAAGAGCTAACAAACGCAGCGGCCATCGTTCAAAACCGCTGCCAGATCCCCACGTTCCACTCGCTCTCGTCCCCAGTGGAGCAGGGAAACTTGTCAACTCACAGATAAAGCTGTCACATGTGTCAACACTTGCTGATACAATTACGGTGACTGCCTGATGGCCGGCATGGGATAAAATCTCCTCTTTAATAAACATGCAGGTTTCCTCCTAGATCTTTCCATTCCTTGTGTGGTGTTGAAAGAGAAACGTGCCGTGAGTGCAGAAAGCTCTTCTCTCTCACATTCACCTGTCAAAATAGATTTTGAACTAAGAAAGAAAAAATCCTTCTTAACACATGGGGTCTGGGTAAGCGGGACATTTGGTGCTTACAATTCAACATTATATCCCTGTTACTTAACCACGGTGCTAAGCTCGTGCACAGCCGCATTGTGTAAATTCATAATCCGGTTATGCAACATGATTATGGATCCAAAATCCAATTTTTGAAAGCATTCAATATTGAGGTTGAGTGGTTAAAAATCAATCCATTACCACTAAATATAGCGCTAATGACTGACTAGGGCAGGGCTAAGCACATGATTTCAAATGATGATATTATTATTATTATTATTATTAAACAAGTACCATGACCATCAGCTAACACACATGCTTCAGATACAGTGAATCATGACTGCGGAAAATCCCTGTCAGTATCACTAGAAAATGCATCTGGGGCTAGATAATTATATTTAAATATTAGTAAATATTTTTTTTTACTAAATCAATTTAGTAAGAAAAAGACAAAAATGTATTAATTAAATTAATTTATTAAGTTAATCTTTTAATAAATTGCTGTTGAATTGTGTAAGTTTGATGATTTAATAATAACTATTTTATTAATAACATTTCATTTAACAATTATAAAAATGTATAGAAAATTAGATGAAAAAAAATAAAAATACAATAAAATGTAGTGCATATATTTAGCAAATTACCAGCTAACTATGGAAATGACCGCTTTCCCATTTCATGGAAGCATTCTTCAAGGCCAGAACCTTAATTTTAGATTAAGATTAAAGGCAACAAAGTGTGAATCACTGAAGCATTGTTAATCTAATGTTTCTACCAAAATAGCAGCTAAAATGATTAAACGGCACATTATTGCGGTTCCAGTCAAATATTTTAGGTTTCTGACATATCACCCTATGTCTTCTAAGCGATCCAGTAGCAGCTTAAGAAACGCTATGGGAGCTTTGTTTTCACTCGCGTTTTCAGCAGATGTCCCTAAAGTGGCAGCTGGAAGATGATTTCAACTGAGATGAACAACTCGAGAGCACTTGAGTTTGCTTTAACAAAAGGGGGTGCCAGTCCGAGAGCTTCAGAAATCAAAGAAGCTCTTCAACAAAAGGACCTTGGGCATCTCATTCTCCTCTAAACACCTGCTCTCGTATCAATGCCTTGGTGGACAACCGCTGAACACAAAATCGCTTTACCTTGAACTGTGAAAAATATAATGAGAAACATTTAAATATTTAAAGATGAAAGAATATGATATGAGAGCTTCAGTGTCCTTGTCCATTTAGTTAATGCAGGTCTATGTGCACTGTGGAGGGTGTATTGAATAGCAACCAAAATCTGCTTTAGAAGAGAGAGAGAGTAATAGAGGAAATACTCCATGCTTTTTGGCAGTAATGCGTTCAGATTCCATCTACATCTGCGAGACTCACACAAACACAAACCACGCAACTAGTAACATAGTAAGTACATAACTGAACAGAACTAGGGTTATAAGTTAGTTATTACATACAAAAATTTCAGGGGCTGATACTAATTTCAGCTAAATTTCAGAAATTTGAGACTATTTCTATTTTTATATATAAAGAAATAAATAGGAAGGGGCCCCGTTGCAGATTTTGGGCAGTAGTGCCTAATTCTCAGTGCAGCCAGTTAACTGTGTGTTTATGTGTGTTTGACCCCTTTATTCGTGTGTGTTAATGACTGTATCTGGATATTTTTTTCAAGGCTCAGGCAGTCAGGTTTCTGGGAAAGCCTTGACCCTGAAGGGAAGAAGGGATCAAGAGAGAGAAAAGCAGAGAAGGGAGGGGGAGAGCGAGGCCACATGGGCCAGCTGTGACACACAGGAAGTCAGAAGTGACCTTAAAGTTAAAGTTCACCCAAGAATGAAAATTGAGTCACGCTTTACTCACCCTTATATTGTCGACAACCCGTAGAGCTTCCTTTTTTTCCATGAAACATGAAAGATGATGTTCTAGATAAAGATGCTCCAGTTACTTGCTCTTAAAGTGCCCCTATTATGGATTTTTGAAAATGACCTTTCATGCAGTGTGTAACACAGGTCTAAGTGAATGAAAACATCCTGCAAAGTTTTACATCTGAAAGTGTACCGTGTATAAAGTTATTGTCTCTCAAATCATTAAAACCAATCTCAAAACTGCTTCATGTCAACATAAAACATTAGCATATTTCCCACCCACTTGTCATGCCCGCAGATCTGGGAAAACTTCTCGCTAATCTGAATGAAAATGCAAGTTCATTCTCTGCCAATGGATGCTGCTTTTCAGAACATTAAAAGCTCGTGGCATTGCTTTAATTGAAAGCCCACGCAGAGGAGGGGTTTGGAAAAGTACTGTTGAACAAATCTTTTGGGAGTTGTTGAGAAAATAAGGTAACAAAAATATTAGAAGAAATATTTTAAGAAAATGAAAGTGTTTTTGACCTTGCATGCATGTCAAAATGTTGTTGGGGACTCCCAAAACCAAAATATGAACCTTTCATAACCCATAATAGGGGCATTTTAGTGAGTTTGAATGAGTAGGGTTGTCAAGCTCTTTAAACAGAAAAATCTAGATATTATACTATACAAGTAGTTTATAGGAGTTGTGCGATACATTTTAAAACCAATACTTCGGAATTTCTAAAGTCTGAATTTGTACCTGTTTGAAAAAAGTAAAAAAAAAAAAAAACCAAAAAACACATTTTGAAATTTCTGAAGATTTTTAGGCAAAGAGGAAAATTTCTTAAATTGGAAAATCACGTTGTACGAGGACATTTTATTTTACCATATTCATTTGATCAAAATTTAAAATATATTGACCTGTATATAAAAACATTTTGGGTGACATTTATTATTTTTTCATCAGATTGCTGCTTATTTTATATTTGGGGTTTTATGTTGCATTCTAAATAACAGAATATGCTTGAAACTGAAATTTTGTAGCATTATAAACATTTATACCTCCTGAATAAGAGTAACAATTTAGGCAGTTTTATTTATTTTTATTTAGTTGGTTGTACTGTATACATATAAAAGACAGCTGGAACATTCTTTAAAACATCTACTTTCTTATCACATGGAATAAAAATTCTCATAAGTGGGTAACTTTTCTAGAGAGTCCTAGAGAGAGAGAGAGACAGAGACTAGAGAGAGAGAGAGACAGAGAGAGAGAGAGAGAGAGACAGACAGAGAGAGAGAGAGAGAGAGAGAGAGAGAGAGAGAGAGAGAGAGAGAGAGAGAGAGAGAGAGAGAGAGAGAGAGAGAGAGAGAGAGAGAGAGAGAGAGAGAGAGAGAGAGAGAGAGAGAGAGAGAGAGAGAGAGAGAGAGAGAGAGAGAGAGAGAGAGAGAGAGAGAGAGAGAGAGAGAGAGAGAGAGAGAGAGAGAGAGAGAGAGAGAGAGAGACAGAGAGAGAGAGAGAGAGAGAGAGAGAGAGAGAGAGAGAGAGAGAGAGAGAGAGAGAGAGAGAGAGAGACACAGAGAGAGAGAGAGAGAGAGAGAGACAGAGAGAGAGAGACAGAGAGAGAGAGACAGAGAGAGAGAGAGAGAGAGAGAGAGACAGAGAGAGACAGAGAGAGAGAGAGAGACAGAGAGACAGAGAGAGAGAGAGAGACACAGAGAGAGAGAGACAGAGAGAGAGAGAGAGACAGAGACAGAGACAGAGAGAGAGAGAGAGAGAGAGAGAGAGAGAGACAGAGACAGAGACAGAGAGAGACAGAGGAAAATTTGACTCTACGTCTTGTAGAATGAATGGAAAAGAATGACAGCAAGAAGCATTTTCCTTGCTCTATAATTGTCACTGTCAACACTATCAGTTCAGTCACCAAGTGCAGTCTGTTCACACAAACAGACAAAGAAGAAATTACCACTGGCAAGATCTGTATCTTTAACACGGGCTGGAGGGCTCTGGTTTGCCCTGACACATTATCACAGCTGAAAGTGAAGACAAATGAGGCTTAATATCGCATTTAAAGAACAAAACAGCACATTTTAAGGGTAAAAGAGTCCAATGAGCTATGAACTTCCTATTCTATTTCAACAACATATGAGAACAACATCACGCACTGAGGTTTCACTCTGGGCCTCTTTATCACCTAGGTTTCACCCACTGCCCATCTGCACCACACTCACTAACCATGTGGCACAACAGACTGGAAATACTAAATAAAACAGAAATTCAAATCTGATTGCTTGACATGCACAGGACTTCACAAGAAACACAAGTTCCAGGAATACAGCAATTTAGTGCAAAACATTAAAACATTTAAAAGCTCCTCGTTGAATTTAAAATGCTGTAAAATAAAAGGTATTTTTCGATCCGTTTCAGTATGCTTTATTCTGTTTCAACAGAAACCAACACTTGTTTTAGTTGAGAAATCACTAGTCAGTTACAGTATCTGTCTCAGTCTCTATCTCACCCCATCCTTTCTTTTCATGTCTTACTGAATGGACTCTCTCTGCTACTGTTCTCTTTCCAAATTCCCACAGTTTTAATACACGAGGGATGTCAAATCTGTTTCCCAATTTAATACTTGACTGCTAATCTGGTAGTTCAAACCACAGATCCCATAAGGTCCAGCTGCAGCGTCTTGGCGCCGGTGTCGTTCCCATCCTGATCTATCATGCAGGTGCACGGCACTGTTGCACTAACAGGAAACTAAAAAGCTAACAAGGGAAGGGGGGGGAAGTAAGAGAGAACTTCTGCCAGAATCTGCCACAATCTCAGCAACTGCACCAGAGGGAAAAGAACCGATGTGGAACTGAGACCACGCTGTACTTGGCATTCAGGTTACAGCCAGCTGTTAAGAATTAATTTTCTGTTTGTCTGCTGCCTCTAATGCTTCGTTGCATTCGTAGTTGGAGACGCTGCTAATTGATATGAAGGCATTCAATTTCTTAATGCTCAGATGACACATAAGGGAGCAAAATTGCTGACTATTTTCAATTATTCCAAACACCGGTTACCGGTTTTTGATGTAGTTTGAAAATGTAAACCTTTAGGGCCAGATGGAAGAAGGGATTATGTCTTTATGGATCCTGTGTACTCTGTTTTAATTCTTCTGAACTCACAGGTACAGCGCACAAAGAGAACCAACCAAGACAAAAACACATCTCAGCACATTAAACTACGCACAAACCGTCCCATTTGTTTTTGCGTCAACGATAGTCGAAAAACAGGTTTGTCATTAAAAAGATCTGTTGGAAACACTACGATACAACAGTATAAAGCCTGGACTAATTTTACACATAGCGGTCCAATATTTCTTTACTCCGTACTTAATTAGCATTTTTTTCCCCCGGGAAAACATTAATTGTGATGTTACTATTTGTTAAAAACACACGGGAGCGCACTGGTATCTTGCTAGTGGAAGTGAAACAGACAAAAACTCTAAAACAACAGTGGTGAGAAGTGAACATTCAGAGTTCTTCTCCTACTTCCCATCAGCTCCTTTGGATGTACAGCTCCAAATTTGAGAGGAGTTGACGATAGTGTTAAAAGGAACCAGGAAGTACAGCAGGGACATGCAAAAAAAAAAATGGAAGAAAAACATAGCAGTAAAGACAGTGGAGACATTGAGTGTTCTTGACATCAGGGCCTGGTTTACCTCTCTTTTTATTCCAGTCACAAGCTTCCACAGCTTTGAAGTTCCTCAGGAGTGACTTGTTAAAATAGACACTCCCTTCATGTTCAACGTTTCAGAGCAACCAGTGAGCACCAGGCCTTCTCTTTCGCTCACTTTCTTTTTGGGTCACTAGAGTGGAAAAAAAGTACCACCAAATGGAGTTTGTAACACTTAATTTGTATCTGCCACTGAATGCTTTTAATTCACAGCTACTAAAACACTGGACAATCCAATGAACCAACCCGGGGTGACAAGCCTCACTTGAGGGTAAAACAAAGAATACAGTTAGTAAGTATACATTTGCAGTAAACATTTTCCTAAAAAAAATCGTTTAAGGTAATGAATCGTTTAATTCAGTCAAATTTTTTTTTGCAAAAACATGTGACTGCTTTTCTGCGTTTATAGAGTGGCAACAGCATAAGATACGGTCATTATTTACCAAAACCTAATAAATTGTGATCCGTTGACCTCCAGAATGTTTGTTCGGTTCAGCATGCGAATCAGTGTCCTTCACAACAAAAAGACAAATGCTTTGGAAGAACTACAAATGTGCTGTCAAAGCAGTTAATGACATCTAAAATTTAAAAAAAAAAGTTGTACGCAATATACATACACTTGTATACAGCACTTGTTCTTCGTTTATGTCAGCTTTGTGTTCACTCATCTGAACTGACTGTCTTGCACCTACACAGCAAATGACTTTCTCCTCTAGGTAATCGCTTGTAGAGTAAATGAGCTCATTTGAACAAATGCAACCCATTTCGGTGTATCTTCAGGAGGGAATCAATGCAGTTTCCCTGAGATTTACATAAAAGACATGCTAAAATGAACACCACAGCAACTACACTTTGAACGAGTGCAATCATGTCTTTGTCCAAATGTTTATCTGACGTTTGACATTTCGAAGGTTCAAAACTCTCTGCTGCCATTTGCTTTTTTGAAAAACATCCATTCCCACCTCAAATAAGAGCACGCAGAACATGTCGCCTTCTAACCGCTGGTCACCAGAGCTCTCAGTAAAAGCAATCTTTTCTGAACACAAACAGGCCGAGCGTAAATGTTTATGTAAGAATATAGAGTATCTGCACGAGTAATGACTAAATGTGTGAGTGTCAGGACTGTCGTCACAGCTTTCAAAAAGATTACTAAAAATTATATGTTTTATGGTCTGTCACACGCTCGGCTAATGCCACCTTCCTTCGACAAATTTGTACTCTAAACACAGAAAGACAGCCAGATATTAACAAACTGTGGGCTGACATTTAGAGCACTACCTAATTTATTAATACATCAATCTTTGCCCAACCAGTCCATACAGGCCAACAAGCAGATGATGTTTAAAAGGGTAAATCGCAAAAATAAGGCAGATGACTGTGGTTCTACATTGGCGTTCAGTAATTGTTTGCACTTTTCTTGAGCTGAGAGCTTGTACCGTTACATGAGAGTGGAAACTAGCGGCTGTGCTAATGCACTTTATTTGCATCCAAAAAGCAAGTTCAAGCCCTGGAGCTTATAAATAATCCAAACAGAAACTAAAAAGTGGCGGGGTGAGCAACAAACAATCAAAAATCACATCCCTTTTGTGTTGTTAAATACATATTTCTAAGTCATCCTGATACACAGCAACAAGATTACAGGCCCAAAACAAGCTATATTTAATGACAAGTACCTAGTTTCAAATTTATAAATGTAAAGAAATGTCTATAGCATGCAAAAATGTTATAATTGGACATTTCAAATTTGGAACCTTTTATGATAATATATCATCACTTTTAATAACTCTGGTCTGCTCAATGTATATCCCACACATCATTTTAGCCGAGTGCTTATGTGCCCCACACGTATGCGTTTGTGGTACACGCATTCAAATGACAAAACAAAGTTTGCAGGCTTCCTCCCACTCCTCTGTTTCCTGTGTGATCAGAAAAGACAAGCGGTTTCCTTATTAAGAAAGCTAATAAGTGAATAATAGAAAAGAACGAGTCATGTCGGAATTCAGAGGAGGAGCTGAGCGCAGGTTTAAGCATGTTTGTTCTCGAGCTGAAATTGATCGTTTTACTCGGATTGGCACAGATATCAAGTTGATGAGATACTTGCCAAGAAACTCACTGGAAAATAAACAACTTTGAACAGGGGCTTAATGTGCAGCGTACACATGTAAACGTTTAAATAATCATACAGCATGAGTCACGCAGTGATGAGTGACCCATGAACGAAATGGAACAAAAGGATAAAAAGATGTATTACGCGCAAAAAGACTGCTAATTTACATCTAGTGAATTCTTAATGAGAACTAATGAAGACATTAGCGGCCTAAAATAAGATACAGAAAGGAAGTGAAGAATGATTCAAGAATGAGTAAGAATTCTTCTCACTTTGGTCTAAACACTTCACAAGTAAGTAAAAATAGAGCAATGCCACCACCTGGGGGGAAACAGTTAAAAAAACCAGTAGGGCCATCGAGAAGCTTCTGCTGAACTTCTGGAACTCCTCTCGTCACTGTGATCAAAACATCATTCATCCAACTCCAGTTCTGTTACTACGAATCATAAAATATAACGGTGATCACAAACTCTATTCAGTTCAGAAGTTTTAGCTTTGGAAGCATTTTTCTTACACATTTTTCTTTGGATTTAAAATAAATTAAAAATAAAGGTTGCTCACGCCTGGAGGAAAGCGTGCACATGGGTTATGATACTCTCTAGAAAAACTCATCTTACTCAACCATTCATCTCGCCTAAGTTATGTTAGTTTAGTTTTCTTTGTGGCAAAAAAGTATTCTCCTAGCGTCACGAGCTGAGCCACTGATGTCACATGGACTGTTTTACCAATGTTTTTGGATCTGTGATCATTTTAGTTGTATTTCTGTCTATGGACGACATGAGGAGGAGTAATTAATGCCAGAACTTTCATTTTGGGGTGAACTAATCATTTAAGTCTCGTCCTAGTTTTAAATGTATGAAAAGATATTTCACTGAGGCAACTTGATTCCTTTGAAAAGAGGCCACGTGAGATAATTGAGCCAGAATAGAAATCATTTATCAAAAAAGAAAACATTTCCCCTTTCAAAAAACAAAAACAAAGAGAAGACGATGCCCACAGAGAAACTGGGACAGAGTCTAAATTGAAACAGATAAAATATCGGCGAACTGATGCTTGTAGACTTATTTCACACATTCCTCAAAAACAAAGACCAAACTTATCAAACTTTACCAAGAGAGAACAAGGTCTTTGCCCATTTTACAGAAAACAGCGAAGGTTATTTATTTGACTAAGGCATTTAAAGAGTTAGCAGCCTGCCAAGAGGGAGTGGGAAAAGAATGAGAGAGAGGCAGTGAAAGAGACTACAAGCTGCAGGCATCGTTTTGTTGTTTAATGGTCAATCCAGAACTCTTCTTCAAACCCGTCTCTATCCTTCCCTCCTCATATCTAAAAGATAAGTCATATTCTGAGCCACCTCTGGGTGAGTGGTCACACGAACACATTGCTAGACTGCCAACGTCTAGCTTGGTGCAACAAAGGCTAAAAACAAGTTACATGTGAAAGAAGTGTGATGAAAATGTATCTTAGATCATAAAAATGATGTCTCTGCATATTGAGGTAACTCAACCAAAACAATTCTAACAATTCAGAGTAATACATTTATATTGATCATCAATAAAAGGAATAGTTCACCCAAAAATGAATACCCCATAATATACCCCCAAGCCATCTTAGGTGTACATGATTTTCTTTTTCATTTTTTTTTTTTTTTTTTTTTTTTTAATTTATCCTGGGTCTTCCAAGCTTGGTAATGCTGGTGGATTTTGGCCATTATTATTATTATTATTATTATTATTTTTATTATTTTATTTTTTTTAACTCTGACTTTGTCTGAAGGAAGAAAGTAATATACATCTAAGATGGCTTGGGCGTAAGCAAATTATGGGGTAATATTCATTGTGGGTGAACTTTACCTTTAAGACTGAAAATTGTGAATTTTATTGCATTGTATTAAATTAAAAATGCTTTTACTGTAAAAGAAAATGGACCTGGCTAACTAACTAACTAAAATAAATCGACATTGTAAATGTCCTGAACAGAATGAGGAGATAACCAATAATGCTTTGCAATTTTTCTGACCTCAAATATCTCTCTGCAATAGTTTGCCTTCCTTCAACAGCTTGTTATGTAATATGAGGAACAGTAAATGTAATTACCGCGAGATTAAATAAAAACCACATGAGAATATCTTGTCTATTAAACTAGACACATCATCCTTGTTGCTATTACAAGGAAAACTGACAGCTATGACAATAACAGCCATGATTCACTCAAAAACAGCGTTATTAATGTCTATACTAATTAATCAATTTATTCAGCCGTTGACAGGCTGAATAGACGGCTGTTCCTGTAAACCGATGTGCCACATTTGAACTTTAGAGAAACAAACCCAACTTACATAAAAGACCATTTCTGTTTACTGATCAGCGGTGCAGCATAGAAAGTGACATTTAGTTAACGAAGACATAACGTGACAGGACTGCTCTCAGAAACAGGGCCGTTGAGATTCAGGAGTTGGTTCAAGAGTTAATGACAAATAAATGCGTCAGTGGCAAAGAGAAAGGAAATATTAGCCACGATGGCTTCAAATATAAGCTTGACATGCTCTCATAAACCCTATAATTTGTACAAAATATCACCACTTCCTCACATCAAAAGACAAACACAAGTGGTGGTTTGGTTAACCAACATTAAGTTATTTTTTAAACTGCAGTTTGAGGTTCCAAGCATATAAATACCACGGATATTCAGAGAGATAGCATGTCGAAAGTGATATTTATATTAATATAAAAGATATTAATATAAAGATGAAGTCAAATCTAATAAATGCCATCAACTACACCAAATTGTGTATTTCTGCTCAGGCTGGGCCTCATTCATTTGAGATAATTTCCCCTTTTTTTGAACGTAAGCTCCACATTATCCTCAGAGCCAGAAAGGCCTGTATCAAATATGATATATAAAAATCTGCCTATCATTTCATATGTATGGCTACACATTGTTAAACAAGCTAAAATGATACACCTTTTAACAGAAATGTAAAGGTCTTTGCACATTCAGTCCAAAATGTAGCTTTTTTTTTTTCATATCAGTCGTCTCCTATTAAAATACTTGTTACGGAACCTAGGCCCTTATTTATAACCGTGTGCACAAAACAGGGCTAAAAAGATGCATTCCTGGAGTGATATGAATGATGTAAAAACAACGATTTAATGGAAATAATTGCTCAAATTACATAAAGTCATTACGCAGAAGTTAAACCAACATTATATGTATTTAGATAGTATGTAGTAGATTGACTTATGAGGAAATATTTTTTTTACCATGAACAGTGATGAATGAAGTGCTTACTTCGATATTATGGCGCATGCTACTGGAGTTGGTGGTCAAACGGTCCAGGATGCGTTTTAAATGTCTAACGATAACAGCTTACCGTACAACTGCAGCTGCTTACACGGAGTTTGATCTAAAGGCATCTCTAAAACATTATGAAAAGTACCGCTGTTTGGAAGCCAGGATACGACTTTTTAAACACATTTTTAGTGACGCGGTCAGGCAATTTTTCACTACAATAAATATAGGCCTGCCTATTTCCACTAAAATAACTAAAATATGTTCACCTTATCAGCAAAACGGCATAAATGTAGTTTGATTTGAATTGTTTAAAACAAATTTGGCCAGTGAAAGAACGAGATCTAATTTATATTTTAGCTTGATTTATTTATTTTAATAGACAACAATGATTTTGAACTATTTTAGCGATTAAATTGTCAAAAATAGCATTAATAGTCCGCATTTCATGCCTTGTACCTTTGGTGACCTTAAACGGCGTCACGTGGACAGGTATACGCATTGAAATGATATGCAGATGAGGTTATGCATAACTAGGCGTTGTAAGCTCCATATATGGTTATTTTGGGGCGTACGCACAACCTTCCCCTAACGGTGATTTATAAAGGGATTTTTTCGCAGGTTCTGGCGTGCACATGGTTTTAGAAATCTGAAAACTTGTGTGCGTACGTACACTTTAAGCATGAAATCTTTTACAAATGATCTGAAATTTTTATGACTGCCTCCAGATGTTTTGGAGGCAGAGTAGAAATGTGTGCTTGTATTTATTTTTTTTTTTTTTTAAGTGTGAAAAATTCTGACGCATTGTGGCTTATAAGCGTCGCTCCTAAAAATGGGTGCCATTTACGTCCATTGTAAATGCCTTCCCATAAGCGCCTCCACTTTTATTCTTTCTACAGAAACAGAGGCAAGTCGAAATCAACATGTCACAAATGCCGTCGATAGCTTAAAGTGTACTAAACCCAAAAATTCCTTTAAGCCCCTGTCATTAGATAATGTTGCTAGGGCGAAGGATTAATCACACGGGCAGTTGGGCATGTTTGGATATTAGATATCACTCTATATCCGGCTTTAAAATAAAAACTCTGCAGGTTTTATTGTAGAGGTAACACTTATAATACAACTTGATTAAAATGCCGTTTGAGACTTGCACACAAGCCTGATCATATTTGATGCTTGCATTTAAACATTTCTAAAAGTTACAGCTTAAAGTAATCTTTCATAAAATTTGTACTTTTCTTTATAAAAATGCGTAATCACGATTTCACAGCATAAAATGTACCACAACCCACAACGTGCAGATATATTTTCAATTTGTGGTCAATGCGGTCAAAGAACTGGATTATCAGTTTGATAACGTACACCCTCAGTCAGGACAAAAGCGGATCTTGCACATTACATGAAGTCAAAACACACAGACTCTGTGTAATCCGTCACATTAAGCGGTCCTTGTTTTGCAAAAATAGAACAATCCCGTCTTTCCTTAATGCCGTTTTTCTATTCCAGTCGTTTGGAGCAGCACAAAAAGAGTCCGAAGTTAGGTACCTTCCTCGAGGTCTTTACTGAGATCACTACTCAGCGGGGGCTTATTCTGGAGATCCAGAGTTTTAATAATGCCCTGTCAGAAGCATGCAGTCGCGAGACTATTTTTGGAGGGCTTCATACTTTTCCTGGCGCAGATGACAAGCTGTGCGCTGATGAAATATTGAGATGCTACATTCTCCCAGACTGTTAATAAAATATGCATCATCCATGCCGAGCTGCAAATTGCTCTGTTCCTGCGCCACGGGGTGGGGGTGGGGTAGGAAAAAATCCTTAAATGACGACAAAATTTACAACGTGCACTAAACGCCATTTTCTACCCCGTTGTGTATCCCAGGTCAAAAATTCTCAGGGATCGAACCATCCGCAGAGTGTGGAACGATTTATCACCATCATCCGGGATCAATAGCAAAGGCTCTGAAATGCTGTTTCATGATCAGCAATTAAACTCCCAATGGGGCGAGATTCCAGAGTTCAACCCCGGAGAGAGGATGTTATTTTTGGCAGAGCCGACTCCAACAGAGACAAGAAACGGCTGTAAGCGCATCAGGAGAGCGTAATCATTTTCACACACTCTTTTGACCGAAGGGGATCCTAACAGCGAAGACTTCAGCATTTACACCGGTGGACATGGCCCTGAGAGCAAACGAAGCCTAACCTATGTACTCAAATCTGGGAAGAGTCTAAGTTGCCGGCACGATCAAAAGCTGGCTGAAAAACCCGTTTTTGTATGTACCGTAAAAGTACATACAATTTTTAAAAGCATCCATCTTCGGGTTGTGGTACATTTTATGCTGTGAAATCGTGATTTTGCGCATTTTTATAAAGAAAAGTACAAATTTTATGAAAGATTACTTTAAGCTGTAACTTTTAGAAATGTTTAAATGCAAGCATCAAATATGATCAGGCTTGTGTGCAAGTCTCAAACGGCATTTTAATCAAGTTGTATTATAAGTGTTACCTCTACAATAAAACCTGCAGAGTTTTTTATTTTAAAGCCGGATATAGAGTGATATCTAATATTTCTATGCGCTCTAAGTAAGTAGTCTCTTATAGCGTTGTAAAGATCCGCTTCTGGCCATTTATCAGCAACTGCAGCAATTTGCATATTTTAATGCAGTTTGAGCCTCGGAATAAAATAAGTATGAGAAATCATACGATATGAGAAATAAAAGCCTTCTTGCCTAAAGGTTCAATAAACTCTTCCATCTACGAAAAAAATCATAATCTGATTATTATGTCACATGTCAGGATAAATGCATAATCGTAATAAGTTCTGTTGAAAGCCACAGCTAATTTACTTGCTGAAGAAAAAAAAAAACCCTCTCTAATGCATTAGAGGCACTTTAAACCGTGACATTTTTACACATCTGAATGAATCTAAATTCACCTTAAATCTGATTTCTCTGACTGGAAGTATTCTAAGTGGCATCTGGTGCTGTATGAGGGACTGAGATCCTCTAAAATGATTTACTCGTCTGGTAATATTGACATAATGCATGTATAACCGACCGGATTTCCACTATCGACTGCAGCCAACGAGTGAAAATACCAAGGGAAATAGTGCCAGTTCATTATGCTTGACCTGTTCTTAGCAAATCAGAGAATTACGGGATTCAGAGAAACGGTCCAATTCTGTTATCTCTGGCGTGCACACTGCTTAGAAAGCTACAGAGAGAGACAGGATGCTCCCTTTCCACAGAAACATCAAAAGGAGGGTAGAAACAACAGTAAAAGACACTGAAGACAAAGACAGACAGAGATTACGGACTGATAAAGTAGAAAAGTGTGAATATTAACCAAGCAACAGCATTAACACAACAGTATGATCAACAGGAAACAATGGTTTTCAAGGCAAATTAAACTAAATTAACATTCTGTTGTGCTGTTTGCATAAATAGCTTTAATTTAGTCATAATTGCCATTTAAGGGATATAATACACTGCACAAAATAAAAATACATACTATATACTTGAACTGAAATGACGATGTAAATGACTACAGAAGGTTTATTTTGGGGTGAACTGAATTGTTAAAAAAAATTATGATAAAAAGCTGACAATATATATGTAGTCAGCTTTTCATCATAAAAATTATTTAACAATTCAGTTAAATATATTAATATAGCTCAGTTAAATATGCATTTTTAACTCTACAATAACAATATTTATATTAAAAAAAAAAAAAAAAAAAAAAAAAAAAAAAAAAAAAGTCATCTGGTTACGGTACCATAACAACAGCTCTGCGCTCTGATTCGCAAGGAAAGATCCGAAGACTCGATTCTTATTGACCTCGCTGCTATTGTACTGGCGCGGGCACACAAAAGCTTCATTCAGCGTTTAACCAGCGGCACATTCACAAGACAAAATCACTGTGTGTGACTTTAAGTGTCTTAAGCGATTTAAAAAGCTTTCGCTCCTCGGCTAGACTTTCTCTCGAAACGTCTATTACAGTGAAGCACGAAACACCGAATACACCTCCCGTGAAGCTGCCGCGCACACGCTCGCGCACCAAGTTTACGCGCTCGCCGTTTTTACCTTTACAGGTCGCCTCTGGACAGTTCGGGGGGAAGCGAAGGGATGCGGACGGAAACGACCTTTATCCCGAATATCCACGCTGTGGGTGCATTCGCAACAGGGCAATGGAAAATCCCGTTCGGCGTGTTTCCCGTCGTCCTCCCAGCGCCTCGCTCGCAGGCCCTATAGGAACTCCGCCGCGGCGCGCTCTCTCTCGCGCGCGCTCTCCCCGCTCAGCCCGGCGCTCGATGACGTCACCGCTGCCAGGGCTGGACTGCCCCGGGCGAACGCTGCTCGACTCAAAGGGAAAAGGCGATATACAAGACCGCGCGTGTACTGCCTGCCTAAAATAAAACAGTAAGACCCCAGTAAGTCAACCTGGAGAACCTTATAAAACGGCAGAGGCAGGCCTAAAACCGAAACACGACAGTCCCAAAGACCGAAAACATGAGAAATATGCGTGTTGGAATGTCACCTTTGCATACATGATTTTTGCTAAACCTGATTCGTAATGCCGTTTCTAAATAAATGTTACTGCTTTTTTGTTCAGTTTACAGTATACAGGAATATTTTCATTCATAATGCATCATTTTGATATTCTCAGTAGTACATTCGGGAACGTTTTTTGATCGTGTTTATTCATTTACACATCATTTTCTTAAAACAAAATTGCAAACACAAGATTAAAACTATTCTGGAATTGTTTAAAAGCATATTTCCCCAAAACAATGCTGTAAGCACAAAACTATTAACTAACATTAAGGAGATTGTTTGAAATCTGAATATCAGGAACCAGTGTGTTATGTTACGAATACTTGAGGCTTTTTAAAAATTAGATTCAAGTAAACGATGATCTATTGTTTTTAGTTTACAGTGAGCGTTTAACGCTTCTGTACGTTTGTACGAAGTTGGAAGGATCATACCATTTTAAAAAGAAAGTTTTTGAGTTGTTTATAGTTTGAAGTAATTAATGTGTCTCTCAGCAATAGAGAAGTTAGTGAGAAAGAGGCCACATGATTCATAAAAACAGTGTTTGCTTTTACATGACCATCTGCTTTATGTCACGTTGTCGGCGTCTGTGTGAACATGATCATCCTTGACCTTGACTCTTTTTATTCAGAGATTCTCTGTGAATGTGTGTGTGCGTGGTTGGCAGCCCATATCCTTTCCCTGATCAGCTCAGTGAGAGAGCGAGTTAAAATGCTATCGACTGAGTGCAGTATTCCTGCTGCTGGCTCATGAGGGATGCCACAGTCATCACAGAGATGGGCCTTTCAATATCATCTGAAGGACAGAAAACTGCTGTCTCTCTCTCTCTCTCTGAAACACCAATGCGCGTGCACACACACACACACACACCAAAGCTGGCTGCTGACAAGCCAAATGGCAAAATTTAGACGACAGGAAATCGATGAAAGCCAAATTATGATTTGTGAATATACCGGATGGAAAGACTAAAAGGGTTCATTCATGGCACCAGTCCAGGTTCAGCTCAATCGTGCAAAAGACGAAAGACTGTCTTAGATAGTCAAGAGTTTAAAAGTTGCTTTTAAAGGGTTAGATTTAAAACATTTCAGGTGATTCTTACGAAGAAATCTCATATATAAATATATAATCATCTGTAATTACATTTGGGCTTTAATGGGACGTTCACATTTTGTTCTTAAGTCACTTCAGTGTATGATTTAAAACTAATTCTGTATTTGAAGTCTTCAGTAAGCTACAATTCTGAAAAATTGCACCCCCTGGTGTCCAAGCATGACGTTGTAGATGTATATATTATTATTATATGGCTTTTTATTTAGAGCGGTTTTGCTTGTAGCTTGAATTTTAATTTCACTAATCCAGAATGTTAACATTCAGGGCTATGTGAACTTTTGAACTGGTTCAACCCAGCAACTCAGACAATCTTAAGGTGCGTTTTATGACACGCACCATCCTAAGACACTCTTAGTTATGAAAAAAAAAAAGTAGAAATAAATAATATAAACAAACAAAATGGCACTGGCAATGAAAAAAAAAATCATTTAAGTCTTTTGGCATTATTGTATTCAAGTTTTTATGCATAAACTCCAGACGTTCTCAATTCCTGAAAATGTAGTTTCAAGCAAGAACGGGGCATATTTTTAAAAGTTTTTTTAAAAAAATAAATAACTACAACAAAATAGTAACTTGTGTGCAAAATCTTGATGCTTAATGTGTCGAGTCCATGTGGTCAGCATCCTCACAAAAGATCTGCATGTGCAGTGAGTAACTGTTAAAAAGACAGATGTGTGTATTAAGTCCATCATCAGAGCAAAGGATCACGTCAAGAGTCATGTTGATCGTCTAGAACTCAGCTCTGGGCCAGCTCCAGTTTGTTTTCTGATGTTTTTGGTGCTTCGATTGCTTCTCCACACATGAACTGCTCCTACAACAAAAATATATTGTAGATTTTAGACTTAATCTCATAATTTAGCCAAATGTTTAAAAGATCGTTAAGCAATCACAGTAACAGAACACTGAAAGAATGTATTTTAAGGCACTGTAAAAAGCTGTTTTCCCCACAATCATTATTTTCTACCATCTGCAATCCTTACATTTTCAAATCAACTTAAGTGAATGTTCAATTTAATTTCATTATACTTGAAAACACATACAATAAACAAGATCATTTAGACAATTTTTCCCCCTTTATTTTCACAGTAAATCAAGAACACTAATGTGACTGCTCATTAACTGATGTTGATCCTTAATGGTTTGCAATGCAAAACAAAATAACGAAACCGAGATGTCTACACATAAATGCCAGATCATACCCACCTTATCATAGATTACTTTTACTATAAGTGAGCAACTCGGACAGGTGGCCACTTCTTCACCATTCTCAAGATCCTCCTGAAAAACAGAAGTACTTTCCCCTTAACAAACTATTAAAAATTACTACTATTTAAAATTATTTGCCACTTAGCTGTACCCTGACACCTTCTGAGTTAATACACACATGTAACTTGTTAAATCACTTAAGTGGCAGTATTTTCTGGGGGGTGTTATCTTGTAGTATTTCTGTTGTTTTTATTTTTACTACTCCTAATACGTATCCACTAAAAGTAACAATGGTCGCGCAATTGTAAACAAAACTAAACACGACACACGCTCGCGCATGTATACAAAATATATACACGTTTATACATTAAAAAAACAACAACGTCAAGTTAAATTTTGACGCTCCAACAGAAAACCACTCGCCTTCGTTATCGCGAATCTGTCGCCACACGGACAAGGGAAATAATATGTTTCTGTTTCTTCGTCATACTCAAAATCTTCTATTTCGACCTCGTCGTGAAACACTGTCATTTTAGCTCAAGCGCTAGTGCTAGTTAAACGGCCCCGCCGCCGGTGCTGATTCAACATGCGCCCGCTGTGACAGACGTGGCGCACAAATGTGACGACATCGACCGGCGCGTTACAACAAAACGCTGTTCACAACTTCGCCACGAGGGGGAAACACATTTCTATCCACCTTACGATTCACAACAAATCTCTAGTAATTACAGCTTGAGTAAATTAAATAGTTTAAATAGTAACATTACAATTGACCTCTACACGATGAAACGAGATACATCCACACTGCAGCCAATTATTATCCAGTCTTATACAGATATGCAGACCTACTTTACTTTCCCAGTGCTGGTTTTATTTAACGTCATTAGGTTAGAAGTAGCTAGCATTGTCGCTTTTCTGCGGTGTATGTGTACTGTGCAAAATGCAAATGCATTCAAGAAGAACACAGGCCCACTATTTTTTATGTACTATTTCAAAGCGAAGCGTACTTTGGAGTAGATCTATACTATTCCAATGTGTTACGCATTCAGTCTTGTATTTGAGGTATTACAGATAACTGAAAGGAATATCAGCCACAATCTTCTAACATATTTTCATTCATTATACTGCTATGTAAAATGTAAACAGTAAACTGGAATTACACATATGCTGGAATAAGTATGCTAGTATTTAATTTCAGATATATCCTTTTCAACTTGAATCATATGTACAAGAACCTAGAGCAGTGTTCCTCAGATCTGGACCTTGAGATCCATTTTCCTGCAGAGTTTAGCTCTAACCCTACTCAAACACACCTGAGCATGCTAATCAGTGTCTTCAGGATCATTAGAAAATCACAGGTGGCTGAAATGTATATTAGAGTTGGAACTAAACTCTGCAGTGCATTGGACCTCCAGGGTAAGATCTGAGGAACCCTGAACTAGAGCACTTTATTTATTTATTTTTTTGCATAAAATACTTAAATAATTAGCAACATGTTTTCACTCCTCCCGTGAGAAAAAAAAAACAAAAATTCCAAATTCTTAGAAAATCCAATGTTGTAATTGTTGTAAAGAACTTAGTTTAGTGTTGAATTAGATTTTGCAATTTCAAGCTTTCACTTACTGTTGAGCGAATCTCCATGACGTAGCTGGAGTAAAGGTTCAGAGAAAAGCGCCCATTCTTGCAATGCAAATGGGATTAGGTCAAATAGATTTGGGTTATTGAGGAGATAAAAGATGAGAACAGGATTTTCCCAAGAACTAGTTTTATGAGGTCGTGGAAAACATTTAATATTAAATCTTAAATGCAAGATATTGATTATTGTTGCTATTTTTTGTGAAATGCCACAAAAGCATGTTAAGTCATAATTATTTATGTCTTATTCATATTTTATTTTCCTCTTTTAGTCCAAATAATAATTAACAGTGGCTCCAGGGTTGCGCAGCAGCAATAACTACATCTGAACATTACCTGTAATTTACAATGAGCTTTGCTTATTTTTTCCTATTTTTTTCCTATTTTATCTTTGATAGACCGCCTGAGATTATAATAAGATATAGATCATGATAAGTTTCTAAACTGCTATATATTTCTACTACCTCATTTGAAAATGGAAAACTTTCAGCAGGCCGCTCTGGGCTGTACGGTCATAGCACAGAAAGGTTAGCTTCTCTGACAACGACCACAAGTAGTCCGGTTCGTCGCTTAAACAGGCACGTGACTGACAGAATCTGAATCTTACGGAGAAACAAGAATACGCTGTGTGCGCATAGAAAATCAAAAATAATGACTTTATTCAATAATCCGTCTCCTCTCCGCATCACCGTAGAGCCATTTTGGAGCACTTCCTAAATAACGTTAACGTGGATCCCTGAGTGAAATATTCAGTTTGTTAATGGATTACATAGAAAACAGTACAAACCTCATTCCAAACTTATTCCATTATAATCGATAAAGCTCTACACGGCACAATTAATCTCTTTTTTGCATTGTGCCTACATCTTGTCTTATAAGGACAGGTTTCGTTACTCAGCATTAAACAAAACTCAAGCATGATTGGCCATCAAATTCAAGAATCTGGCTGTATTGCTCGTCTTTCCAGGAACACGTAAATAGAAACCTTTGACAGGATTTAATTGGGCACAGCATGCTTGGAATGTCTTCAAACTGAATTTCCTAGATCAGCTGACTTTACCCTGTGAATGGTAACAGTGACAAGAAAGTACATACTTTACTATCAGGTTCCATTAGTTAACTACACTAATCTTAACTAATGTAGATTTCGTCATTTATTAATATATTATAATCGAAAGTTGTATCTATTATGACTTGAGCTAACATTAACTGACAATGAGCAGCTGTATTTTTCTTAACTATCATCAGCAAAGACTAATAAATGCTAAATATAGTAAAAATAGAACCATTTGTAAATTGTTACCCAAGGAGACGCCAATAAAAGGAAGAGGAAGAAAAAAAAAAAACTTTATAAATGTTGTCTAATTTTTTTTAATCGCCGTATCATAATTTGTTCCAGTTTATTCAGCAAGTTCCTTCAGATCCTCAAAAGGCTTTCTTTCCTTTTAACACGGGCTTTACGCTTATTTTCTGTACCTGGGACGAAATGTTTAGCTGAATAATTCCTAGAGCTTCTTTGTAGAGAGTTAATAAACACAAAGGAGCGTTGTTTAAGATGAAAAGAGAAAGAAGACATTCTGAAATAAATGCAGTAACTGGTGTCAGCAGGAATTAGTTTGTGAAGACCTGGGAAAACTCCAAACGCTTTGTTAAAGAAGTATTTAACGAAATGCTATTAACTACAAAAGCAATGCTTGAGAATCTCAAATTGACTTGTTTTATTTCAATTTAAGAACACTTAAAGGTAATGTGCACAAGTAACGAACACAAGCTTGTGCATCAACCAAATCTCTAGCGGAGGTCTAGCAATCGATGGACACAGTTGAAAAGTAAAGGATAATTTATGGTCACTTTTCTGAATTTTTTCAAGCAAGTTTATTAATACTATTTAGGGATGCTCTGGTCCGATATTTGTATCGGTTATCGACGCCGATATTGAATACATGAATACATACCATAGACCAGCGTTTCTCAACCGGTGGGGTCGTGGAGTCAAAGAACAAAGAAACATCAAGAACAAAAAAAACGCAGTTTTAAAGTTTTTTCATGCAAGGCTTTTATATTAAAATACATGCATGAATGCTGTTGGCACTTCTGACTGATGCAGTTTAAGTACAGAGTGCCTGAGAAAAACACGCTGCGCTGTATCCTATTCACCTGTTGTTTCTATGAACCAAAATGTCATTTTGTTTAAATAACTGGTGGCTCAAACCAGCTTAATAACAAAGAACAGGATGCATTTACAGCTAGCCTATTTACATTTGACATTAAACTGTTTACAAAGTACGCTGTGTGCACTATGTGCATTGAGTTTGGGTGCGTGTCATATGGTTTATTACTAGGTACTAGCGCTAGGTATCTGGCAATACTAAATCTCAGGTAAAAAATGTGGATACCACCTTTTACACAGCAAATAATTTCAATGTATTATTAAAATAACATTCTCAAATCTTTCAGTCAATGTAGAACTTTGTTTTCACATAATTCATGTAGTTTTGACCTTTGACCTTTTAGTTCTGTCATGTGCCCTGGCTAAGAATTAAGCATTAGTACTAAGTTGTTTAAGTAATCATGATGTCTGTTTAAGTCAGCATGTATGTCTGCCCCCTGCATAACTCAATGTGCACAAGTAATTTTATTAGTAAGTTCATGTATTTGTGGGAAATATTCCTTTTACAATGAAGGGACGGAATATAACGTGCTTTCAAGTCACATCGAGGGGTTAGAGGATCAACCAAGCGCATGTTACTTAGATTATATATGTGCTTTATCAAACCAAGATGTTAAAGATAGAGAATGCTGTGCAAGAGTTAGTTTCCCTGTGTGAGACAGCTATATGTATTTTATATACATATAAAGAACTATTTATACTTTATGACAAAAATATACATACATACATACATACATACATACTAACCAATTATGCATCACTTTTAACGAGCAGGTTCTTGGGGTGACATTAGTTGTTTTACATACAGTTGTATTTTCTATTAATGTAAGCTTTTTGCTGGTAAAGAGTAAGGTTTTAAAGTCTTTTAAATTGTCTGCAGACCCCAAGCATCTAATTTAAAAACTCTTTATGTAGATAATATTTACATGACTAAGAGAAACATGTAAAGTATATTCAGTGAACACATCATTTTGTAAGAGCGCAAAACACAGTTTGACACAGCTGACCTTTCTAGTTCACTTTTAATGAGCAACCAGATGTACTTGTGACCATATTAATTTTGTTTGTTCCAAAAGAAATCCCGTATCTTATCAAAATCGCTATAATGAAATTACGTGCATAGTAAATTGTCTATGCCATAACAGCTCTTTGCTATTTTAAGTTTAAGAAACAGCAGCTGCAGGTTTATACTGCAGAAAGCAGCAGTGCTTCTTTCCAAAGTCTCATGACACTATAATATTTCAGAAAAAAAGGAATGCCGTGAGTATCTAAACCTCGTCTAACTTAATTTGCATTGACTCCAGACAGTGTTTATGGAACTCTGCAGGACCCCGGGGGAAATGGGGAAAACTATAACTCTAACGATGTTATCCTGTGTACGTAAAATGCACCAAAGTCTAGGCTAATTGCAGCTTGCTGTGTTAAGTCATAAGCTGTGGTATTTTGTGCAGCCACTGAGATTTGGATATTGTTACCGGACTCCGGTGGTCTCTTACAGGGGGTCTGTTTCCGACGTCAGAGTCCTCTTGTATGTGCTGCCTCGGATGAGTAGCAACGTTGTGTTCCAAAATAAAAGATAATACGGTTGCTGCAAACCTCAGTTGCCCCAACAGCAGGCCACAGATGGTGATTCAGAGCGCATATTGCATAATGTGATGTTAAAAACATCAGTTATCACGAATTAAGTCGTAAAAGGTACATTTTCAAAATTGGATAAAAAGGTTTTCATGCCATGTATAAATAATTCAAATGAAAATAGACAAAGTTTTCACTATTTGATGCGCATGGTCGTTGGACTTCTGAACTGATTACTTTCATGTGGTTTTAGATGGCAGTTTAGATGTGTGCTGCGTTGCAGTCTTATAAAATGTATAAAAATAACTTATGAGATACATGTGACAAAGAGCGTAACATAAATAAGCTGAATGGACAAAATCACGTATATGGCCCTTTTATCTCATTTACTTTATATTGATATTTCCTCGTTGCAGTTTGATTGCACGAATAAGTACTGAGTAGCATTAATTAACAGATTAATTGGAACCATAGTTGCTTTTAAAAGCTTGTATAGACAAGATTAATGTTCTCAAAAGAGCTCATCATGTACTGGGAATGAGGGTTAATCACTGAATTGATCTATATCTAAGGCCAGGTCCATTATATGGAGAAGCCCAAATAACACTGTACTATAAAAAGACATCATATGTTGACATGAACACATCTTTTTTAGCTGTTGTTCGACTACTCAGATCTGGCAGCGCTGGTTGATTTACAGCCAGTGTGACGGCCCAGGAGGATCACTGTTGACCTTATAGAGCTTGAGCTGTACCTCTCATACTGTAATCTAGACAGTTGCTGGATTTATCCAAGGCCTTATCACTGGGCAGAGAGGCTGGCACGGCCGCATCGAGGTGCGCGGCACTGCCAGCCCTGCGTACGTGTGATAATCAGCCTGGTGCTGGCCTCCATAGTTCTGTCTACACATTCTCTTGTTTTATTGACGGTATGAACTATCATCACCAAGAAGTTGGGTTTCCCTCTGGTCCACAATCGGGACAATCGGCTAGTAACGCTTAAACGGTTAGCGTATCAGTGGAGTTAGTATCTCTCTGATTGCTTTAAGATATAACGTCTATATTTGGCCGGTGTATCTGACATTGTTTTGCGTTTAAAATTTTAATCAGATTGAAATATCGCTGCAAGACGTTCTAATGCACGCTGGATGACTTTAATTTTCTACAACTGTATCTGCTGCAAGGGAATTTGTTCAATAATATAACTGTCAGCTGCTTGTTTCGACAGTGGTGCCTGTTATTAGACGGAAATAATATCATTTAGACTGTCGGTTTTGTTGCACATAAAGTGTACGTGAAGGAAACGCACCACACACACACACACACACACACACACACACACACACACACACACACACACACACAAAAAAAAAAAATGATTAGCAATACAGAATGGTCAAGGCTTTTGTGTAGGCTAATTATAAACTGCATCCCCTGGAAATAATAGTCACAGCCAGGGATAAATGACGCCTTCATTTGCAATTTGATCATGGGAATTCAGATGTTAACTGACGACTGGCAAAAGATTTCGGCTCTTTAGCCATAAGGAAATCTTAGTACCCTTGGGAGCGACAGATGAGAATGGGCAAAGTTTGGAGCAAACAGGTGTTGGGACTTACCATCTTATTGTAAACCATCAGCCGCAGTGACGAAAGCCTCCCAGAGTCTACTTCTATTCCTCCACTCCGTCACTAAGCAACTGTACAGTATCAGGCACAGGCCTCTGTTCATACCGTGGCCAGAGGGATGGGGACGAGCCAGGGTGGGGCAGGGAAATCCAAAGGACATGACGGCAAACCAAAATCTACAAAAGGTACAGTTTTCTTTGGTAATACTTAGGACAAAGTTAAAGTAGCATTTTGTGGGTATTCTGTAAGACATAAATGCATTCTTTTAGCTCTAATAGTAAAGCATGGTACCAACAATAATTCACTTTCTAAGGTATAAATGAAGATAAAAGTCCAATGATGGGATGCCCTTGAGACACTTAATGTAGGAACTTGGTTCAATGCAGCCAGTATTTGGAAATAGGAAAAAACCAACAAAAAACCCAGTCTAATATAAATTCAAACGGTACAGAAAACAAAATAGCATTTGTGTGGAATAAAAGGTATAGCATGGACTATTTTCAGCTTGTCTGAATTTAACAGAGTGAGTTTATTATTGCAAAGGGGAAAAATCAGAACGGATTTCCTGTTTGATCACTTTAAACTTAAACTGCAGTGTAATGAATAGATCAGCATTGCTGATCATCAGTTGTGTTAGTTAACTTGATCTTTACAGTTTAAAAGACAACTGTAAGATAAGGCTGTGAGTGCCCTGTATGCTTAGACGATTAGATAATGATTAGATTTACATCAGTTCAGGAAAACACATTCATGGATCCGCTATGGATTGAGTGGAGACAAATATTTACTGTTACACATGTGTGCGCACTGTGAAGTACTGGCTTAGAAGTTCCCATGTATTTATAGTTCCTGATAAACTGTCCAACCCATTTCAATCACCCCATTGCCCCTTCCAAAGGGGGAGTAATCCAATAAAGAGGAGCACAGGAGTCGCTCCTCCATCTCTCTCTCAAGAACCAAAGACACACACAACAGCGTATCACAGGACAGGCAAGTCAGACTTCTTCTCTTCTCTTCTCTTCTCTTCTCTTCTCTTCTCTTCTCTTCTCTTCTCTTCTCTTCTCTTCTCTTCTCTTCTCTTCTCTTCTCTTCTCTTCTCTTCTCTTCTCTTCTCTTCTCTCCTTTGCTTTATGTTAGCATCTAGGAAGCTGCACTGAAGCTCAAATCTACATCTTATCAATCTGCACTACAATTTCAAACCTTTAGTGTTTTATTCTTTTAATTGAGAATCTATTCCAAACTTATATTCTAAATTCTATTGAATTTTTTTTCTATTCAAATTTTGACTTATGTTCTGACGATCCATGTACAAATGGTGTACCTTCAGACAAGATAATTCCAACACTTGCAAGTGAAATACCTTTCTCTGCACCACATTTAATAGCTTATAGTTGTAATTTATTAAATTACAACGCATTACAGATGGAATAAGTCCATCAGACCGAGGATAAAAGTTGTTAAAAGTTTTGTTAAAACTGACTTGATTCTAAAATAAATACTGAAGCATATATGAGGATTTTGTTTGCATTTTTAAATGGATGTGGCCTCCATCATCTAGGTTTGTAATTTATAAACATTGTTTTAATACTGGTATGAAAGGTTTAGTTGTCTTTTTTGGGTACAAGTTGGTATGAGGATAAATAAATGTGTCAGGCATCTCCACGGCCACCTGTCATTCCTTTATCCAGTTATGGCTGAAAGGTTCCACACACAGAAGCCTTCTTGTGGTTTTTAATTAGCTGCACATTTCACAAATTTGAAATGAATGGGTTAGTTTGAGGCTTCATTAAGGTTCAAAAGTAAATCACATGACTCAAGCTCTGGCTTGTGTCAATTGTATTTAATTTCTTTGTGTATATCGGTCTGGGACTAAGTTACTGATAGTTAGGGATGCACTGGGGACAGCTGGAACCACTGAGACTTGTCTTGATCTGGTGCCCAGTGCTGGTGCCAGCCAGCCAGGCAGACACTTCAAAGAATCCAGTCAGATACAACAGTGTGATCTGACAAATGTTCACAGTGCAGATTTAGCTGACTCCATTCATTTTCTGTGTGAGGCATGCAGTACATGAAAGAGTCTATGATGTTATTAGATGAAGGTCACAATGACGAAACCCTTTTACCGTGGCGTAATTTATAGAGTAACATTATTTAGGTTTACATCACATAGCATGGACTATACATTGTAAACGTGCTCTGTAGCTCACCTGGTAGGCCTACAGTTTTGATCTCGCGATGCGAAACGAATCTCGACACTTGTAGAAGCAAATGAGAGAGAAACTGCTGAGATTAGCAGTATAACACTGAATAGTTATACAACCTGTCTTGCATTTTGTTTACTGCGCAAGTGTCTCTGCAAGACAAGATTTACAGAGACTTTTTGTGTTTTGACTGAGACTCACTGAGAAAATAGGTTAGCGTTGTGTGCGGTGCACAAAAGTCAGTCTGGACGCAGTTCTGAGGGATGAAGCAGGAACATTAGCAGGGCTTTACCGAGGGAGACACAACAGCTGGGACTAATACATTGGCACGCCTTTCTCTCTTTCTTTAGAAAGTTTGCGTCATGTATTAGCCTTTATCTAGCAGATGTTAAGCACCGGTATTATAGGCCTACAAGTTAAGTTTCATGCTTAACAGCACCGGTTTCAATGACCTCCTCAACCTGTCCACACCATTTAAAACACGTTTATCTTTTAGGAATCGTTTGAATCCGAGATGGCAGAACGCTACGACTGTCACTACTGCAAGGAGTCTTTGTTTGGGAAGAAGTATGTTCTGCGTGATGAAAATCCGTACTGTGTGAAGTGCTATGAGAGCCTCTACTCCAACACCTGCGAGGAGTGCAAGAAACCCATTGGCTGCAACAGCAGAGTATGTTAATCTTCACATTTTCTACTTGACATACAGTGCAAAATGCTTAAAATACAAAACAGCTGCAGTTGCCCTTGTGAAAAAGAAGTATATTTTAGTAATATTTTAGTATTTAGGGATAAAGTTACAATTCGGAACAATTAAAATTAAATTTAATATTGAATAGCATACTATTAATTCAAATTCTAATGGAGTGCTTTACATGTGCATTAGTACGCAAACATCAAAATAAGTGTACTATAATACATAACCAAGAATTATTAAAGCTGATGTAAAAGGTACTAAAATAAATATAAAAATAAACAAAAAAACCTTTTTACAGTATACTTAAGTGTGTCGAAACTGACAAAAGTCTAAAGTGGCATTTTAGTTCATTTATATTATAAGCAAGTACTGTTTATTCTTAAATATAGCCTATTTTTATGATTTTAAATACACTACAAATGCACAGTCGATATAATTAAATGCACTTCTTTTTCAAGAGTGCTCCAACTTGGAAGAAATGATTCCGAAAAATGCAATTTTTCCGTTACTTCAATTAGAACGATAGCTCTAGCAAGCTGCATTACTCACCGTGTTACTCAGAACTCAGTCCCCTGAGCAAGAGGTCTGAGCACAGAATATTTGACCATTTTTATATAGTAACACAGTGATTTGAAGCTTTGTGTGACTGAGCTCTGAAAGCTGAGAGATCACCAGCAGAGCGGCGGGGAGTCACTGGAGAATGAATGCCAGCTCGTGCGCTCTGGACTGAAGCCAGCGGGAAGTCCAAAACCAAAAAAAGAGGCCAGGTTCACATTGGTGAAGGAAACAGAGACATTTATTGATATTTCAAAGACAAATTTCGATTTCAGATCAGTATATTTTTTCAATAAGATGTAGCTGTTATAGCTGTTCTCTAAAAATTTTTATTTTTTTGGTGTCATCACTTACTGCTGAACTATTTAAAGTGTATTCAATAAATAAAAGCCTGATAGCACAATGCTAAAAGCCACTTAGAAGACTTTAGCCACAGAATATCAATGCCCTAAATAAAAAAAAATAATTACAGTGTATCATATTGAGCATTACAGATGATATATAATAACCATAAGGGTATTTTAGAAGTACATTCCCATCCCTTATATTGTCGTAGACGTATAGCGCTCTTCTCTCTACAGGCTTCTGTGACTTTCTGTCATTAGTGTCACATTACATGCTCATTAGTCCTGATGAGGAGGCTTGTCACCGGACTGGAGGACAGGCCTGGGGTGGAGCCACATCTGTGCGGCCCGTCCTTGGCCCAGTTAGCTGCGGCACCGTCCAACTAGTTGCAGGCACTCAGAATGACCTCACAGCACCTTGGACGGACGATTTAACAAGCACACGCTCTCTCACTCCAAATCGCTGGATAATTAAAGCACTGGTGTCATAGACTCATCCTGAGGCGGTGTGCGTTCACAGCCCGGGACAAATTCTCGCTAACGTGCTCCGATTGGCAGATTGCACTGCCATTGGTCGCAGACACCGGCACCTGCGGCTCTCATTGGCTGACATTGAAGCTGACATTGAGGAACACTTTACCCTCCCGCTCTCCCTAATTAGCTGTTCAAAGGCTGAAAAGAAGCACCGAGGCCAAGCGCAGTCACCCTTAAAGCCAAGTTTAATGCATGTGAGACGACGCAGGCCCAATTTGTCTTCACCTGTATGCGTTTGTCCTCAGGATCTGTCTTATAAGGACCGTCACTGGCACGATGACTGCTTCCACTGCTTCAGATGCCACCGTTCTTTGGTGGACAAGCCGTTCTCCACCAAGGACGAGCAACTACTGTGTACTGAGTGTTACTCCAATGAGTATTCCTCCAAATGTTTTGAGTGCAAGAAGACAATCATGCCAGGTAAGTGAAACTCTTTACACTTGAACTATACATTAAAATTCATGTCCATGAGGCATGAGCTAATGATAAACATAATAGCAATAATTATCTTTAATATGGGAGTGCTGAGCAATGAAATGAATCGATTTCAAGGGACAGTTCGCCAAAAAGAAAGCCATTTATTCACTTATGTCATCCATTTTTTAGCTTTACAAACCTGAAAGATTTTGATTCATCTTCCACCTTCTATACTACGACGCTTCATAATTTCATATAAACACTGTAAATGTAATCCATGTGAAATGAATGGTTTTTCTGAAAAGATTTCCGTTTGGATTTAATACTGGCTTTTATTCACATGTAAACATTAATCAACATTCATACGTCAAGCACATTGAATATGTGAATTGAATTGAATTGAATTGAAATCGCATCTGAAGCATATTCTCTAGTAATCATTTTGTAGATGTAGAGTTAAAACCGTGTGGAATTTTATGCATAAATGCTAAGCACATGAATGCACCATAACTAATTGAGTACATTTTTGGTCTGTTTTCCAGTCAATATATGCAACGCTTGTTTGTCTGCATTTTTCTCTATTTGTCCAGGCTCTAGGAAGATGGAGCATAAGGGCAACAGCTGGCACGAGACCTGCTTTTCCTGCCAGCGCTGTCAGCAGCCTATCGGAACCAAGAGCTTCATTCCTAAGGACAACAGTAACTACTGCGTTCCTTGCTATGAGAAACAGTTTGCACTGCAGTGTGTGCAATGCAAGAAGGTAAGAACCGCTAGATGCGACGTTTTACATTGAATCAAAAGTACTGCATTTCACGCCTTCATCACTTCCTCTCAGCCGATCACCACTGGAGGCGTGACCTACCATGACCAGCCATGGCATAAGGACTGCTTCTTGTGTACTGGCTGTAAGCAGCAGCTGTCTGGCCAGCGCTTCACCTCTCGTGATGACTTTCCCTATTGCCTCAACTGCTTCTGCAATCTGTACGCCAAGAAGTGTGCTGCCTGCACCACCCCTATAAGCGGTATGAGACTTAGAAGAAATGAGTCGTTGACTAAATCAAAGATTTCATTTATTACAAAAAAACATGCTTTTCGTGGAAATTAAGGCTTATAAAAGTCAAAATTAGTCAGAAAAGCAGCATGAAGATATATCTGTCCGTATGAAAAAGTGTGCTGTATTTATGGTTTTCTGAAGCCAATACAAAACTGTTTATCACTTCTATCGCTTTTATATTCCTATTCCTTTTTGTGATTTTAATTCTAATTCTCATTCTAATTGTGTTTCATGGAAAAAAGAAAAGTCCTACAGATTTGAAATGACATACGGTTGAGTAAATCTGATTATTTTGGCTTTGAAATCGTGCCTTTCTGACCTCAGGCCCTTGTATGAGTCTCACGCCGTTCTTTTTGTCCACACTTTAGCAAACGACAGTCATATTTCCCATGATATCATTACCATCGGAGGCTTTATTACTCGTTTCCCTCAAATCCTTTGCAGGTCTGGGAGGCAGCAAGTACATCTCCTTTGAAGAGAGACAGTGGCACAATGACTGCTTCAACTGCAAGAAGTGTCTGGTGTCCCTGGTGGGCCGCGGCTTTCTGACGGAGAGAGACGACATCCTGTGTCCTGACTGTGGCAAAGACATCTGATCACGCAGCACTGCAGTTCCTAACATTTTATTTTATTAAACGGCTTTTATTCTTAGAGGTCAATTACAAAGCTTTTATTAAAGGTAATATATATGTCTAATAAAAATTCTCTTTAGATAATGAACTTTAAAAGAGCCTGTGCATGCCGAGGCCAATTAATATAATATTGTGTCATAAATCTGTGGTCATTAGCCAAAGCAAAAGAAACATATTCAGTGTGAAAATAATTTTTACTTTAGATATACAGACATAAATCACGCGGAATGTTACATTGTTCGTAGTATTTCCTTTTGCAGAATTTTACCTTTTTGTGACTAACGTTTGCTTTTGACTCATCAGTCAATATATATATATAAATAATACAACATTTATAGCCTGTGTGAAGAATTTGCTGGAGCTAATAAACTTCTTGAAAAGACATTCATGTAAGGCTCAGTACTGCTTACAGGAGATCGCTGTAATAAAAAAAATGACTCACATTCAATTAATTTAGTCTAAATATGCCTCAGCTGTTGTTTCTTATCTCTCAGTGAAACTCAAAACAGAGCCCAAAGGTCTGATTCATCGTCCATCTGTCTCTGTAGTTTATTAAAAGCAATGCAGGTTTATTATAGTCAAATCTCACTGGGGTTGAATTTAGAAATATTGAGTTATTTGTAATATTATGCCTATTCTGACCTATTTATAGTGAAATTATTACCAAGGAATATATTATTATTATTTTACCATGATTGTCGTCAGACGTTGGATGAGTATAAAACTAGTTTACTAAAGAAAAAATTGGCTTACGGCTCCCTCTTGTGGTAAAATTATAAATTAAATTTCCATTTGTTGCATGCCGGAAAATGTCCTATAAACGTTAACTAACGTCTTTGTAGCAGCTTTAGACTGTTTGTTTTACTACTCTTTTTTTTTTTTTTTTCTTTTTTACCATAAACAAAATGAAAACAAACAAAAACAATGACTTTAGAATTCGTGTTTAATGTTGTAATCCATATTATATTCTAAAATAAAATGTGAATCGAAACCGTAAATTATTATTATTATTATTAACAATAAGAACAATAATTGGAAATCCCGAAAGACCCCAACGGAAGTACGGGCTTACTTAAATATCTAACATTATAAAGAAATTACAAATTAAGAATAATTTACTGATTGTTTACTGATTTGTTTTAACGACATTAATGCTAAAACTAAATATATTATGCAAACCTTTAAATGTAAAAAATTAAAAAAATAAATAAATAAATAAAAAAGCCAGAGCCCACCCTAATCACGTGGCCGGATGTATTTCGGCGGAGAAACAGGAAGCGTTACAGCAGGGAGAGAGAGGGAGGTGGAGTGAGTGGGCGCTTGAATGAAACGGGCAGGCCGTGAAAACGCTACAATCTCTCAAATCAGGACCGCGCTGGCCACGGCTGGGGTACGATATCCGCTCGGCTTTCTTTAACATCACCTGCGCTTTCTGCATGCCGCTACACACACACACACACACACACACACACACACACACACACACACACACACACACACGACCAGACACGTACGCTGTGTGTTCAACCTAGCGAACCAGCACAGCTTTATTGGCATAATAGACACGTATTCGAAAAAAACCCCCAAATATTTCTAGACGGACATCTCACTAGGCTTTGAAACACAGCTCTAACCTCCCATGACGAGCCGAAACCCAATCACTTCTGTCTGCCCTTCTTATAAATGCTCGTGCTGGGCTCAGGGTGGACGTGAAGCTGGTGCTGGTGCTTAAAAGAGGAATTAAGTGCTGATTCGTCTTGATATGATGGTCTGTGGCTGCTTTCACAGAAATGTAGCTAGCATACAACTTTGCGTCGCTAACAATAAATAGCGTTTGTAGAGGAACGGAACAGGTGTGTAACACAAACCACAGGTTCACAGGCACCTGCTTTTATGCCTGCATGTCAGAGCTGTGAAGTATTGTTTTAGAATATGCTAAACTATACCAGCAAGTGACACTAAGAAGCCATCTTGCGTTTTTATTTACAGTACTGATCGTATTTGTTGTCAGTGCATGTTCAAACTGAGTGTTTTGTTTCTTTTTTGTCACGTCTTGTCAAGAGAGAAAACCAGACGAACTCCTTCAGTTCAGACTTGAACTATATCATAAAGCATATTAAAAAGAGGTTACATTAATAACAAAAGCTGCAATAATAATCTCCAAAGTGTTTTGTTTACACCTGTGCACCAAGACAGAACAGCTAACGTTCGTTATATATTGTTTGCATTCTTTTTAATTTCTACAATATTGTTATTCTGAGTAATGTGATTATTATCGTTGTCAGTGTATGTCTAAACGGAAAGATTTGTCCCTCTTGTACTACAACAAGCGAGAGAAAACAGAAACAAACGCTTCAGTTTAGCTAGCGCTGACCACAAAATAAGCATTTATTCATTACTATACATGTATTATCATAGCATTGTACAGCAAGACTTCGTCTATGTTCTTTATAATATTGCTCAGGTCTAAGCTCAGACTTTGTTTCTGTTTTCTCTCTCTCTCTCTCTCTGTAGATGTGGGTGGCATCATGAGCGTGAAAGCTTTTGAGCTGGTTCCCGCCGTGGAGCGGGAGCAAGTGATGGGCGAAAAGGTGCGGATAAACATCGAATGCATCGAGTGCTGCGGCAAACACCTGTACCTTGGTACCAACGACTGCTTCATCCATCACTTCCTGCTGGAGGAGCGCACTACGGCCAAAGGTAAACTGGCCTACAACGCCCAGAAGCTCCTCCACAAATACCTGGGCTTGAAGAAGCCCGTGGCGGAGCTGAAAGCTGCTTCCGCGCTGGAGCGTCTAATCGTGCTCTGCGACGCCACCATCAGCGTTGTGGACATGGTCACTCTGGAGCCCGTGCCTACCGGGGGCGCAAAGCTCAAAGGTGTGACTGCGTTTTGTATCAACGAGAACCCAGTCACGGGGGACGCGTTCTGTGTGGAAATGGCAGTAGTTTCGGCACGCAGGCGGGCCGTCCAAATATGCACGGTCCACGAGGACAGAGTGCAGATGTTAAAGGAAGTGACCACGCCGGAGCAGCCCTGTGCCCTCAGCCTGGACGGATACAATATCTGTCTAGCCCTGTCCACGCAGTACATGATTCTCAACTACAGCACGGGAGCCTCTCAGGACCTGTTCCCTTACGACTGTGAAGAAAGGAAACCCATCGTGAAGAGGATCGGCCGGGAAGAGTTTCTCCTGGCTGCTCCGGGCGGGCTCGGTGAGTTAAAATACAGAAAATGGCATTGATCAGTACGCACACCACGACCTTTTGTGAACAACATTAGGCTGTCCTTTTACTTTTCTTTACATTTTAGTCATCCGTGATAAGTAGAGGATCTTCACTGGAAGCTGTTCGTCATAAACTTTTACGGTTTAGTAGATGTTAATGCAAATTAAAATGTGTGCTTGAATAAATATAACGTTTAATTCTGACTTGTTGACTTGTTAATTCTGTGATGACTTGTGTTTATGATTCTTAGCCGTTTCGTTTATCATCATAATCTTTACAGATAAACCGTTTTTATTTTTAAACCTAAAAATAATCACCTGAAGTAAAAAGCTGCATGTGTCCTATAAACGAACGATACCACGTTTGTATGACTAATGTCACCAACGTTAAGTTCTTTTTCAAAGACGGTTTTCTTTTTCTTTTTTGAAGAATATAACGTACATTTCTTGCGCTTATTTTAACCACAGACTTTATTTCAGGCTTTTAACCAGAACCCATTTAAAACCCCATTGACTTCAGAATAGTAGAATCATATGTGAAGCGGTTGTGGTTTACAAAAATATGTCACCCATGCAAGAGATGGCAATTTTATTTCAATTTTTGCACTTGGGTAGATAGTGTTTGTGGCGCAATTTTCAAAAAATCCCTTTTA
This sequence comes from Puntigrus tetrazona, assembly GCF_018831695.1. Lineage (NCBI taxonomy): Eukaryota > Metazoa > Chordata > Actinopteri > Cypriniformes > Cyprinidae > Puntigrus > Puntigrus tetrazona. The sequence continues at coordinate 6,864,445 of NC_056704.1, read as the reverse complement.
TATTCACACTAGTGCATTTCAGGAGGAAATGCCAGAGGACGCTGTATCGTTAATTGTTTCCTATGGTCCATGCATCTTTTATTTGTTTGTCATTTTTTTGGCTTTTTGACTTCAGCCGCACTCCACCTGAGATGTGAATCTGTCGTCATGGCAATCGCTGGTGATGAGTCATGCATCTCTGTATCTTCATCTCTCAGGGATGTTTGCGAACGCGGAGGGCATCTCCCAGCGTGCTCCGGTGAGCTGGTCGGAGAGCGTGATTGCGGCGGCGGTGTGTTTCCCGTATGTGGTCGCTTTGGATGAAGGCTTCGTGACGGTTCACAGCATGTTGGACCAGCAGCTCAAACAGACTCTGTCGTTCAGGGATGGACACCTTTTACAGGATTTTGAAGGTAACATACGTACTCTGGATTTTGTACTGGTGACATTTAGACAAAGCGCACCTATTTTGGCATGTTGTCTGTCAAGTAAATGTCTTTCTAGCATTCCAGAGTCAGAAAACATTATCAGTAGAAGCATAATGTAGGACAGGATATTGAAGTTAAATTTGGGGGTCCGCTATATTTATAGCATATTCACATTCGCAGTTAAGCAAGTCACGCTCTATGCATTCTTCTTCTGACTTCTCTCTGATATATACAGAACCTCTCAAGTTATTTGATTCGTCTGTGAGTTGAGATTTGATTGTCGGTGTGGATGAATATGATGCCTGAGGAAAGCCGGTACATATAGTTGCAAGTTATCATTACCTTAAAAGTTTAAAACCAGTATCTGACATTCAATGCGATTGGTTAGATGTCATGTCAAGCAACAGAAAGGCCATGCACTTAACTTTTTTAAATCCTTGGTTCTCACCATCTTGAAAAAGCAGTCCATTATATTAATTTAAATAGTTTTACAGGCTCTGTGACTTTATTTCTTTGCTGTTAACTCTTCTCTAAATGAGGTTTCTTTTGTTTTTACAATGGACGGGTTTTAAGGTAGTTGCATTTTTTTTTTTGAAAGGTATATCGTGTAAATAATGTTGTTAAGTAGTTATGCCGTAAGCTGTCAGAGCTAACAAACTGGCAACCTCATGAAATACACACTTTTTTTTTTTTCTTCATTGAAGAAAAAACAAAACAAAAAAGCAACATATAATGTTTATCAACATTGTATGAAAGAAAATTGCATTGGACAAAACTATATATCTGCCTTTTCTTTTTTTTGAATACACATTCATCTAAAACATTCACAGATTACTGTAAAACTACCAGGTTTAGGTTTAGTTTTAATTGCATCAGTCAAAAGTTTTTTACATTATTGCATTGCATCATTGCATGGAAACAGCGCTCATATGATCATTATATATAAATATATTATAAATAATTTTTTTTTTTAATTTAAACAATTCTTCACCAATTAAGTGAAGTAATAATAGAAAGTTTCTAATTATGTCCGTATTTTAAATCAAAAATCTAAAAAGCAAAAGCCTTGAGCTTTGCATTACGTTTGGTGCATATTTGTTTTTAGGGATGCGCCGATAATGATCGGCCCAAATGTTTGCGCTTTATGTCAGTGAAGCTGGTTCTGTAGTGAGCGGTAAACCCACAAGAGCTCGTCAGTGAACAACGGCTTTGTGTAGTAAATGCGTGAGAGTCTCCTGGACTGCAATTCTTCCAAAATGCTCGTTTTGTCCGATCATTATCGCTGCCTCCCTATGATTACGAATTTGAAACGTTTTGACTGACCGTTCGTACGACGATTCTATTCGTAGTTGACCTATCCACAACAGAGAAAATTTATATATATACACGAGTTCTCAGGCATTTTAGTTTTGGTATTCTGTCAAATTGCTAGCGCTGCAGTCTAGTGTTTTACCAGTATTGACTTCTTCTTCTGAAGTGCAGATGTAAATTTCCCTACAAAGCAGCAAGGAAATTTTCTCCCGTCAAGGCTTGCTAACGCTCGAATCAGGACGGAGAAATCCAGACTCGTTCACATTTAATAAAGCAAGCGGTGCAGAGAACGTAGCGAAGGCAATTTAGTCAGGAGCTCCTGATGTAATGTGTTGTGACAAGCTCAGGTCAGGTCAGCTGCCGTACGTCTCGTGTCAAAAACTCGTTATTGTGCCGATCGCAAGCTTGATTTGTTTTTTCAGTTGGTAAATCACGTACGACCGCCGGCACTCATACATTGTCAATGTGCCGTATTTTCATCAATGTGGCTTGTAGTGAAATCTGTGTTTTATGTAAACGCCCGTCATCCAACTATAGGTACATCATCTGCGGCGTTTAATCAGCTAATGAAGGTCTTTTTGTGTCCGCTTTGTTTTTCCGACGCTCTCTCCCAGGTAAGGTAGTGCTGGCCTCTTCAAAAGCGGTGTATATTCTGGTTCCTCTCCCTCTGGAGCGTCAGATTCAAGACCTGCTGGCAAGCCATCGAGTCGAAGAGGCCTTGACCCTCACCGAGGCGGCGCAGAGAAACATTCCCAAAGAAAAATATCAGGTATGCCAAACCGATCTGGCAAACGAGGTGTGCCTCTCAATCGGCGAAAAGGATTTTAATTGACCATTTTCTTTCTCTTGTTGTAGATATTGCACAAAAGAATTCTCCAACAAGCAGGATTCATCCAATTTGGCCAGCTTCAGTTTTTAGAAGCAAAAGAGCATTTTAGGTGAAGTGTATCATTTTGTCATGTAATTAATACTGTTAATTGTTGCTCAGACCCAGATGTTTCAGAGGATGACTGAATGGAGTTAATTAACTTCTTTGGTAATTGCTTCTTATCCCTCCGTGCACCTGACCCTAATCGCCATATGCTAATGGATGGAGAACCGTAACTTGTCTAACAGCTGAATAAATGGGCCACGTAAATATCGTGGATCTACCATGTTGAATTCTGCATGTATTTTAAGCTGCTACATCTATCATGCAGTAAGAACTAGTAATCTGCTTAAATCACTCATTATACTACGCTATATTCCACTTGGTGGATGGCATGGGGAAGGTGCATCTAGAATGGTTTTCTACATAAAAACATGGAATAGAATTGGGCAAATGGACAGTTTCCACTAATTTACAGTAATACAATTTAATTTTTAGAGTGTTAATTCGCTCAAACATTCTGTAATTAATTACTCACCCACTTGTTTTTCCAAACCCATAAGACCTTTATTCCTCTTTGAAGCACAAATGTAGATTTTTTGGATGGAATCTGAGAGCTTTCTGAGCCAATAATTATTTTGATTATTATTATTATTTATTTATTTTTTATTTTAATTGAATATGGCAGTTTTTTTGTTTGCAAATGTTATAATTAAATGGCAAAAATATTTTTATGTTTGTAAATAATTGCAACATTCATGTAATAAAATATTATATATATATATATATATATATATATATATATATATATATATATATATATATATATATATTTTTTTTTTTAATTATTTATTTTTTTTTTTTTAATTTTTTTTTTCTGATGTCCCATTCTAGGAAAGGACAGCTGGATGTACGGGAGCTGATCTCTCTTTATCCGCTGCTCCTTCCTGCCTCTTCTTCTTTCACACGTTGCCATCCTCCACTTCACGAATTTGCTGACTTGAACCACCTGACACAAGGAGACCAGGAGAAGGTACAGCGCTTTAAACGTTTCCTCATTAGCTACCTGCACGAGGTGCGTAGCAGCGACAGCGCTAACGGTTTCCGCGAAGATGTAGATACCGCACTGCTGAAGCTCTACGCAGAGATTGGCCACGAGAGTCTCCTGGACTTGCTGGCCTCCGATAATGCCTGCGTCCTGACAGACAGCGCCCCCTGGCTGGAAAAGCATCACAAGTGGGTACTCGCTTTTATTTTTCCTTTGAGTAGCTATCTGTCAGAAGATTCCGGACTGTTTTTGACAGTTTATTTTTGCAAGACAACTATGATGTTCCCAAGATGATGTCTGCGTCGCCTTGACTGGGCATAACGTTTCGGTTGCTGTCTCATAAACCGTCATGATGTATTAATCATCCGTGCCTTTTATTCACTGCAGTTACCATGGCAGTGCATGAATTAAAGCTTTTATAAATGCCAGTGTTTGAAGATGGTTTAATAACATTTGCTACAATTTTTCATGGGTGTTATTTGACTGTTAATGTTTTTTCTCCCCGTTCAGGTATTTTGCTCTAGGGCTTCTATATCACTACAATGGTCAAGATTCTGCTGCTTTACAGGTAAAAGATTTAATGGTGACCTTACTTATTTCAACTAATATACAGGCCTTACTTGTTTCAAATAGAATATGAGAAAGGAGGATGTTCTCCTGTTTAGAAGCCTCACGCACACTCATGCATGTACAAGGACTAACACGGAAGAGAAGTAGTCGTTATAAAGTGGTTATTTTTGTTTTCTTTGCAAACAAATGGTCGTCTTGTAGCTTCATAAAAATTACATTTGAACTGGACTGTATGCTATGTAGCACAAATCTGATAAGTATGTATAATCTCCCCTTATTTTATTTATTTTTAAATATTTCTTTATAAATACTACTTTAGTATGTGCATTATTAATCTTGTATATTAAATTAAATACAAATAAAACAGAATATGTCACATGGACTATTTAAACTTTTTTTTGGGCCTTGAATGTGGAAATTGCGTTGCTATCCATTAGGGGTGGAGCAATACCTTGGTACGGGGGTCATGGTTCAATACGATTTCGGTACACAACAAAAAAAAAATTCTACCTAGATATGATAATATGAAATATAATATTAGATTAGAAAGAGATGCCATTAAAAGATTGAATAAAAATATCTTAATTTGTGTTCTGAAGATAAACAAAGGTCTTCTGGGTTTGGAACGACATGAGGGTGAATAATCAATGACTGAATTCTCATTTTCATTCCTTTAAATAATAATAATAACTCCAGTCATGTAATGACATCGTATGTGGCATGGTATTGATTATTATAGAAAAATATTTTATATTTCTTAGTGTGACATAATTGTAATATTAATTAAAATTTACAAGAAACTTTTTATTTCTATTTATTCATGTTGGAAACATTTGTGCTGCCTGTTCATATATTTTGTGGAAACCATTATGCATTTCATTAAAGAATTCTATTTTCTTTTTTTATTAAAACAGCATTTATTTGAGTTTTGTTGACATTATAAATGTTTTTATTATCACTTTTTGAATGCAATCAGCAAATGTGAGTGATAATCAATGGCCACGTTTTCCCAGTTAATCTGCTTTGATGAAATACTGGTCTGTCCAAGATGGACTGGTTTGATAAAATCGCTTACCAGACGTGTCGGTCTAAAGATACAGCAAATAATTTTTTGTAAAGTTTGTATCATGACCAGCTAAAAAGTAAGTTGTTCCATTTACTTTCACAGTGGGGGAAGTACAAGGAATATTACTTCAGATGCTATCAGTAAATGCATAAGGTGTATTTAACCTTAAATATAAATTTTACGCAAGACGTCTTTTTATTTTAATGTTTCACTTGCTGTAATGGATGCCTTGTTTGGTTCTGTTCTGTTACAGATGTGGGTGAAGATCGTCAATGGCGATCTCCAGGACTCAACGCGGCCGGATCTGTTTGAATATGTTGTAGATTTTCTCAGTTTTTGCCCCAGCCTTGATCTGGTGTGGCGGCATGCAGACTGGGCGCTACAGAAGGACCAGAAGGTTTGGAATGATATTCTCGTCTAGCCACAGAATACTCATTGGGATGCCACTTTAAATAACTTTATCTTTCGAATACAGATCGGCGTGCAGATCTTCACCAAACGGTTTACCTCAGAGGACAAGACGAGTCCGTTAAACCCAGACGACGTGATCCCGTATTTGCAGAAGCACAGTCAAGCACTTCTGTTCTACCTGGAACACCTTGTTCTGGAGAATAGACTGCAGGTAAATTATATCTGCGCCAAAGCATTTTTAAAGCATCTGTACCTATGCTAAAAGTGTCCTCTTTGTGTGTGTTGTCTCTGTTGTTACAGAAAGAGAAGTATCACACGCATCTAGCTGTGTTGTATGCAGACAGAGTCCTGGGCCTGATCTCACGGCCAACATCCACCGATGACCAGCTGTCTGCTGCCCGCCAGAAACTACAACGGTTACTCAAAGAGTCTAATCTGTACAGGGTCCAGTTACTACTAGGTAGGTAACCAGCGACCCTGTGCCTGTGTCTGTTCTCCAATAGACATACTAGGTTTTTCTTTTCATGTCGGACACGCTGACCATTTGATCGCAGCATAATTAATTATCTCATAACTTAAAAAACCTCAGCAGCAGAGCTGAGCAGATTTCTCATGGTCTGAGATAGATGTGGCTCATTGCATTTTTAGCACTGTTCATAAAGTAATGTCTTTCTGTTCAGGTGTTGTAGCACCGTTTTAACTTCTGACCATCTAGAGCAGGGTTTCCCAAGTTGATGTTCATTGGGTGATGATAAACCTGCTAAATTGAACCCGTTTGGTTTACAGTGTGTTTGTAAAAATCACATTCTGGATGGCATCAAATAAAGGGATAGGGGCTCGAGACTTTTAAAAGCAGAGGTTTACAGTATTACACTACATTTCAGTGGAAAAAAATCACATGAAAGTTAAGACATATTTTACTATTTTGCACTTTAAAAATGCTCTGTTGTATTATTTATTTAACAGATTTGGTGATACTAAGGCAGAAAATAATTTGTTATTAGTCTTGGATTCTAGCCAAGCCAGTGCCTATGCTTAACATCCAAGTTACTAACTATTCATAAGCATTAAAATTAAGCGTTTGTTTTTTTTCATGGTGAGAATTGGACCTAAAGTGTGACCAACATAACTCTTGAAGTTTAAACTGACCATCAGAATGGAAAAGAAACATCATTTAAGTGGTTGTTGGTGCCAGACAGGCTTACCTGAGTGTTTCATAATATACTGATCTGCTGGGATTTGCACACTCGACAATCTCAAGGGTTTATAGAGGATCTGAAGTCAAAAGGTCTGAAGCCAATCCAGTACTAGCAGGGAGTACCTGAGGAGTGTAATGGCCAGAAGTGCTGTAATATGGTTCCGATGTCATCTGCTTGTATGCTTGTAGGTAAAATTCAGGACTCCGAGCTGCTGCTACTTGAGCGAGCTACACTACATGGGAAGATGGAGGAGCATGACAAGGCCTTGCACATTCTAGTGCACCAGCTCAAAGACTCAGCCGCAGCTGAAGAATACTGCTCTTGGGCCTCGGCGTCTCGTGACCAGTCCTACCGCCAGAACCTTTTCCACCAACTCTTGAGTGTTTACTTGGACCCTGATGTGCCGGGAGGGGCGCAAACAGTAGCTGCTGTTGACTTGCTTAACCAGAACGCTGATGTTTTTGATGCAGTGCGTGTGTTAAAGCTCCTCCCAGAGGAGTGGTCTCTGCCGTTACTCCGTCCTTTCCTGTGCGGCGCTCTGAGGGCGAGCGTGCATGCAAGGTGCACCTCCCAGGTTGCAGTGGGGCTGGCCAGAGCGCAAAATCTCCAGCTTCAGCACGACAGGGTGAGCTCTCGTGGTGCATGTTTTTAGTGAAACCGCCCAAAAATGATTCAAACCGATAATGCATGATATTCAATGTAGTCGTTTTAAACTAGCATTCAAAAGTTTGTGATCTTCAAGATTTTTATAAACGTTTGTCTATTATGCTTAGAAATTTAAAAAAAAACGTTTTCCGTTAAGTGCATCAATAAATATGCTAGATAGATGCCAATCTGAAGATGAATCTGAGGTGTTGACACCAAACCTTATATGTGACATCATCACCTCATCACACTGACCATGCCATATAATTTTAGTTACAGCGCCACCTATTGGTCAGGAGTAACAAACCATTCATTAACCATAAATTGACATTTCCAAAAGTGCTAATAACTTTTGATTGTATCAGCCTACTGTTATGAAACTCAATAAATTGTCAAACCAATTATGCCATAGCAAGCTGGAATTTCTGTCCGTTATTTTTATATATGTTGAAAACCTCCTTTTTCGAACTTTTTCTAGACCGTTGCTCTGATTTTGAAAAACTTTGACTCATATGATTTTTAGACTGCTGACAAAAGGTTATGAATTTCAAATTTTAGGCACACTATATCTGTGCAAAGCTTTGACATAATGACAGCAGACTTTGTGCCATTGTCACCTCGCACAAAACGCACGCAACTTTCATTACATAAAGCGATAAGTGTTCCTTTCCTTTTATAATTGAGCATGCTTCCGTGAGAATTCACTGACGCGCTAACCACTGCTTTCTGTGTTGTATAGCTGAAGTATCGAGGCGGTCCAATATTAGTGTCCGAAAAGAAAGGATGCCAGCTGTGCCACAATACCTTCAGCGAGCCAGACTGCGCCTGCTTGCCCGGCGGAACACCTGTCCACATTCACTGTGTCGCCAAGAAAGCCCTGAACTTACCGGTAGAGCGACAACACGAAAAAGCCCACCGCAGCAACCACACATGAAGCTGACGAGTCCCGTGGGGCAGTGGACACACACGAAGGCGTCACACGTGTACCGCACACACAGGGAGAAGCAGGCCCACTCCAGAGCACTCGCTGCGACCAGGACCTGCAAATGAGTGTGTGGATGTCTGAAATGCTATTTATTCCATAATCCCTCTGCGTGCACACACACACACACACACACACACACAACAGTGACAATGAATATGAGAATATTTTAATGAACGTCAAACAAAAACCTGACATTGTCTCTTGGTGGATCTTTTTAGCCTCGCCTTATGATGACTGGTCCGGTGGCTATCTTTGCTTTTTAAATGGATGGTGTTCATAATAACTATCGTTTGCAAACTGCTTGGGGTCTGGATACTAGTGTCTTCTTGGCTGCCTGGTCTCGGTGAGCAGAATTATCAAAACTGAGTGTATGTGATTTAAGCTGGTCAATAGTTTTCATTAAACAAAACACCAAAGTTACTCGCTCTGTTCTCAGAGAGTGACAAGTTATAGCCTTAAGTGATTTATTTAATATAAGGAGCAATGCTCAAGAAGTACATTATTTTCATAATTCGGGGTCATAGTAGCTATTTTAAACCGATTTAAAGGGAAGATTTTCCATGTCCGTTTATAGTCTGAACTGGAAAAACTTCAAAGTTACGTCATAGTGTTACGTAAGATTCTGATTAATGAGCACAAAGAAAGATATTGTGTGTCTCGCTCCCTCCTTTCCACATCAGAAGGAAGTCAAGTTTAAGTGATGTTTAGTCGAATTGTAGCCATATCAAACCAACCCGATGGACTCAGGCTAAGCTGTTTCTCTACGTTGTAATTAAATGCTAATGTGCATATATTACATCCAACTGTTTGTTTTCTCATATGCATGTGTGGTGATACGGACATGAATCTTCATGTCTTAAGAATGCTAAGCTGTGATTGTAATGATCAAAAAATGTTGACATGCTAAATTACATGTGATGTTTAGGGACGCACGGCGGCTAACAGCTGCGCGAGGTTTTTGCCTGAGAAAGATCTATAACCTCATAACCGAATATCTATTTGTCTTTAAGTGGAGTAATTTAAGAGTGAAAGATGGGGGGAAAGCACATAATAAACACTGCCTATTTAATAAATGACCTCGGCTATGACAAGGGAAAGGTGACTATTTGTCTTGAGATATTTTTCAAGGAACGTTTTAAAGGAAGTCATGCTTCTAACTGACTGGAAGGATGATGGTAAATTCTATTAAAATGTAAACTTGTCCCACCGTTAAATAGATAAATGACTTTAGGTATCGTACACAATGCCTGTGTAGTAAAGTGTATGTGAGCTACTGGGTCTTGGTTTTGATTTGCTGATGCAATTTTCCTGAAACAAA